>NC_053150.1:31592399-31919562 GCF_016808335.1 Panicum virgatum | reverse complement strand
CTGTTGCCACCCTGAGATGATTCACCCTGGTGCGGGGTGCGTGGTTTACCCTGAGAACGGGTACTGGTGGCTGCCGGCTTGTGTTTCTTGAAGGATGCGGAAGCCGTTGTCGGGATGCGGTAGTTGGAAGAAGGGTTGTACACCTCGACTTCCCCCGTCCTTTCTCCTTGAGATGATGATGTTGCGCGCATCGCGCCCAACGTTGATCATGCTGCGGAGGTCCACAGTTGGAGTAGTCGTAGTTGTCGCTTGTTGTTCTTGTAGGGTGTTAGCGAGGCTGCTGACGCCTGAATGCCCTCTTCTGGTTGAGCTGGCAATGATGTTCGTAGAGATCTTCTGCTGGATGCTGCTCATCCAGTTGGACGATGACAGTCACCGCTAGATGGGGAGGAGCGGGTAGATCTTCCTTGGTAGTAGCTTGGGCTTCTGTGACTGTGGGAAGAGTAGTTTCCATGTTGTCGGAAAGGTACTCATCAAAATCATCAGAATTGTAGTCGTCGAGGTTGAGATGCTCCGTGGAATCGCCCTCAGGTTCTTCGGCGACATGAACCATGAGGATTTCACGGCAGAGGTCTTGAACTTCTTGGTTTTGTTTGCTTGAGGACGGGTCTAAAGGAGTGCTCTGTTGGTAGGGCAGATCCGCTGGCTGTGAGGCGTAAGCATTGGGATCTTGTGCCTTCCTAAGATGCACTGTCTGTCCTTGTGGAATTGCATATATAACCAAGTTAGGGAGGGAGTCCTGATCAGACTTGAGATTTTTAGCCGAGTTGGACTCGACTTGTTTACTGTACTGGATTAGGTCATCCAGCTGGCCCTTCGGATCGGAAGAGTATTCGGATTCGGAGTCGATTAGCCCACCGATTTTAGAGTATGTGTGCTTTGGGTGAGCGAGAAGCAGGATGCCCATCTCTACATGGAGGGCGTTCTCGTTCATCCAGTGTAGCCTTGATTGAGTAGGAGTTAGCCCCTCAGGCTCCTTGATCCAGGGTTTGTCATAGATTGAATCGCTGGATTGTTCTGAAGCTTTGGCTTTTCCCTTTTTAAGCTTGGCCAGTTCCCAAAGAGCGTCGGCATGCTCGGTTGGTTTGGTCATAGCATCCATGAACAGCTCGACGTTGTCTGACCAATCTTCAAGATCGTCGAATGGTTCAAAGTTCTCGAGACCGTTCATGAAACGATCAAAGGCCTGATCGAACTTGGACTCGACTGGTTTCGGAGTCCAAGTGTGAGCAGGTTTTGGTGAAGGGCTCTGAGGTATCCTGGAGATAGACGGTACCATCCGAACAAGCCGGGGGTTTGTCTCACCAGCTCCCCCGCAAATTCATCCTCCCACTTTCTGCTCTTTGTTTTGCAGAGTGCTTTCGCCCACCTTAATGCAGTCGGCAAGCTTTGAATTCACCCGATCGATCCCTGAGAGTATATCACTGTAACACCCTAATTTAAATTCCAGCTTTTAATAATAAATTTAATTGGCTTTATTTAAAATTCTAAGGTTTATTGTGTTTAGCCTTGCATTTAATTTAATTTTGTTTCACAAGTAATTAAAATTTGTCTAGGTTTAAAATTTTTGTTGTGCATTCATGCTGGTGCATACTTTTAATTGAGTGTGGTTTGAATTCAAATGTTGCATTTGAATTCAAACTTGTTTGATTTAGGAATAGAAGGGCAAAAACCCAAAACCCAGCTAAACCCCAGACCCCGGCCCAACCAAACCCAGGCCCGGACCCCTCTCCCTTTCCCTGTGACGGCCCAGCACTCCCCTCTGCGGCCCAGCTCTTTCCCGCGAGGCCCAGCTCCCTTCTTTCCTCAACCCGCGCGGCGCGCCCACCTGCCCAGCCCGCTCCCCGGCCTGCCCCGCCTGTCCACGTCACGCAGCAGCCAGCGACTCACCTTACCCCGCGCGCTACACCCCGCCTGCCATCTGGGCCTGCACGTCAGCGTCGCCCGCATCGCCCGTCACCCTGCGTCGCTCCCCAGGCCCACACGCCAGCGAGCCAGCGCCGCATCCCACCGACCGCCTGGGCCCGCGCGTCAGCACCCTCTTGTCCCCTTCCTTCCCGGCTCCGCGCAACGGCCGCCCGGGATCACCGGCGAGGTCGCCGGGATCCCTATCCCGCCGCAATCCCCGGCCCTACCCTTCTTAACCCCAGCCGCACCCCTGTGCCTCATCCTCCACCAACGCGCCACCCCTAACCCAGCCGCGCCGCCACCACCTAGCTCCGCTGCCAAGGGACCTCTGCGCCGCCGTGGTTCCGCCGCTCCAACCGCAGCACCGCCCGCCAGGATCCCACACCTGCTCCGTCTTGCCGTCCCGCACCGCTCCGTGCCACCGGATCGAGACTCAGCCCGAGCTGCGCCGGATTTTTCAACCAGAGCCGCCGCCGGTAAGACGCGCCGCCCGGTGCGAATTTCACGCCGTCCCGAGCTCCAAATCCCCCGTCCTGAGCACGCAGGTGGACCACGCGTGCCGTTCTCGAGCTCCTAGGTCAAATCCCGGGGCAAACCATGCACGGGAGCGCCGTTTTGGCTTGCTCCGGCGAACTTGCCCGCCGCGGAACCGCGCTCCGTCGAGTCCCGCCGCCGCCCCCACGCGCCCAAACTCCCAGGGCCCTCCGATCCGAGCGCAGCGGTCACGATTAGATCGTGGCCCGATCCGATCTGATCCGTCAGATCGTGATCCAACGGCCCTTATCTGAAGATACCGGTTCAGCCTGGTGTTTTTCTTAAGAGCCCCTCTAGTTTTTCATATTCAACCTGCACTCCTTTGTAGTTCAAAAATAATTGCAGATAAGCCCAAAACTTTGCACAGACCCCCCTGAGCTTTCCAGAAATCAAACCCGCCGTCCAGGGCCGTTGGTTTTGCACGTTAGCCCTTAGATTTAATGGTTAATTATGTTTAGACCCTCGGTTTTGCAGAAAAACCCCCTGGAACCTTAGTTTTCTCGTAGATAAGCCCCTAGAACTTGTTTTTGGCCTAGATTATGCGTTTTAACTCCGTTTTAAGTGTTCTTTATGTCCACGCGATCGTTGTAGCGCGTAGAATAGTTTTAGACTAGTTTAGTGTGCTGTTTTTATGTATTGATGTACTGTTTCTTAGTTTTTATTAGTGTTTGCTTGTATGCTTATTTTTGTGCTTTGTTTTGGCCATGTGTTCGTGAGTAGACGTTGATCCATCTGAGGAGCCCCAGTACCAGTACCAGGAGCAACCGTCTTCCGAGCACTTTGAGCAGCAGCCAGAGCAGTACGAGGAAGGCAAGTATAACATGAACAACCTATCATCTTTAAATACAATTTCATACTGCATTTAATACTGTATGCCTATAAGGATTTCCTAGCCACATTTATCCTTTATATAATACCTTGGGTTGCATTTTGGTTAGTTGTGCTAGGTGCCGCGCTATAACACACTCTGGTCCTTTTTAATTAATTTGATTAATGGTTTACTTGAACTTAATTCTGAGAGTGGCCCTCTGTGCTTCGTGCTTGGGTGGCTCACGTCTCGTTAAAATATGGTTTTTGTAGAAACATGGTTTAGGGGGCTAGCACGGTGCTTAGTGCTTGGTTGGCCACTCTCCATAAGGACCGGTTCATAGAGCGACAACCTGGGACAACAGCGCTACCACAAGGCTAGAATGGGATAGACTTGGCGTAATAATTAGATCTTTTTGGTTTGGAGTAACTTACCTGCGGGGCAGGGGCGGTAAGCTTCTATGGCCCTCGTGCTGAGTGGCCTCGTCTGTGCTTCGTGTCTTGACGCCCACTAGACTTGCTCCATAGTCGCCGATCCACCCTCGCGGTTACTCCCTACCAACGAGATTCTTTGTAAAGGCCTCGTAGTGAGTCGCTAGTCATCTCACCTAAGGAAGTGTGATGAACAACTAGCATAGCTCATGACTTGTGGGTAAAGATGTGCAACCTCTGTAGAGTGTAAAACTGGTATACTAGCCGTGCTCACGGTTATGAGCGGCCCAGATCCTCCTTTTGAATAGTGGGGTTGTCTCCTTCCGACGAGGGAGGTGCCTCTCGGGGTTACCTTGGTGGCTTGGTTTCGGTTTGGTTCTCAGTAGTATCATGATTAAATTTGACTAATTACTATGTAACTGGGTTAATGATAATTCATCAACTCGTAGTAAATAGCTTTAATAAAATCTTGCCAACACTTAAAAGCTAATGCAGTTGAGTCAGCCAACCTTAGAGCCTCATAGTTTGTGTTATACTTGTTGAGTACAAGTTGTGTACTCACTCTTGCCTCTTCTCTACTTTTTCCTCTTGGCTACGCTACTACTGCTCAGTTCCGGCCGACACGAGGGAGTTCGTCCAGCGCTACCAGGACTACGAGGACTTCTAGGCGTTTGTCTCCCAGTCGACGTCCCTGTGGCGCCCTGCTTCAGCTTCGGAGAGTCTTTTATCGTATTTGTACTTCGCTTCCGCTGTATCAGACATTTTTGTCATTAATGTAATAAATAACATTCGTATTTCGATTTATTATGTCTTATTCGTGATATGTGCTGTGATATACTATTCATTCTGTTGTATATATGTGTGACTTGATCCTAGCACGTATATGATTGTTCGGTTTGTGTTCTTTTATAAACCGGGTGTTACAGAGTGGTATCAGAGCCATATCGACTGTAGGACGAAGCCTAGATAGAACTGGTCGAGTTTTAGGACTTCTTCCCTCCAATCCTTGTCTGTTGAAACTATTTTGCTATTATACCCCTTGACTTCTATGACTTTTTACCCGTCTTGCTTTGATTTCTCTCTCTGAAGAATAGTTTTCGTGGATGTTGGCCTGAATCAGTCATCTGACCACCATGAGTATAAACTAGGTGACCCTTTTATAATAATACGATAGCACGCTCTGCGACGCGTTGTGTTAGTCGAGTCGGATGCTAAACTCGGCTAAGTTGTGAAAATTGTCTGCTTGTTATTATGCTACATGTTTGGTTTGGATTTTTGAATGATTGCATAGCTTAGTAGTTTAAATTTGTTTAAAGAAAATCACTTTATGTTAAAGTTAACTAATTAATAAAATGAGTTAGATCGTTGGGAGTAAAACAGTCCACTCTATCCTGTCTACTTTATCATGTCTGTGTCTTTTTCCGCAAAGAGTTATCATATCCATCTGAATTTATTCCTGCAATATCCTTACTCGTGAAATCTTTTGTCCAAAATCAGATGGTGAACACCAGGCGTGGCTCTGACCAGCAGGGGCAGAACAACCAGGGTCAGAACACCCAGGGGACTGGGATCCCGATGCCGCCACCTTTGACTCCGGAGCAGTACTTCCAGCTCCAGATGCAGATGATGGCTACCCTGAACAACACGGTTCAGGCTCTTCAGCATGCTCACGCTCAGCCTCCGCTTCCTCCACCGCCGCAGCCTCGCGACAGGCATGCTGAGTTTCTGAGGGGTCACCCGCTGACGTTTTCTCACACGTCCGACCCTCTTCAGGCTGACGACTGGCTCCGTGAAGTGGAGCGTCAGCTGGACATCGCCCAGTGCGATGATCGTGAGCGCGTCTTGTACGCAGCAGGACAGCTGCGAGGGGCAGCTTTGGACTGGTGGGAGTCCCACCCAGTTCACGACCACGAGGCTCTCACGTGGCTCCAGTTCAGGGAGCGTTTCCGCAGCCACAACGTCCCCGCGGGCGTTATGAAGATGAAGCAGAAGGAGTTCCTTGCACTGAAGCAGGTAATCTTAAATATAATCATTCAGCGGTTTCTTTTGAGCTAATGCCCCTTGTTCTATCCTTATGAATCTTGAGTTAAACTTTCGATATCTATCCGTCTTTGTCACTTCAGGGAACTATGTCGGTCACGGAGTATCGTGATCGTTTTCTTCAGCTGGCTCGCTACGCCCCTGCCGATGTTGCGGATGACCGCAAGAAGCAGGAGCACTTCATGGAGGGTCTTGAGGACTACCTCCAGTACGCACTGCTCAACCTCCGCTTCGACGACTTCAACCATCTGGTTGACAGCGCGCTCAACACTGAGCGCAAGCACTTGGAGATGGAGGACAAGAAGAGGAAGATTGCCCCCGTTGCTTCCGGCAGCAACACTCGTCCTCGCCTCCAGCCGCCTCAGCCGTACCAGCAGCAGCAGTACCGGCCTCCCCAGCAGTACCAGCAGAGGCCGCAGCAGTACCCGCCTCGACAGCAGCAGGCAGGTCAGGGCTAGAGGTTACCGGCACCTCCGGCTCGTACTGCTCTACCAGCTCCACCGGCACCGCAGGCTCCACGTCCGGCAGCTCCTACCGGACAGCAGGCTTCGACACTTGCACGCGTCTGCTATCACTGCGGCCAGCCGGGGCACTACGCCAACACTTGCCCCCGGAAGGCGCAGGCGGGACAGCAGGGGCGCCCAGCTCAGCCCAGGGCGCCAGCACAGGGTCGGGTGAACCACGTGACGGCCGAGTCAGCGGCCGAGGCTCCTAACATGGTTATTGGTACGTTCATGGTCAACTCTCACCCCGCTACAGTGCTTTTCGATACCGGTGCTACCCATTCTTTCATTTCCAAGTCATTTGCTGAGCAGCATGGTGTACCGGTTTCTTGTATGAGGACAGCTATGGTAGTTACCTCACCTGGGGGTCAGATTCGTACATGTTCTATATGCTCCAGAGTTAGTATTGTCATAAAGGGGGTAGAATTCCGCACTGGCTTGATAGTTATTGACTCCTCGGGGATAGATGTGATTTTGGGCATGGAGACACTTACTAGATGGGGAGTCCGTATTGATTGTGCTCAGCGGACAGTTCACTTGTCGGCATCTGATGGCCAAGAGGTGACAGTCAGTGCTTCAGAGCCTTCTGGATTTCTTCATCAGATGGAGGCTAGACCCACGGACGGTATTCGCGTGGTGTCTGAATTCCCGGATGTCTTTCCGGATGATCTGCCAGGTATGTCGCCTGAACGCGCCATTGAGTTTTGTATTGATCTCTTGCCTGGCACAGCTCCTATTGCAAAGCGGCCCTATCGTATGGCACCTATAGAGCATGAAGAAGTAAAGAAGACTATTGATGAGTTGCTAGCCAAGGGCTATATCCGTCGCAGCTTCTCTCCTTGGGCTTTTCCATTATTGCTGGTAGATAAGAAGGATGGCTCGAAGAGGATGTGTGTTGATTATCGGGAGCTGAATGCAGTCACTATCAAGAACAAGCATCCACTGCCCCGTATTGAGGATCTCTTTGATTTGCTTCGAGGTGCTCGTATATTCTCGAAGATTGATCTTCGCTCGGGTTATTTTCAGCTGAGGATCCGTCCTGGGGATATTCCGAAGACGGCATTCACTTGCAAGTATGGGCTATATGAGTATACGGTCATGCCTTTCGGCTTGACTAATGCCCCGGCTTTCTTCATGCATCTGATGAACATGGTCTTCATGGATTATCTGGATGTCTTCGTGGTGATTTTCATTGATGATATTCTGATCTTTTCCAAGACAGAAGAAGAGCATGAGGAGCATCTGAGACTCGTATTGCAGAGATTGAGAGAGCATCAGCTGTATGCCAAGTTCAGCAAGTGCGAGTTCTGGATTGACGAGGTCCCATTCCTCGGTCATGTTATCTCTCAGGGAGGCATTGCTGTTGATTCGAGCAAGGTGAAGGATGTGCTAGAGTGGGAGACACCGCAGATAGTGAAGGAAGTCAGGTCATTCTTGGGCTTAGCTGGATATTATCGGAGGTTCATTGAGAATTTCTCCAAGATCGCGAAGCCTTTGACTTCTTTGCTAGAGAAAAATGTGGCTTTCGTGTGGACTGATGAGCGTCAGAGGGCCTTTGATGAGCTGAAGAAAAGGTTGACTACGGCGCCAGTCCTGACTCTGCCAGACCAGACCAAGAGGTTCACGGTATATTGTGATGCTTCGAAGGATGGTCTTGGGTGTGTTCTGATGCAAGAGGGCAAAGTGATTGCTTATGCTTCACGGCAGCTACATCGGCATGAGCTGAACTATCCCACTCATGATCTTGAGTTTGCCGCAGTTGTGCATGCTCTGAAGATTTGGAGGCATTACTTGTATGGACAGCGGTGTGATATCTACACTGATCACAAGAGCCTCAAGTACATTTTCACACAGAATGAGCTGAACATGCGGCAGAGAAGATGGCTAGAGTTGGTCAAGGATTATGATCTGGAGATTCACTATCATCCGGGCAAGGCCAATGTTGTAGCAGATGCTCTGAGCAGAAGAAGTTATGTCAACATGGCCGTGGCTTTTCAGATGCCTCCAGAGTTATGCGAGGAGTTCGAGCAGTTGAGTCTGGGCTTCTTGCATCATACTTCCAGTGCAGCATTTGAGGCGGTACCGACTCTAGAGTCAGAGATCCGGCAGCATTAGAAAGATGATGAGAAGCTGCAGGAGATTCGTGAGTTGCTCAAGAAGGGCAAGGCTCCTCATTTCAGAGAGGATGATCAGGGTACTTTGTGGTACAAGAACCGGATCTGCGTGCCTGATGTGCATGATCTTCGGAAGTTGATTATGAGTGAGGCCCATGATATAGCTTATTCTATTCATCCGGGCAGCACGAAGATGTATTATGATCTGAAGGAACGCTTCTGGTGGTATGGGATGAAGCGTTCAGTGGCAGAGTACGTGGCTATTTGTGACACCTGTCAGCGTGTCAAGGCTGAGCATCAGAGGCCAGCAGGTCTGTTACAGCCTTTGAAGATTCCAGAGTGGAAATGGGAAGAAATCACTATGGACTTCATTGTTGGATTGCCTCGTACTCAGAAAGGGTACAACTCCATTTGGGTAGTAGTGGATCGATTGACGAAGGTTGCTCACTTCATTCCGGTGAACACTACTTACTCCGGTGCTAAACTGGCAGAGTTGTACATCTCTCGGATTGTCTGCTTACATGGTGTGCCCAAGAAGATCATATCTGACAGAGGGTCTCAGTTCACTTCTCGGTTCTGGGAGCAGCTCCATGACTCGTTGGATACGAAGCTGCGTTTCAGTATGGCTTATCACCCTCAGATAGATGGGCAGACAGAGAGAACCAACCAAGTGTTGGAGGATATGCTGAGAGCTTGTGCCATTCAGTACGGTACTAGTTGGGATAAGTGCCTTTCATATGCTGAGTTCTCATATAACAACAGCTATCAGGCCAGTCTGAAGAAGTCCCCCTTCGAGGCATTGTATGGTAGAAAGTGCAGGACTCCTCTCTATTGGGATCAGATTGGTGAGAAGCAGCTCTTTGGCCCTGAGATCATAGATGACGCAGAGAAGATGGTTCAGGCTGTGCGAGAAAATCTGAGGATTGCACAGAGCAGACAGAAGAGCTATGCTGATGGCAAACGGAGGGACCTGACTTTCAGTGTTGGTGATTATGTGTACCTGAAGGTGTCTCCGATGAGAGGAATCCGCAGGTTTAATGTCAAGGGGAAATTAGCACCTCGTTATGTGGGGCCATTCAAGGTGCTAGAGCGGAAAGGCGAAGTTGCTTATCACCTGGAGTTACCTTTCAGCCTCTCAGGAGTTCATGATGTCTTCCATATATCTCAGCTGAAGAGGTGTTTGCGAGTACCCGAGGAGCAGGCACCCCTGGATGGAGTCGATGTGCAGGAAGATCTGACTTATACTGAGCATCCGGTGAAGATTCTGGAGACATCAGAGAGGGTTACTCGGAACAAGCGCATCAAGATGTGCAGAGTTCAGTGGAGTCATCACAGTGAAGCTGAGGCTACATGGGAGCGAGAAGATGAGCTGATGAAGACATATCTAGATCTCTTTGCTAGCCAGCCCAGCTAAATCTCGGGGACGAGATTTCTTTAAGGGGGTAGGGTCTGTAACACCCTAATTTAAATTCCAGCTTTTAATAATAAATTTAATTGGCTTTATTTAAATTTCTAAGGTTTATTGTGTTTAGCCTTGCATTTAATTTAATTTTGTTTCACAAGTAATTAAAAATTTGTCTAGGTTTAAAAATTTTGTTGTGCATTCATGCTGGTGCATACTTTTAATTGAGTGTGGTTTGAATTCAAATTTTGCATTTGAATTCAAACTTGTTTGATTTAGGAATAGAAGGGCAAAACCCAAAGCCCAGCTAAACCCCAGACCCCGGCCCAAACCAAACCCAGGCCCGGACCCCTCTCCCTTTCCCTATGACGGCCCAGCACTCCCTTCTGCGGCCCAGCCGTTTCCCGCGAGGCCCAGCTCCCTTCTTTCTTCAACCCGCGCGCGCGCCACCTGCCCAGCCCGCTCCCCGGCCTGCCCCGCCTGTCCACGTCACGCAGCAGCCCAGCGACTCACCCTTACCCCGCGCGCTACACCCGCCTGCCATCTGGGCCCGCACGTCAGCGTCGCCCGCATCGCCCGCGTCGCCCGTCACCCCGCGTCGCTCCCCAGGCCCACACGCCAGCGAGCCAGCGCCGCATCCCACCGACCGCCTGGGCCCGCGCGTCAGAACCCTCTTCTCCCCTTCCTTCCCGGCTCCGCGCAACGGCCGCCCGGGATCACCAGCGGGGTCGCCGGGATCTCTATCCCGCCGCAATCCCCAGCCCTGCCCTTCTTAACCCCAGCCGCACCCCTGCGCCTCATCCTCCACCAACGCGCCACCCCTAACCCCAGCCGCGCCGCCACCACCTAGCTCCGCTGCCAAG
The DNA here is from genome assembly GCF_016808335.1 of Panicum virgatum. Lineage (NCBI taxonomy): Eukaryota > Viridiplantae > Streptophyta > Magnoliopsida > Poales > Poaceae > Panicum > Panicum virgatum. The sequence continues at coordinate 31,908,959 of NC_053150.1, read as the reverse complement.
GGACCTCTGCGCCGCCGCGGTTCCGCCGCTCCACCGCAGCACCGCCCGCCAGGATCCCACACCTGCTCCGTCTCGCCGTCCCGTACCGCTCCGTGCCACCGGATCGAAGACTCAGCCCGAGCTGCGCCGGATTTTTCAACCAGAGCCGCCGCCGGTAAGACGCGCCGCCCGGTGCGATTTCACGCCGTCCCGAGCTCCAATCCCCCGTCCTGAGCACGCAGGTGCACCACGCGTGCCGTTCTCGAGCTCCTAGGCCAAATCCCGGGGCAAACCATGCACGGGAGCGCCGTTTTGGCTTGCTCCGGCGAACTCGCCGCCGCGGAACCGCGCTCCGGCGAGTCCCGCCGCCGCCCCACGCGCCCAAACTCCCAGGGCCCTCCGATCCGAGCCCAGCGGTCACGATTAGATCGTGGCCCGATCCGATCTGATTCGTCAGATCGTGATCCAACGGCCCTTATCTGAAGATACCGATTCAGCCTGGTGTTTTTGCTTAAGAGCCCCTCTAGTTTTTCATATTCAACCCGCACTTCTTTGTAGTTCAAAAATAATTGCAGATAAGCCCAAAACTTTGCACAGACCCCCCTGAGCTTTCCAAAAATCAAACCCGCCGTCCAGGGCCGTTGGTTTTGCACGTTAGCCCTTAGATTTAATGGTTAATTATGTTTAGACCCTCGGTTTTTTGCAGAAAAACCCCCTGGAACCTTAGTTTTCTCACAGATAAGCCCCTAGAACTTGTTTTTGGCCTAGATTATGCGTTTTAACTCCGTTTTAAGTGTTCTTTATGTCCACGCGATCGTTGTAGCGCGTAGAATAGTTTTAGACTAGTTTAGTGTGCTATTTTTATGTATTGATGTACTGTTTCTTAGTTTTTATTAGTGTTTGCTTGTATGATTATTTTTGTGCTTTGTTTTGGCCATGTGTTCGTGAGTAGACGTTGATCCATCTGAGGAGCCCCAGTACCAGTACCAGGAGCAGCCGTCTTCCGAGCACTTTGAGCAGCAGCCAGAGCAGTACGAGGAAGGCAAGTATAACATGAACAACCTATCATCTTTAAATACAATTTCATACTGCATTTAATACTATATGCCTATAAGGATTTCCTAGCCACATTTATCCTTTATATAATAGCTTGGGTTGCATTTTGGTTAGTTGTGCTAGGTGCCGCGCTATAACACACTCTGGTCCTTTTTAATTAATTTGATTAATGGTTTACTTGAACTTAATTCTGAGAGTGGCCCTCTGTGCTTCGTGCTTGGGTGGCTCACGTCTCGTTAAAATATGGTTTTTGTAGAAACATGGTTTAGGGGGGCTAGCACGGTGCTTAGTGCTTGGTTGGCCACTCTCCATAAGGACCGGTTCATAGAGCGACAACCTGGGACAACAGCGCTACCACAAGGCTAGAATGGGATAGACTTGGCGTAATAATTAGATCTTTTTGGTTTGGAGTAACTTACCTGCGGGGCAGGGGCGGTAAGCTTCTATGGCCCTCGTGCTGAGTGGCCTCGTCTGTGCTTCGTGTCTTGACGCCCACTAGACCTGCTCCATAGTCGCCGATCCACCCTCGCGGTTACTCCCTACCAACGAGATTCTTTGTAAAGGCCTCGTAGTGAGTCGCTAGTCATCTCACCTAAGGAAGTGTGATGAACAACTGGCGTAGCTCACGACTTGTGGGTAAAGATGTGCAACCTCTGTAGAGTGTAAAGCTGGTATACTAGCCGTGCTCACGGTTATGAGCGGCCCAGATCCTCCTTTTGATTAGTGGGGTTGTCTCCTTCCGACGAGGGAGGTGCCTCTCGGGGTTACCTTGGTGGCTTGGTTTCGGTTTGGTTCTCAGTAGTATCATGATTAAATTTGACTAATTACTATGTAACTGGGTTAATGGTAATTCATCAACTCATAGTAAATAGCTTTAATAAAATCTTGCCAACACTTAAAAGCTAATGCAGTTGAGTCAGCCAACCTTAGAGCCTCATAGTTTGTGTTATACTTGTTGAGTACAAGTTGTGTACTCACTCTTGCCTCTTCTCTACTTTTTCCTCTTGGCTACGCTACTGCTGCTCAGTTCCGGCCGACACGAGGGAGTTCGTCCAGCGCTACCAGGACTACGAGGACTTCTAGGCGTTTGTCTCCCAGTCGACGTCCCTGTGGCGCCCTGCTTCAGCTTCGGAGAGTCTTTTATCGTATTTGTACTTCGCTTCCGCTGTATCAGACATTTTTGTCATTAATGTAATAAATAACATTCGTATTTCGATTTATTATGTCTTATTCGTGATATGTGCTGTGATATACTGTTCATTCTGTTGTATATACGTGTGATTTGATCCTGGCACGTATATGATTGCTCGGTTTGTGTTCTTTTATAAACCGGGTGTTACAATCACCCGACCTCTTCTGTGGTGGGTTTAATGCTTCAGGGATCTGCTGCGACGTAGATGAGCTGAGAGCAGTTTCTGCAAGTTTGATGCAGCCCTCAATTGACTGCGAAACTAAATCTACTCCAGCGAGTAATCCTGAGTTTTTGATCTTAGGGCGTTTGATCGTCTTGAGATGAGTCAAGTATTTTCCAAGAGTTTTGGAAAGATGAGGTTTTTTGGAGTCGGAGTTTGTGTCGAACTCGACTGAACCAAGAGTTCGGGTCAAAGTTGACACATTTTCTGGATTATCCGAATCTAGTTCGGGTAGAACTCTTTTTTAGTCGAGATCCGCAGACTCGCGAGCTGGGAGCGGGTGCTTGGTTTAGGCGGATTGGGCATGACAAGGTGGCTGGAGAAGCCTCCCGTTCCGTCAGCCGTACATGCCCAGGAACCAAAAACGAGGGTTGTGCCTTCCGGCACGTTGTTGGCGTTGCTTGATCCGGCCATCAAATTCGCTGGTGAACTCGCTGAATCCCCTATCTGGCGCGCCAGCTGTCGGTGTTTACTGCTAAGCCTGCTCAGGGATACCCTTAGCAGTAGGGTTTGTAGGTAAGGATCGACAGCTCTAGAACTCGATGGTACAAGGAACACAAAGATTTAGACAGGTTCGGGTCGCGAGTTTGCGTAATACCCTACGTCCTGTGTGGTTTGTATTGCCTTAGGTGTTGATGATTGTTTGGAGGGGGTCCCTACCCGCCCTTATATATCCGGGGGGAAAGGGTTACATGAAAAGTCCTAGACGAGTACAGTTGGAGTCCTACTACAACACAATCGGGTAGTTTTCTTTGTACTGCAGCTAGTTCCACTCCTATTCGGGTAGTTACAAGAGAGGTAAGGTACATCCACGAGCTATCCCTTATTCTAGAATATTCTATGCCTATAAGCAGTCCCGCTACCCCGGGTCTGACATAGGGCATGCTCCATCCATATCTCATACAGAACCGCACCACGCCAGGTATCCCATGGCCTCAGGTCTGACAAGCTAGCTAGACTCTCACTTTTTCCATAGTTAAACATATATAAGGGTTATCCCAACCTAAAACTATTATTTAGTGTGTAGCCTAGTACATCATGTCTTTCTCTAGTTCAAGTAAGGCTAGTCTCAGTGCACTGTTTGGTTGTTCGGTTACTAGACCGAGAACATAGTAACCAAGCCGAATGAATGTCATGGAATTGTACTTCCTCCCTCATCTCATGACTCTCTCTCTCCCCCCCTCTTTTCCAATAATGATGCTACCTTATCAGTAAATTTGCTGATGTGGCATAAAATTTAATACTTATGAAACTCTTATGAAACACACTAAGACTATCCTAACAATTAGACACTAACTTCTCTCTTTACATGAAACCTATCCATCAATCTGCTCTCTTCTCCACAATTGACGGTCTATTTTGACCAAATTTGACCTTCAACTCCTGCACAAAAATCAAGCATACCATGGAATAAATGCTAGCATAGCGTCGAATATAACGAATTCCACAGATGCTGGTTTCAGAATGTGTGCAGGTGATTTTATGCTAAAAATACAGCTAGATGGTGAGGCGTGATCCGAGGCATAAAGTTTCGGCCAATCAGAATACGACATGTGGCTTCACATGGATTGGAGGACCTACCAGAGCAAGTAAACGACCTAAGACAAAGGCCTCTCACCTAAAAATGACACATGGGCCAGGGGGATCGGCCAATGGGTCCTATAAGTCAATTCAAGGAGGCATAGCTGCAGCAAACCATCGTCAAACCCCTGGCTCCCTCCTATAAACATTAGAGGGGGGAGGTAAGAAATGGACACACAGACCACACATCCCTCTTACATCTCTTCTTCATTTGGAGCTTGAGAGCTCTACCTAGGTGCTTAGGCAGCCTTGGAGTGTAAGAAAATAGGGAGAGAGTGAGGAGAAGTCGGGGAAGTGCTAGATTTCTCGGCACTCTTCTCCCGCTTGTACCTCGACGGACGCTTATTGATCATTCTAAGTGTTTGTGATCTGTTTAGTGTTCAGTAATTTAATTAAAATTCAGTACTAGTTCCTAGCTGTTTACTGGATTGATTGTTCGCTAGTAATAGTGGATAGCTTTAGTTTAAGACTCTTGATAAAGACGGATGTTCTTGGCCGAGACTAGAGTTAGTAAATGGCAATGTATGCGTGGCACCTAGACTAGAAGTTACCCTTCGGTTGTTGTTCCATCCCACAGCTTGTAGAGGTATCCTGCAGGTGGTCACATGCAGATTTTGTGCCGTCGTAATAATCCTCCACGTTCGGGTTCACAATAGTAGCCTTATTATCATAACTTCTGGTTTACCCAGGCGAAGCTGATTGCCCGAAGTAAGTAGTTAAGATAGGCTTTTGATGTCTTAAATCCTGGTCTTGAATAAATCAATCTACCCTTGATCCTACTAGTGTTGTATCCTTGGACGAGCCTGAACCTTAGATAGCATACTCATATTCCCTTGTATCCGAAAACCCTTGGAATACTGTGAGGTGAAAGCTACAACAGCATCTATGCGCTTACGGATTCTTTCGTGTCGCTAAAATATACCAACACCCACTAATTATGCAGACACTACTCTCAATGCAAAATTGCAAATATTGGTAATGTCTAGTGTAGGCACTCCCAATGGTGCATTTATAGTGGTTTCTATGTGCATTAGTTAGGCTGTTACATAAATATTTTGCTAATATGGAAGGAGATTAATTGAAGAGAGAGAGAGAGTAGAAAAGGAAGAAACCATTTCCTAGAAGAGAAACAAAGTCGACGCTCGCACCGAGGCACTAAGAAACTAGCAAAATCTCGTTGGGGAGACCCGATCTGCCCCCCCCCCCCGACCCTTGATCTGTTGCGCCTCTCCTACCTCCTGCTTGTTGTCGACCATGGGCTGTAGCAAGCAGAACAAGCTCGGGAGACGGCAGCTTCGGGACGGTGTTCCTCTCCTATCTCATGCCCGTCGGCCGTGTTGACGGCCATTATTTCACATTCTGACCGTCAACTTCTCGGAAATAAATTGAGCTCTTGAACCATATTCCACACATATTTTATTTAATTCTAATAAGTTCCACAAGTTTTGGATGAGTTGTGCCTGCCGGAGATCACAGTCCAAAGATGGTCGGAAACGGAGGAAATCCAGGCCGCCCGGCCTCAACCGTTCCGGCCGGCCTGACACATCAACATACAGGGTTTCAATCTTTTTACAGGAGCAATGTGACATGCTCACAATGCTCCTGAGCGAGGTAAATATCCCAGATTCAGTCGGTGGACCCCGAAGGCATGAGGATCAAGCAAATGACCCACAAGCCAGTGCCCAGATCTTCAAATGGTGAAGTTACCCAACTCTGAGGCATTGTAGAGCGTTGATCTGCAACATCGGCGAAACAGAGGGCCAATAGGACCCGAGACCAGGCCGCCCGGCCTCCCCCAGGCCGCCCGACCTCCCCCGGGCTGCCCGGCCTAAGATTCTGGCATCCGAGGAAACTACCCGACTTACGGACCTTCTGGAGTTGATCAAAACCGTCCACGCGAAGTCGGTGGACAAGTGGCAGCAGGGCCAGGCCGGCCAGCCTAGGCTAGGCAGCCCTTCCCCACAAGTCAGCCTCTAAAGCTCCCCTTTCACGTGAAGTTCAAGCCAAGTCAGGGGTAGTGTGATCTTGCATCAGATACCAGTTTACCAACCTTGAGCAGCTATAAATAGGCCCCCTATCCTCACTTGTACACACACTCATCAATGAGCAACTCTCTCTTCTCATTTCTAGAGTAGGTTAGTAGTTGGGAGTTAGAGTCGAGTCGAGCTTGTCTCGGGGATCCGGAGTCGTCATCGGAGCTCGGTAAAGCTCTTGTATCTTTTCCTTTGACTATTTAAATATAAGTAATCTTCTTAATTTACTTGAGTCAGCTTTACTTTCGCAAGTTTTTTATCCTTTCAAGTACTAGTACTTGTCTGCGGGAGTAGTTTACCTCTAGTTCAGTTTAAGTTATCTTTCTTGTCTGTCGGAGCATGTCTTACGGGTTTTCTCGCCCGGACTAGTAAACTCAAGTTAGTTCACTAGGTTGAGGGGGATCATAGTGCTGTCCAAAACGCCCATGGTCAGCAAAAGGGTTGTCATTATCATCATATTCCCCATTTTCAGATTCACTATGAATTTCCTCTTCATCATCAAAGTGAACACGACGACCATGTCTGCGTTCTCCTCCAGCACGCCGATCATTGTGACCAGCACACCTACCACCACCATGACCTCTGAAATCATCATGAAATCCATCCCCAAAATCTGAATTTTCATCATCAAAATGCACATGACGATCACGTCCATGTCCTCCTCCACGCTGATCACGAAAATCAGCATGCCGTCCACCACCACGACCACCATGACCATTGCCGAAATGGCCATGAAAGCCATTACCAAAACCAGAATTTTTATCTCCAAATTCTTCTTGATGTGGACCTAGACCACCCGCTGCGGGAAGACATTCATTGGGCATCCTCTCCATGGCTTCCAACAATGAGTGTTGTAGTTGGTGTTGCTCAGCCCGTGCAACAGGAGGGTCTTGCTCACCATGATGATCACCACGAACACTCGAATCAAATCCTGCCATGTTAGAAAAATGCAATGGAAAGTGCAATAGGTAAAATTTGTGGAGTCACACAATCTCACCTCTTACTTACCAATGTTCTTACTCGTTCTCAAGGACTGTGAGTGTGCTAATGTGGAAGTACCACAGCTGTGATTAAGCGATCGAAAGGATACAAAACGAGAGTTCTGGTTTCAGATTTTTGTGGAGCTATAGGTGGCTATTCAAGGGAGGCTTATGGTACTGAAAATTCAAGTGTGTAAGCCCTCAAAAAGATGCAAACGTAGCTGTCACACACTACTAGAAAACAAGACTTAGGTCCACCCAAAAGTACCAGTACAGAGATGAACCGGTACCTTAGGGTGGATGGAATCTATGAATGAGCCTTAGGTACCGGGTGGTAACTTTTATATTAGTACCGGATGGTACCACCAACCGGTACTTATAGATGAGCCTTATGTACCGATTGGTGTTATCAACCGGTACCTTAGGAGCTTTAGGTACCGGTTGGTGTTATCAACAAGTACCTAAGGCTCTCCATGAGTTACTTCAAAAAGGAAAATATCTCCTTCTCAATCAGAACTGCTGCGTAGTTGAGATGGTGAAGTAGCAACGCGCGAGGCTAGAGGTCGCGGGTTCAAATCCCAGCCAAAGGATATTTTGCGTGAATATTTTAGCCATAGGTACCTGTTGTTTTACCCGGTACCAAAGGCTCGAGCCTTTGGTACCGCTTTTGGGGTACAGGTTCAAGAAACCGGTACCAAAGGGCATTTTCAACCGGTACCCACGGGTATTTTTCTAGTAGTGACAGACAGTGCAAACTTGAGAATCTAAAATTAAATCTGCAGCTACACAATCCACAATATAACCCCTTTCAACTTCTTCTCTTTCTTTTTTTCTTTTTTTTCAACTCTTTCTTTCTGATCTCTCTTTTTTTTCTTTTGTTCTTTCTTTTTTTTCAGCAGACACAAGATAGTATATGAGGAGGGTGGGTGGGAAAAAAATAACAAGAGTACGGTGGAAGACAATGATGATGACTAGCAAGCAACAAAATGAAAGCAAACAACACAAGATAATCAGTACCAACAAAAGGCTATAGGATTTTTTTTGTATGGCTTTTCAGCGGACTATAGGATATGGAAAAACAAATATATGTGATGGATGAAAACAGTAATAGATGGTAAACAAATGATACATAAGTGGATGATAAACAAACCTACCGTGACGACGATAGCTTTGATTACCACATGATAGGTGCCGATATAAACCAGCACAAGGATGGCCCGATCTTCACGATAGTAGGTTCAAGAACAAGGATAACTTTGCTGCGAACAATAGGTAAATAGCTTTATACCTGCCAAGGTTGGATGCGACCAAACGACGGGGAGAGAGGCATCGAAACCTTGAGGACTTCGACTCGATCTCCGAATGATCGCAGAACCACAATCCGGGACTAATCCACACAAAATGGCGCAACCAAACTGGCAACCGTAGAGCACGAAGTAGGGGACCTCAGAGAGATCTTCCTCGCAAGTATGAGAAGAACTCGCAAGAACAAAGGTGTAAGACACTCATCAGCAAATCAGCTGGAATACCATATCGGTTTATCAAATGATCAAAAGTTCTTTTCTGAGTACACATAGGGAATATTTATAATAGGAACAACCCTCCTAGGTAGGTATGAACTGAAGTCTCCACATTGGAAGATGGAAGGCCAACATGTGAAGCATTCACGAGATCATCTTCAATTCCCGCACGTCTCCTGGGCTTCTGCACAATCTTCAGTAAAATGACCATTTCTCCCAACTGGGAAGTCGAAACTATAAGCCGTTTGTTGGATGTCCAGGCATGTATGGCATGTGCCATGAAACATTGTAGAATGGTATGGTCTTGCACGGGAAGTTGAGCAAGATAAATTCTCGGGCAGACTCTTGACATTCTGAGCAGTCTTCAATGATTCAATCATAAATCCTGATTGGGAAGCCCAAATGACTTGAAACTTGTTGTGTTGGAAAGTAGACTTCATAAACTTTCGAACGGGTACTCATGGGCCTTCAGATCTTTAGGGAATCAAGAGTTATGGGTGTTTCTTTTGGTGGTCCGAACTGGCTGGTCCGATCTGGTTGTTCCGATCTGGCTGTCCGAACGGGTTCGGACTGGTCCGAACTGGTTGACGTGAATTGGTTGCCTGATTGCTTGATGTTCCAATCTTCTTTATGTACATGCCTAAGTAGAATCAAAGTAGAACATTTAGGTAGTACAACATCCTCAAATATATTGAAGTTAGTTTCAGATAGGTGTGAGTTCACCTCTTTTTGGAGTAGTTTTGCACGGCTTCGTGTAATTGGTCCTTCATAAATATGTTTATGTGTAACTTGAGTAGCCTCTGGGGGCATGTCCTCATCATCCTTCCCCTCTTGAAAAGGAGTCATCCTCGACTCTCCTACTCCAAAGAATAGAGACAAATCGGCGACATTGAAGCTTCAACTCACACCATAAGAACTGGGAAGATCAATCTCATATGCGTTGTCATTGATCTTGCGAAGCACTTTGAATGGACCATTAGCTCGTGGCTGCAACTTGCTCTTGCGTTGTTCAGGAAAGCAATACTTGCGTAGGTGCACCCAAACCAAAATAGTATATATATATATATATAACCGAATGTATACAAAATAGTATATATATATATATAGGAAAAATCCTTTCTACACTCGCTTGTAGCTACTCCCACATGTGTATTTCATGATATATGATGTATCTGGTCCAATGAAGAGTATATACGTGGAGTATATCCTCATACTAGAATATCTATGGTGATATATAGGTTGCGTATGTGACCATACATTTTGTATATGGACATACTTATTTTAATATACTAATATTAAGGTATAATCATAATATAGTCTAAAAATAGGGATGATTTTGAAAATTTTCATATATATCCATTTGAAGTATCTTAAAATTAGTATATGAACATACTCAAAGTGATAAATGGGTATGTGGACATACACACGGTAGTATACTGCTGATGAGAGTAGCTACACGCAAGTGTAGAAAAAACTCGTCATATATATATATATATATATATATATATATATATATATATATATATATATATATATATATATATATATTATAGATCAATTAGGAGACAGAAATATTAGTAATTTTTTATATAAATTTAGTCAAAACTAAAAGTATTTGACTTCTCGGAAAGTGAGATTTACATTCTTTTTGGGATGGTGCGAGTATGTCTTAAATGACATGCTTTATAGGTATGACCCTACAGTTTAATAAAGAGAACATGTCAGGTGCAAACCACCTCTTTTGTACAAACTATGTAAACTTCAATTTGAGCCACCGGATCAATATCCAGGGGCATAGAGGGATTCTATAATTTACAATTAACTGCCGCCTCTAATCATACTTTTGCAAATCCCCTCTCACTCTCCTTGCACACCCCTTGAATGTTGATCCGGTGGTCCAGATTGAAGTTTGCACGGTTTGCACAAAAAGATTGGTTTATACATGTTTTAATAAAAAAAACAAGTTACTGTCTAATTAATTAGGTCAGCCTCCATAGGTTTCATAAGAGTATCAAAGATATTAAATTTTAGATAATGATTTCTCTGCAACCAACCATATTCTTGTCGACTGGAATGGCCGGCTGAGTCTGTTCAGCGTCTGACGGAGGTAGATCTATGTACCTCCCTGCCAAGTAGGGTCCCCGTATCCGGGTGACTACCCTGCTCGGTGACTCGGCTGGAACTACCCGGCATGCAGGGACTCGGCTGCATGAAGGATGTAGCTTCTATGGATCAGGATGAAGGCTTCAGCTAGACGCTCGCATATCTAGGGATCTTACCTGACCTTCTTCCTTGTAACAACCCGAGCGTATCTTACTATACTTGTACCCCATGACTCTTGGTCTTTATAAAGGAGACGTGGGTAGACCTATAGGCACGTCATTCAACAGACCCCAACTCATCGCTACATCATCCGAAACCCTAAAACCACACAGAACACAGGACGTAGGGTGTTATGCTCATTGCGGCCCGAACCTGTCTAAGTCCCTGCGTCTTTGTGTCACCATCGAGCTTTTGGTCTTGAGGTCCCCGTCCTGAAACTCTACCGCCTTGTGGACTAGCCGGAATAGCAATCCGACAGTTGGCGCGCTAAGTAGCATTTAATTGGAATGGTCCCATTCAACCCTGCCACCCACCCACACCTCTACCATTCCCCTGCCCCCTTCCTCGGCAGATCTGCTGCGCCACGGCCCTCCGCGCTGCTGCAGGCCCCCGCCCCCATTGCCGTCCCCTTCGCCGGCCCTCGTCGCGTGCCTTTGTCGCTGAGGCCATCGGCGGAGAGGACCGCACCGCCGATCTACCCGAGGAGCTAAGGTGATTAGGGATGGAGGGAGAGGGATGGGGAGATGAACGAGGAACGAAAGAATTAAGTTTTTTTATCAGAGAGGAGCAAGGAATCGGTTGGGAAAGTGGCCGTGAGGATGTGCAAACATACGGCCAACTTAAAACTAGTCTTCAAGTTGGGTATTACGTTAAAGTTTGGTGATATAATAGCATATGTCGTAACGAATGTTAGAATCATCGTAACAGAGGAAATAATGAGCTGAGTTGGGTTTGCACTTGTGACCATCAACAATGCGAGACTTTAAATTTATTAAAAGTACCAATACATATCATCTTTGAGATGTCCGCTCGCAGATACATTTTACAGGACAATAAACTTTTATTCTTGAAACACCATGCAGTAAACTATATAGCCAAGCTGCTGCTGACGTTGCGGTTGAATAAAAACACGCAGTAAAAGCACGCAGGGACCATGCAATGGTGAAGTGTCTGGAGCAAATAATGTCTCTGAATCAGTTGGTGCACGTCACATCACGTGGAACACGCGCGAGCAATTTCAGCCTTGAAAAGGGAGAGGTCTGTGGTCCCTTCTGAGTCAAGGTTGGTCCCTTCTAAGTCAAGGTTGAGCAATACGATGCAACCACACACGCGATCTTCGAATCTCGAAGCCATGTTCATGTGAGAGCGCGCTCGAAATAATGGGGATCCAGTGAGCGACGCAATTCTTGGACGTGTTACCCTTTGGTTTAATAAAGAGAAAATATCAAATGCAAACTAACTCTTTCGTACGTACATACCGTGTAAACTTAAATTTGAGCCATATGATCAACATCCAGGAGTACAGAGGATTCGATAATTTACAATTAACTGCCCGCCTCTAATCATGGTTTTGCAAATCCCCTCTCACTCCCCTTGCACACCCCTTAAATGTTTCCGGTGGTCAAGATTGAAGTCTGCATGGTTTCCGCAAAGAGGTTGGTTTGCACGTGATTTAATAAAAAAGACAAGTTAGTGTCTAATTAATTAGGTCAGCCTCCTCCGTAGGTTTCATAAGAGTTTCAAAGATATTAAATTTTAGGTAAAGGTTCTCCGCAGCCAACCTTATTCTTGTCGATTGAAATGGCCAGATGAGTCTGTTCAACATCCAACTAAGCATTTGATTGGAACGGTCTCATTCCCCACCGCGCCACCCACCCACACCTCTCCCGTTCCCCTGCCCCCTTCCTCAGCAGATCCGCTGCGCCGCACCCCTCCGCGCTGCCACAGGCCCCTGCCCCCACCATCGTCCCCTTCACCGACCCTCGTCGCGCGCCTTCGTCGCGGAGCCCATCGGCAGAGAAGACCGCACCGCCGATCTACCCGGGGGGCTAAAGTGATTAGGGATGGAGGGAGAGGGATGGGGAGAGCAAGGAATCGGTGGGTGGAGCGACCGTGCAGATGTGCAAACATACGTCCGGCTTAAAATAGTCTTCACCATTTTTAAAATAAACTTTATGGTCAAATGTGGATCACGGTATTAAGTTGGATTTCATACAATATTCAAATTTTCGCTCGGTTCCTTTGGTAGAAATTTTCAGTGCTGGGAGAGAGAGGAGACCTGTAATGTGATTTTTTTACATATTGGCATCATGGTTGTGTGCCATGTCGGCGCTTAGAGCTTGCATGTTATGTTTGAGATCTCGGATGGACCACTTAACACGATTTAGGGATTCAAATGAATGATTTGAGATTTTACGGATATAGATGAAACTGCGGAACAAGTTTGAGGATCTGAAGTGCAATTTTTTTTTATTTCTTCATGTGCAAGTTGGGTATTACGTTAAGGTTTGGTGATATGATAGCATATGTCGTAACCAATGTTAGAATCATCGTGACAGAGGAAATAATGAGCTGAGTTGGGTTTGCACTTGTGACCAACAACAATGCGATACTTTAAATTTATTAAAAGTACCAATACATATCATCTTTGAAATGTCCGCTCGCAGATACATTTTACAGTGAACCGTTTGCGGGACAACAAACTTTTATTCTTGAAACACCATGGCACATGCATAGATAGCCACCTCCCCCTTCTTCATGAAATTAAACCTTGCGTTCCACCTGGATTCTCCTGCTGCCATACTTCAGATTAGATTTTATTTCGGACACATATTGTAACTAGGCTAGTATGCATAAGGGGGATAAAGTACCATTGACAGCCATACTTAAAGAGAACAAATTGTACTTACAATCTTTTCATGACGTCGTAGTCCCAGCAGCAGATGCTTTTGCAGCAATGAAATCATCAATAAGCTGATGCAGATCACGGTTAGAGGTTCCGCCTTCTGCCATAGCCGCATGAGCCTTTGGAGAAAGTTCCTTTACCCTTCTCCTCGCGGCTTCCGCAGCACCTCCATGTTCCATGAACTTGGCAACAGATTGCGCAATTTCCTTAGCAGGGATCACTTCATGCTCTGCACTCCTCGTGCTACGCCGCCCAGCACCCTCCGGCCACAGGCGCTCCCCGATTTGCAACACATGAGTCACAAACCTCTCAGTGATGAACTGCTCGTACACCATTGGCCATGTCAAGACAGGCACGCCCACCGCAATTGTCTCCAGGATGGAGTTCCACCCGCATTGGGTCACAAACGCCCCCAGTGCTGGGTGCTGGAGTATATCAGTTTGTGGGGCCCAACCCATGACAACCATGCCTCTATCCCCAACACGGTCTTCCCACCCTACCGGTGGCTCCCATGTTTTAACCCTAACAACCCACAAGAATGGCACACCAGAGGCTTCCAGTCCGAGGGCTAGCTCATTAAGTTGAACATCAGAAAAGTTTGTCAGGCTGCCGAAGCACAAGTACACAACGGAGTGGGCAGGCTTTGTGTCCAGCCAATCCAAGCAAGCTGAGCGGCCAGTACCTGCTCTTGCTGGTGGTGGCAAGGGCAGTGAAAGCGGACCAACACAGTAGGTTCGCTTCATATAGCCGCTTTCCGCGTAGCTCTCACAGTACTCATGCTCGAGATCATAGAAAGTGTTGGAAATAAAGCCAGAGCTCTTGAGCAACATCATGAAGTAAGCACCTGCGTCCTTGCTAAATTCCGGTGGGTTCCTCAAAAACTCTGACAGCTCAGTAACTGGCAGACTTATTTCTGGACCGGGTAACTGAGGAACGGTCACCGAACTAGCAGGAGGGGTGTCCTTAACAATGCCACTTAAAGCAAGGCGCCACGTAGCTAGCGTCGAGAAAATACCCACGACATTGAATAGAACACAGGGGATCCCAAGTTCGGCGGCAATACCAGCGTTCCACCGGAAGAAGTGCAGGTCGCTGACGATGGCATCAGGCGAGCTCTCCCTGATGAGGCTCTCCTGAGCTGGCCTAATTAGCGCCTCATCAGTGGCTGCTGCCTCGAGGAGCGGTGAGTTCGCGACCGTGACGGTGGACATGTTCTCGACCCCTGGTGGGAGCCCGTCCACCTTTGGGAAGGCGTAGGTCGCGACCTCAACGCTGGCATGGCTGGGCTCGCGCCTTGCAAGGGCTGACTGCACAATGGGGGCGTTTGCCGGGGTTACGGCGACGACGACCTCGACATCGTCCGGCCTAACCGCGGCGAGGTGGAAGGCGAGGTCTGTCATGGGGAGGATGTGGCTGGTGGCGAAGAAGGGCACCACAAGGATGCGCAGCTTCTTGCTCTGCATTGCAGCTGAAACCATTGTAGTATGCGGTGGCTTTGGCTTCAGAAGGTTTTTTGGTGGTGTAGGAGCCGTGGTTCCCCTTAAATATATATGCCGATGGTACTGGCATGGGAAATCAATGACAGCTGGCCATAAAAAAAACCAACAATAATGCATAATAGCGCTTAGGGCAAGTAAGACCACGCCGTACACATGCAGGTATTTTTATGCAGAAACTCCATCCACTGCCAGGGTTTACAAAACCAGTGGGAACCGGTCCGGTTTGACCGGTTACAGGTCAAACCGGTCCGGGCCGGTTCCGGTTGTTGCCGGTACCAAACCGACCCAAATTCAAAATTCAAATTTGAATTCAAAAAAATGAAAAATTTCTAAAAAATTCCTAAAAATACTTAAAGGTGCGGCGAATCTAATGGTGTCAAATTTTCTTAAAAATTCGTTCAGTTAACATACTTTTCGAGCATTTAAAGTTAAACTGTTGTACTTGACCTTAGCTACTGTGACATGTAAACATGCAACTTCACTGTCAAACAAGTACGGGCATGTTTAGGCTGTGTTTAGTTCATTATTGTCAAACAAGTACATTTGTTCATCTCGTTATTTACAGTTAAACTGTATAATTAGTTTTTTTAAACTGCATTTAATGCTCTATGAATGTGTTCAAAGATTCTTGAAAACTAAACATGGCCTTAATATAATTAAGATGATGTAAAGGGCTATAAGAGTTGTCACATCACTTTTATGATGAGTTGAAAGAAAGAGAATAGGTGAGAGTTGCGGACCATTAGCTTACAACTTGTATGCTGCGATGGAGACAATAAACGCATGACAATAATTTGTAGGGATCGGACAATAATACGTGAGCTCAGTGGTAGGGTGCTGGGGCTCCTATGTATGTGCAGTTGTGCATGTGTAAGGATGGGAAATGGACAGTAGATATCTGAATTATTCGATATTCATATCTGCTTAAACATCAATATGGATATCTGTATCCGTATTCGAGTTTAATGTGATAGTAAAGTGATACATTCGAATCCGATTTTCATTGACTTTCTCTATCCGATTCAAAATCCGTATTCGACAATATTCGACACTATCCATATCCGTTTTTATTAAAAAAAATTAAAAATTATATTTATTTCTCACCACCCATATTATTAATTTTTGTAATAAAGATATAAAAATATTAAATTTAGTTTTAATATTCTTATTTTATCTTAGATTACTTCTATATTTTTATTTATATATAATAAAATTATTTATATCTTTATTGCAATATATTTTTATTTATAATTTTATTTTTGTGTGTTTATTTATTAATATATTTATTGATAAATAAATTATTTTTAACTAAATATTTTTATTATATTATTATGCCTTAGTTTGTATATCTATAACGATTTTATAATCTAAAACTACAAATAAAGAAAATAGCTAAACATTAGATCATATATCAAGTTAATATCCGAATTAGAGTCCCAATCCGAGGCATTCATTTTGCATTCGTATCTGAGAATATCCGAATTCGTATTCGTATCCGATTTAAAATATGGTAAAAAGTGCTATCCGAATCCGATTCCATGCGAATCCGATCCATTTCCATCCTTACCTGTGGGTGTGTGTGTGTGAGCTCTGATAGCTGCGATCCAAGACTTCTTGGGAGTCCACCCATGTTTGAGCGTGCCGTCGGTGCGGGTGCTCAAATCGAGTTCTTACATGATGGGCTAGTGCTTCTAGTATCTCAAAAAAAAATTATGCATTGGGAAAAATACTGCCTGTAAATGATAAATGGATCTGGGTATATATCCTCTACGAAAACTATGTAGGTCATCCATGTGAGGCTATGTTTAGATCACCAAGCTAATTCTTTTGGTGGCTATGTAAAATTAGCTGCGTTGAACCAGCTAAGCTAACTGAATAGTAAGGGTTTAGCTAGGCACTAGATTGCCACGTTTTGATTCACCATAGAGAAAATTAGCTACTTACCAATTAGCTCATGGATCCAAACAGATCCCTAAAAGGATGATGATGATGAACCTATGATATAACAAGCATACATTTGAATAAAAAAAATTAAGACTATGTTTTGTCTTAATTAAGACCCTATATAGTCCATTCCTTGTTTATATCTGTGTAAAGCGAGCATCAATATGAACATATAGGTGAGTAATCACAGGCGATCAAAGAAGAAAAACAACAACATCACGCCACAAACTTAGGCAAATCTACTATTAAGTAACAAGGGTTAGTAGAAACTACTAATAACAAAATGGCCAACTGTTTCCCATCCATATGTCGAAGAGGAAAGCAATTGTCTCTCTGGCCTGGCCCTACGCCGTCTCTCCCTGGGAGGTCACTCAGGCGGCACCTCACCATCCGACATCGCCATCCCCTACCTGCCCTCCTCTCCACCTCGCCGCCGCCAGAGTAGAGCACCGGAGGTCTGTGTGCCTGCAAGGATGGTGGCGGTGGGGCTTCTTCGTGGTCAGCGGGGCGCCGGGCGAAGGACACGGCCTGGGAGGTCGCAGCGGCGGCGACCCAAGCTAGTAGATTCGGCACCCTGGGGGCTAAATCCAGCGCCCACGGGCACGGATCTTCACGGTGCGGCGTTGGTGTGGCCCATTAACAGATGTCGCAGGGTATGGCTTCAGCAGCGGTCGCTTGTGGCTCGGTCGCGCAGGCGTGCTGGCGCTGGTCTAGCATGGTGGCTGCGCGGAGCTGGTGGCGCCCCTAGACTGGGGCCTATGTAGCAATGAACCGGCCCACGCCTGGCGGCGTGTGTGGTCGGGGCCTGTGCCTCGGCAAGTGGCCGAGTGGCGCTGGAGGAGCGGGGCGCTGGAGGCACGCGGGAGATGGCGATGGCTGGGTGCGCGTGGTGGAGATGTCCCGCAAGTGACGGTGTGGAGAGGCACCTCGGTGGGTCCGCCCAAGCAGCGGCAGAGGTTCCACGGTATCGGTGGCGGCCATGGGCGTCGGATGGTGAGGAGAGACGAGGCTCGGTGATGCGACGCAGTGGTGCAGCTGGGTGGTGGCTGCACTGCGCGATGGTTGCTCGTGCAGCCGCGGTGTGCGGCAGTGTGACTGACGACAGCGCAGTGCAAGGTAGTGCAAGTTGGCCGTGGCGTGTGGTGGCATGGGAGCGCAGCTGGCCCAGGAAGACTTCTGCTGTGGTTTGCCGGACTGTGGGCATGCAGCTAGGAGTGGGATTCTCCGATTGAAAGTCTCGTGTTCTCCTTGTTGGGGGCGTCATCTTGCAGCCCATCCCTTTTGCTTGGGTTCGTCCTGTAGGTGAAAACCCTATCCACTTATTGGACAAGCAACGGCGGCACCATTAGCGTCATTACCTTTTTGGAGGCGTCGTTGGTAGAGACCCGTCTTGCCCAGACAGTGGAAGACTTGTTAGTGACTTAGCGGGGTGGCTCGGTGCAGGTAGCAAGCTTGAAGGGGGTTGTCGAGGTCATGCGGTTGCGACCAAAATCATGTTGGTGGCCGGGGGTCGTCACATGGATGTTGGTTTTGTCTGCTTGCAGCGGACTGCGGCAGCTGGCATGCTTGGCAATTGTAAGTGCGGCGTGGGATTGCCTCGGAAGCCGCAGCACCAACATCGTGGGATGGATTGGCTTGTAGAGGATTGCGGCAGGTTGCTCAGCCTTGCTTGGCGACTCCGGTGTGGTACATCGTCAAAAGACGACGCAAGCGACATCTTAGCTTGCTAGTATGGTGGCGGTGGCTATTGCGTGGGTGGCGCAGCACGATGCGGTCGGCCGGCGGGCACGGTTCGGCAGTTTGATGGGAATCTTGGAACATGGGCAACACCATACATCATCCTGATGGCGAATTAAGTAACGGATTCACGACACTGAGTAATGTGGAGAACGTGGCGAGGCCCCTGCGCACGGTGTCTTCTGCGTGGCGATGAGAGTGATGAGGAGGTCCAACTGCGGGTGTGGTGAGGCTCCCGCGTATTGTGTCGGTGGTGACGATGAGGCAGCTTGTGCAGAGGTCGGGATTTGGTGGTTTCATTCTGTCGGATGGTGTATGGTGGGGCAGTGGCACTATAGCGATAGGTTCTGTATGGCGGTGGCCTCCACGGTGTGGTGCAGTCTATTTTTTTCTTGACTTCATATCGACGTGGGATCGTGTTTTGATGACAACTTCCTGGGCAAGAGAATGTTGGCAGCCGCGGCAACTTGGCCAACTAGGCAGGAGATGGCTTGCACGGCTGCTTTGAGTGTTTACCTGTGTTTCATGCCTCAATTCAACCAGGCGAGAGTTTAGGCGTGGAGTTCCCCGCGAGAGTTGAGTTGTGAAGTTCCCCGTGTTGATGTCCCAATCCAACTAGGTGAGTCTTATTTTTTCGTTTCTTTTTTTTTCTGGCTATAGTCTTTCAAGACCGTAGTCTTGTATTTTTCTACTATTTCAATAGAAAAACTCGCACTATCTTGTGGGGTTCATTCAAAAGAAAATATGTCGAAGAGAGTAGGTTACATGGCTGGCCATATTGCAGACGACGAAGTCAACGCATGCATTACTAACTGAATTATGAGACGGTTCTAAACTATCAAAGTATCTGATTAGTTACATTGCATTGCCTATGGATAAAAGCCCGTCTATGATCTATTCAGAAAAACAGACGGGTAAAGTCGTTAAACATTACTAATGAAAAATACGGGGCCATTAAAATCTTATTCAAATCATAGAGGTATAATAATTATTTTTCCATTATTATGCAGTTGACTATAAATAAAGGACGAAGTCTAAATTACTCCTTTCAAGAATAACTCCCTAAACTTTTTTTTTGTTTTAGTTTACCCTGAAACTATGTCGCGTGGTTTAATATGTCCCCTAATACATTTGTCTTTTTTTAAGACTCAATGCACAAGTTGAATATTGTATAAAATTTAGCGAGATGGTAGTAGACATCTTAACGCTTGTTAAAAAATGTCACAAATTATGATCATTATTTCGGTACGTAGTAAATTTAATAATAATTTAATCCTTGGGATACTACGTAATATGAAAAATTATGAAAACATTATATTATATTTTTATATACATTCTGAGATTCAGGGAAACCATGCAAAATTTTAAATTAAAAGTTAACTCAGAGAAACAAATATGATAGATAACGTATAATCAAGCTTAATTAGCTTATGGTATGGTCAATTCAAATTGGCTTGCTCTTTTAGCTCGGGGGCTGGTTGCCTAAATTTCAAGTCGGCATGCTCCTTTAGCTCTACCAACCTTCACGCTCGGGCCCTGGGCGCCTCAATTCATGTCAGCATGGTCCTACGGGCTACAGCTAGTGTTACCCTAAACGTTTGAACAAACTAAATGGTCACCTACCGTTTAGCTATATATTTATTCAGGCTAAATGACTATTTAAAATGGACCAAACGGTGACTAAATGGGATAAACGACTGATGATTAAATGGACAGGTAAGCCAGTGTGTAGTGTTGTACATGGGCAAAATGGCTGTGTATGTGAACAGTGCAGCTCTTCCAGCCCTCACGCTCGGGTGCTGACGCCTTAATTCATGTCGGCTTGGTCTAGCTCTATAACAGCCCTCACGCGCGGGGGCTGGGCGCCTCAAATCAAGTCGGCGTGCTCTTGTAGCTCTACCAGCGCTCATGCTCGGAGGCTGCATTAGTAGAAAACACATCAAAGGTCCACCCCAAAAGTATCAGAATGAAGATGAACCGGTACCAATGCTAGTATTGGTACCGGTTCATCTTGGTACCGGTATTTTTAGGGTGGATGGGACCTATGAATGAGCCTTAGGTACCGGTTGGTCCCAAGGCTCTCCGTAGATACCGAGTGGTAACTTTTACATTAGTACCGGATGTTAGCACCAACCGGTGCCTATGGATGAGTCTTTGGTACCGGTTGGTGTTACCAACCGGTACCTAAGGCTCATCCATGAGTTACTTCAAAAGGAAAATATCTCATTCTCAATCAAAACTGCTGTGTAGTTGAGATGGCAAAGGGGCAGCGTGCGAGGCTAGAGGTCGTGGGTTCAAATCCCAGTGAAAGAATATTTTGTCTCATTTTGAAGGCCTTAGGTACCGGTTATTTTACCCGGTACCAAAGGCTCGAGCCATTGGTACCACTTTCGGAAACCGGTACCAAAGGGCAATCTCAGCCGGTGCCTATGGCACTTTTTCTAGTAGTGCTGGGTGCCTCAAATCACGTCAGCATGCTCCTATAACTCTACCAGCCCTCACGCTCGAGGGCTGGGCGCCTCAGTTCAAGTCGGCGTGCTCCTTTAGGTCCACGAGCCCTCACGCTCGCGGCTGGGCTAGCCGCCTCAACTCAACTTGGCGTGCTCATGTAGCTCTACCAGCCCCCACGCTCGATGGTTGGTGTCGGCACCCTGCAACTATGGTACCCACTAGTAATGTGCCAAGACTCGCGTAGTTATCCGTAACTACGCCCTAATGAGCTGAACAGCCGGACCCCTGGGTCCGACTCCATCTCACCGGACCAACGGTCCCGGATCCGCTTTACGCTCGGGGACAGGTCCGGTGTCACCACGTGTCCTAGAGGTGGAAATACTCAGTACTTGTGGCCGCGGACCCGGACCCCCGCAGGTGGGTCCGGGACCTCCACGTGCCATCCGGACTCCCGGAGATGGGTCCGGGACCTCCACGTGCTTATCCGGACCCTCGTAAGCTTTCGGCTCAGCTAGCTGCTCGGGAGGGGTCCGGAGCCGCCACGTGTCACGCAGACGCGGGCGCGGACGCAAGCCTTCCGCTGGAAGCTCTCTCACCCACCCGCATTAAGTGCGAGTGGTTGAGGCGTGCTCTGCTGCCGCTGGGCACGAGGCAGCTTTTGTCAGTCCACACTGTGGATCGCTAGTTACCGAGGCGGCTCGTCAGTTAGCAAGGCAAGTATTAAAGACTCAGCGCCGCACGCATGGGCGACGAGTCATGATGACCAGCTACTGACTGGAGCAACAGTGCACGCTGCTACAGTAGACTGAGTCAGTAGTTCGTCGCTTCATCATGACCTCGACGCGCGGCTGCAGAGGCTAGACTCTACTCCGACAGGACAGCTCAACACCATCCCTGGTCAGAAGCTACACACGAAAGCCGACGACAAGATCTCCAGATCTGAGGCATTGAAGGCCAAAATATAGTTTATAATACATCGCCGGGCACACCTATCGGGGCCCGCTCAGTGTACGTGCTCCCCTTGGACATATAAAAGGGAGAGCACGCCCGCTAGAACACAGGTTCACATAGACACGAAGCCAGACACATACACAGACACGAAGCCAGACACAGACAGCAACAGCCAGAGGAGGTAGGTAGCCAGGTAGGAGAAGCTGGACGGCTAGGTACTAGTTTAATCTTTTTTTTAGCAAGGTACTAGTTTAATCCTGGACTGCGAAATGTACTGCTATAAATATCCGTCTCCGCCGGAAGGATCCGGGGTGCTCCACTTGCATGCTGCCAGACCACGTGTCCTCTGTCCAACTCGGTTCAGATGCTCTAAAAAATTATCTCACCCATTAAATACGAACAGAACTGTTTAAAAATACACCTCGACTACCCGCCCATCACCAATCTTAGCGCCATCTGCGTCGTCCAGATACCCGGCGTAACGGCGCCGGGCGGGCATAAATCCGCTCTCCCTTCTAAGTCAAGGTTGAGCAATACGATGCAACCACACACGTGATCGTCGAATCTCGAAGCCATGTTCATGTGAGAGCGCGCTCGAAATAATGGGGATCCAGTGAGCGACGCTATTCTTGGACGTGTTACCCTTTGGTTTAATAAAGAGAAAATATCAAAAGCAAATTAACTCTTTCGTACAAACCGTGTAAATTTAAATTTGAGCCATCGGATCAACATCCAGGAGTATGGGGGATTCGATAATTTACAATTAATTGCCCGCCTCTAATCATAGTTTTGCAAATCCCCTCTCACTCCCCTTGCACACCCCTTAAATGTTGATCCGGTGGTCAAGATTGAAGTCTGCGTGGTTTCCGCAAAGAGGTTGGTTTGCACGTGATTTAATAAAAAAGACAAGTTAGTGTCTAATTAATTAGGTCAGCCTCCTCCTCCGTAGGTTTCATAAGAGTTTCAAAGATATTAAATTTTAGGTAAAGATTCTCCGCAGCCAATCTTATTCTTGTCGACTGAAATGGCCAGATGAGTCTGTTCAGCATCCAACTAAGCATTTAATTGGAACGGTCCCATTCCCCACCGTGCCACCCACCCACACCTCTCCCGTTCCCCTGCCCCCCTTCCTCAGCAGATCCGCTGCGCCGCGCCCCTCCGCGCTGCCACAGGCCCCTGCCCCCACCACCGTCCCCTTCGCCGACCCTCGTCGCGCGCCTTCGTCGCTGAGCCCATCGGCAGAGAAGACCGCACCGCCGATCTACCCGGGGAGCTAAAGTGATTAGGGATGGAGGGAAAGGGATGGGGAGAGCAAGGAATCGGTGGGTGGAGCGACCGTGCAGATGTGCAAACATACGTCCGGCTTAAAATAGTCTTCACCATTTTTAAAATAAACTTTGTGGTCAAATGTTGATCACGGTATTAAGTTGGATTTCATACAATATCCAAATTTTCGCTCGGTTCCTTTGGTAGAAATTTTCAGTGCTGGGAGAGAGAGGAGACCTGTAATGTGATTTTTTTTTACATATTGGCATCATGGTTGTGTGCCATGTCGGCGCTTAGAGCTTGCATGTTATGTTTGAGATCTCGGATGGACCACTTAACACGATTTAGGGATTCAAATGAATGATTTGAGATTTTACGGATATAGATGAAACTGCGGAACAAGTTTGAGGATCTGAAGTGCAATTTTTTTTTATTTCTTCATGTGCAAGTTGGGTATTACGTTAAGGTTTGGTGATATGATAGCATATGTCGTAACCAATGTTAGAATCATCGTGACAGAGGAAATAATGAGCTGAGTTGGGTTTGCACTTGTGACCAACAACAATGCGATACTTTAAATTTATTAAAAGTACCAATACATATCATCTTTGAAATGTCCGCTCGCAGATACATTTTACAGTGAACCGTTTGCGGGACAACAAACTTTTATTCTTGAAACACCATGGCACATGCATAGATAGCCACCTCCCCCTTCTTCATGAAATTAAACCTTGCGTTCCACCTGGATTCTCCTGCTGCCATACTTCAGATTAGATTTTATTTCGGACACATATTGTAACTAGGCTAGTATGCATAAGGGGGATAAAGTACCATTGACAGCCATACTTAAAGAGAACAAATTGTACTTACAATCTTTTCATGACGTCGTAGTCCCAGCAGCAGATGCTTTTGCAGCAATGAAATCATCAATAAGCTGATGCAGATCACGGTTAGAGGTTCCGCCTTCTGCCATAGCCGCATGAGCCTTTGGAGAAAGTTCCTTTACCCTTCTCCTCGCGGCTTCCGCAGCACCTCCATGTTCCATGAACTTGGCAACAGATTGCGCAATTTCCTTAGCAGGGATCACTTCATGCTCTGCACTCCTCGTGCTACGCCGCCCAGCACCCTCCGGCCACAGGCGCTCCCCGATTTGCAACACATGAGTCACAAACCTCTCAGTGATGAACTGCTCGTACACCATTGGCCATGTCAAGACAGGCACGCCCACCGCAATTGTCTCCAGGATGGAGTTCCACCCGCATTGGGTCACAAACGCCCCCAGTGCTGGGTGCTGGAGTATATCAGTTTGTGGGGCCCAACCCATGACAACCATGCCTCTATCCCCAACACGGTCTTCCCACCCTACCGGTGGCTCCCATGTTTTAACCCTAACAACCCACAAGAATGGCACACCAGAGGCTTCCAGTCCGAGGGCTAGCTCATTAAGTTGAACATCAGAAAAGTTTGTCAGGCTGCCGAAGCACAAGTACACAACGGAGTGGGCAGGCTTTGTGTCCAGCCAATCCAAGCAAGCTGAGCGGCCAGTACCTGCTCTTGCTGGTGGTGGCAAGGGCAGTGAAAGCGGACCAACACAGTAGGTTCGCTTCATATAGCCGCTTTCCGCGTAGCTCTCACAGTACTCATGCTCGAGATCATAGAAAGTGTTGGAAATAAAGCCAGAGCTCTTGAGCAACATCATGAAGTAAGCACCTGCGTCCTTGCTAAATTCCGGTGGGTTCCTCAAAAACTCTGACAGCTCAGTAACTGGCAGACTTATTTCTGGACCGGGTAACTGAGGAACGGTCACCGAACTAGCAGGAGGGGTGTCCTTAACAATGCCACTTAAAGCAAGGCGCCACGTAGCTAGCGTCGAGAAAATACCCACGACATTGAATAGAACACAGGGGATCCCAAGTTCGGCGGCAATACCAGCGTTCCACCGGAAGAAGTGCAGGTCGCTGACGATGGCATCAGGCGAGCTCTCCCTGATGAGGCTCTCCTGAGCTGGCCTAATTAGCGCCTCATCAGTGGCTGCTGCCTCGAGGAGCGGTGAGTTCGCGACCGTGACGGTGGACATGTTCTCGACCCCTGGTGGGAGCCCGTCCACCTTTGGGAAGGCGTAGGTCGCGACCTCAACGCTGGCATGGCTGGGCTCGCGCCTTGCAAGGGCTGACTGCACAATGGGGGCGTTTGCCGGGGTTACGGCGACGACGACCTCGACATCGTCCGGCCTAACCGCGGCGAGGTGGAAGGCGAGGTCTGTCATGGGGAGGATGTGGCTGGTGGCGAAGAAGGGCACCACAAGGATGCGCAGCTTCTTGCTCTGCATTGCAGCTGAAACCATTGTAGTATGCGGTGGCTTTGGCTTCAGAAGGTTTTTTGGTGGTGTAGGAGCCGTGGTTCCCCTTAAATATATATGCCGATGGTACTGGCATGGGAAATCAATGACAGCTGGCCATAAAAAAAACCAACAATAATGCATAGCGCTTAGGGCAAGTAAGACCACGCCGCACACATGCAGGTATTTTTTATGCAGAAACTCCATCCACTGCAGGCAATAATTAGCGTTGGTCGACAGCTTTGGCGCGTGCTCCAAAGCCAAGCAATGAGCAGAGCTACTGCTGTACGAAGGCCTTGTTTGGTTCCACTCGTTATTCCTGAGCGCACCAAGTCGAGAAAAAAAATTGTATGCACAAAGTCCAGAATAAAGTCATTTTGCAAAACCTTTTTAGTAATGGGTGTAATTTTTTATGACGAATCTAATGACAGAAATTAATCAATGATTGGCTACAGTGATGCTACAATAATCATCATTTAATTACGCGGTCAAAGGGCTCATTAGATTCTTAAGGGTTCCTAGGGCAGGGGTTCTAGAATTGGTTTTGTAAACTCACTTAGTTTGACACTATAATTAGCGGTCAAGATAGCTACAGTTCCTAGCGCCACCTAGCGCTAGGGAACTAAATATGGCCGAAGTGTCGGGAACAGGATATCTTTGCGTGGCAAAAAAATAGTATACTAGATCATCATAATTTATGAGTTCAAAGTTGAATTAAATAACTTATAGATAAACCAAAAAGACAGTAGTTGTCTAAACTGTTGCATAAGTTGTGTATTTAGCTATCCGTGTGTGGTAAGAAGATAGAAGTTGTCTAAACTATTGTACTTGACCTTAGCTACCGTGACATGTAAACATGCAACTTCACTGTCAAACAAGTATGAGCATGTTGAATTTTTTTGAATTTGGGTACTGTAGCACTTTAGTTGTCATTTGTCCATTATTATCCAATCATAGACTAACTAGGCTTAAAAGATTCATCTCGTTATTTACAGTTGAACTGTGTAATTAGTTATTTTTTAAAAAATTTAATGCTTTATGAATGTGTTCGAACATTCTTGAAAACTAAACATGACCTTAATATAATTAAGATGATGTAAAGGGCTATAAGAGTTGTCACATCACTTTTATGATGAGTTGAAAGAAAGAGAATAGGAGAGAGGAGCGGACCATTAGCTTACAACTTGTATGCTGCGATGGAGACAATAAACGCAAGACAATAATTTGTAGGGATCGGACAATAATATGTGAGCTCAGTGGTAGGGTGCTGGGGCTCCTATGTGTGTGCAGTTGTGCATGTGGGTAAGGATGGGAAATTGATAGTAGATATCTGAATTATTCGATATTCGTATCCGCTTAAACATCAATATAGATATCTGTATCCGTATTCGAGTTTAATGTGGTAGTAAAAGTGATACATTCGAATCCGATTTTCATTGACTTTCTCTATCCGATTCCAAATCTGTATTCAACAATATTCGACACTATCCATATCCGTTTTTATTAAAAAAAATAAAAAAATTATTTATTTCTCACCACCCATATTATTAATTTTTGTAATAAAGATATAAAAAGATTAAATTTACTTTTAAATATTCTTATTTTATCTTAAATTACTTCTATATTTTTATTTATATATAATAAAATTATTTATATGTTTATTGCAATATATTTTTATTTATAATTTTATTTTTGTGTGTTTATTTATTAATATATTTATTGATAAATAAATTATTTTTAACTAAATATTTTTATTATATTATTATACCTTAGTTTGTATATCTATAACGATTTTATAATCTAAAACTACAAATAAAGAAAATAGCTAAACATTAGATCATATATCAAGTTAATATCCGAA
This sequence comes from Panicum virgatum, assembly GCF_016808335.1. Classification (NCBI taxonomy): domain Eukaryota; kingdom Viridiplantae; phylum Streptophyta; class Magnoliopsida; order Poales; family Poaceae; genus Panicum; species Panicum virgatum. The sequence continues at coordinate 31,881,343 of NC_053150.1, read as the reverse complement.
TTAGAGTCTGAATCCGAGGCATTCATTTTGCATTCGTATCCGAGAATATCCGAATTCGTATTCGTATCCGATTTAAAATGTGGTAAAAAGTGCTATCCGAATCCGATTCCATGCGAATCTGATCCGTTTCTATCCTTACCTGTGGGTGTGTGTGAGCTCTGATAGATGCGATCCAAGACTTCTTGGGAGTGCAGCCATGTTTGAGCATGCCGTCGGTGCGGGTGCTCAAATCGAGTTCTTACATGATGGGCTAGTGCTTCTAGTATCTCAAAAAAAAAATTATGCATTGGGAAAAATACTGCCTGTAAATGATAAATGGATCTGGGTATATATCCTCTACGAAAACTATGTAGGTCATCCATGTGAGGCTATGTTTAGATCACCAAGCTAATTCTTTTGCTGGCTCTGTAAAATTAGCTGCGTTGAACCAGCTAAGCTAACTGAATAGTAAGGGTTTAGCTAGGCACTAGATTGCCACGTTTTGATTCACCATAGAGAAAATTAGCTACTTACCAATTAGCTCATGGATCCAAACAGATCCCTAAAAGGATGATGATGATGAACCTATGATATAACAAGCATACATTTGAATAAAAAAATTAAGACTATGTTTTGTCTTAATTAAGACCCTATATAGTCCATTCCTTGTTTATATCTGTGTAAAGCGAGCATCAATATGAACATATAGGTGAGTAATCACAGGCGATCAAAGAAGAAAAACAACAACATCACGCCACAAACTTAGGCAAATCTACTATTAAGTAACAAGGGTTAGTAGAAACTACTAATAACAAAATGCCAACTGTTTCCCATCCATATGTCGAAGAGGAAAGCAATTGTCTCTCTGGCCTGGCCCTGCGCCGTCTCTCCCTGGGAGGTCACTCAGGCGGCACCTCACCATCCGACATCACCATCCCCTACCTGCCCTCCTCGCCACCTCGCCGCCGCCAGAGTAGAGCACCGGAGGTCTGTGTGCCTGTAAGGATGGTGGCGGTGGGGCTTCTTCGTGGTCAGCGGGGCGCCGGGCGAAGGACACGGCCTGGGAGGTCGCAGCGGCGGCGACCCAAGCTAGTAGATTCGGCACCCTGGGGGCTAAATCCAGCGCCCACGGGCACGGATCTTCACGGTGTGGCCCTTTAACAGATGTCGCAGGGTATGGCTTCAGCAGCGGTCGCTTGTGGCTCGGTCGCGCAGGCGTGCTGCGCGGAGCTGGTGGCGCCCCTAGACTGGGGCCTATGTAGCAATGAACCGGCCCACGCCTGGCGGCGTGTGTGGTCGGGGCCTGTGCCTCGGCAAGTGGCCGAGTGGCGCTGGAGGAGCGGGGCGCTGGAGGCACGCGGGAGATGGCGATGGCTGGGTGCGCGTGGTGGAGATGTCCCGCAAGTGACCGTGTGGAGAGGCACCTCGGTGGGTCCGCCCAAGCAGATGCAGAGGTTCCATCGCATCGGTGGCGGCCATGGGCGTCGGATGGTGAGGAGAGACGAGGCTCGGTGATGCGACGCAGTGGTGCAGCTGGGTGGTGGCTGTTAGATTTAATTAATCATAAACAGGATCTTAGCTTAGTCTAATCATGATCACAAATTACTTAATGCGGAATTAATTAGATTAAACTGACCAGAGCTTCTTGAATCCATGAACGCCTCTGAAATTGTAGTAGTAGGGCTGATGACTGATGTAGATGAAATAGACTTGATCTTCACCATTGGAGAGATTTAGATCTCTCTGTTGATGAAGTTCTTGACGAGCAGCAACTCCTCCTTGTGTATGCCATGAAGTAGATGAGGAACAGCAACTCCTTGTGCCTGCCACGAAGTAGATGAGGAAGTCGCGCTTCCAGCCCCTCCAGCGTTCTAATTGATTGGTGTTTTGCTAATCGCGAGATTAACTGATTAGGGTTAGAGAGGGTTCCCCTCTACCTCATATTTATATACAGCACTGTGGGACCGGGGCCGACTTATAGATGGAAATGTTAGGTGTACCTGCCAATCACGGTACATGACTTATTTGGTATGTTATCTCTAATTTGTGGAAATTATTTGCCATATAGATCTAGGTTATTATCCTGAGATCACAAATTTCCAACATTCTCCCACTTGATCGAACGGTTAACAACTTAGGTTCGCTTTAAACTTATGTTCACACTCAATACAACAGTAAGACCGGACCAATGCGTCATCAGTAGTATTTAATTCACTACCAGGACTCCATTACCCACAGTTCACTGCAATACCTCGATAGAACGCTTATTACTTATTTGGGAATGATAATGTATCCAGAATCAGGTCCAAGACCGTTCACAAATCCCATACTTAATTTCGCGAAAAATTAAATGGGATGAGTGACAAGTCTTGAATAATATTTGCTAGCATAAACTCAACTTATTTCTTTAACTTTAATAAGTTGATCCTGGGACCTTTCTTTCACAACATAATATTTAATCATCAGTAGTCTAGACATCATCAATAATTATGTTGTTACTCGAATGAATACCGCAATCATAGCAGTATCAATTTGTTGCCCATAAACTTAACACCGGAATATAATTCTGAAGCTTGATAAGTTAAAACATGCCTTATGCAATCTCAGCTTTTATTATGCCAAGTTTGCTTAGAGCTCTCAATAAAATTGCTCTTTTCTGCGAAAGTGAAGGACATAATCTAATGTGCACTTTTACATCCTCGCACTCTTACAGAACTCTTAGCTAAATAATTTATAATAAACAAGCATGCTATGGTGTCTTGTACATTATCCAATGGACCTCTTTTGGATAATATTAAACACATAAGGACTTCCGGCTTACAAATGCAAAGTCAATCACTTAGAGACTCATGCATAAGCTTCAAAAGATTGAAGCATAAGGAACGCCTTCCTTAACTTTATCTCAACTTTATTTTTAGAGTATTAGACATAATTTGCTAATAGAATAGCATATCTTAATATTTATTCTTATTGTATCACTTTAGACAACTTACATCTCAAGTAATGATCCTAACACTTTCTTGGTCCAATCTTAGTGTTCATTGATGCCCAAAACATAAGAGGCTTTCACCAAGATTACTTTAAATTTAATTTAATGATGATAGGAAATCTCACAATATTAGTAGCATATTCTAATCGCCACTTTACTTAGTAGAGCATCATCCACTTAAGTATTAGGATAGTAACTTTTCCACCTTTATCCATGAACATTTAATCATGGTAAGCTATAAGCTCAGTATTTTTAATTTTCTTTCGGAATCATGATCATGGCAAGATACTAATTTGATTCCATCACAAATTTATACTAAAGCTCATAGACTCAATTTATGGCCTCCTTTATAGTGACCTTCAAAATGAATGAGGTCATTCTTTTATGCCAACATCAACCGTTATTATATATCACATATTCATGTTGGGATTAATCAACTTATGAGAATCCGCAACAAAATATATGGTAGCTTAAGATGGAGGTTTACTTAACTAATGGCATGAGTTAAATATTATGAGATTCTGCTACTTGAATCATCGATGCGGGGTAACTAAGCCCACATCTCTCCAAATCATCTCTTCCTCCTCTGTGAGCTCCCACTGACTCCCACTAATCTCTGCATTCTTTTAAGAACACTACAGTTGAAACAACTGATCTTTGCATTCCTTTAGAAACACAATAGTTGAGACAATTATAGTGGTAGAAATGGTACCCGTCAGACTTATTAGGATATCCATAAATGGTAGCTCATCATGACATAAGTTCTTTATCTTTAGTATACCATTGATCAATTTCCTTTTCTAATCAAGCTCACACCAGCGATGGCTAGAAATGAACAAGAGCAGCAAAGTTTATGGTCAAATATTTACCAATCAGCGATGGCCAGAAATGATAAATATAAGCCATACTTCAAAAGTCTCGAGCTTCATTGAACTAGTCAAATAGCGATGGCTAAAATGAACTAGAGCAACAAAACTTTGTGACCATGTATCCACTAATCAGCGATGGCCAGAATAATGAATAAAGTCACACTTAACTTTATTTGAGACAATTGGCTTTATGGAGTAATTCTCCTGTCACAATGGTTTTTTTTATAGAGCGTTCTCCATCATATTCACCCTTTATATGAGCTGATTTTCTAATTCAGCCTTTTGAATATCAATCTTTATGGGCAAATAAAATATGGTGATAACTCTTTATAGTCTTACATCTAATGACGTGAGTATCTCTCATTCTTATGAGACATTACAACTGGAGTATCTCTTATACTTGATGAGACATTCCAATTCTCCCCTTCGAAATGTGATTTAACTAATAATATCACAATTTCGACAAGGTCTCATCAACAACTTATTGAAGCATTACACAATATGCAAGAAATAAATAAAATAATTCCTTGACAAGATAGCAAAATCAACAATGATGATATACTTATTATCTCAAAACTTAATAATTGTTCAGAATCACTTATTACTGAAAACAAATATGGCTAAATATATAAAACTAATGCGAAGCATTTAACATCTTCTTCATCATCATCATCATTAAAATTTGCTCCCCTTGAACTCCCCTGATCTTATTGGTCAGACTTAATGACCTACTGGGAATGCATCTCAATCAATCCACCAAAATTTAGGGGAAACTTTAACTTAAAAGAGCTTATGAGACAACTTTATTATCCTTCCTTTGCACTTGATGAAGTGACTCACATAACTTATATCTTACTGGAATATCCACATTTTGAGCACGCTTATTATAATTCTCTAGTAGAAAAGCCATAAGATATGACACCAGCAGATCATCAGAGATGAACCTGCCAAGTGCTTTCAACTCAGCAGCCATATTGTACATGCTCTTAATGTGTATACTTAGTCCATTGTGCCCATCATAACGTGAGGTAGACAGCTTATTTATGAGGAAATTGGAATAATTAACTTTAGAACTTTCCTCAATGGAGTTCATAAACTCCTTCACACTTAGTTCCCTATCACCCTTCATATAAGGAAATGCTCCCCTTATGGCGTCTGAGATCGAATGTTTTATAACTAATTTTGCAAATTCGTTGGATTTTTGCCATTTCTCCAACTTGGAGTTGTACTCCCTTAATTGCTCATTATGATTCTCAGTACTTATAGAAGAATTAACAGTTTTATCCTCATAAAGTGCGTAATCAAGGTCCAGAACCTTGAGAACAGCATGCACCTCTTTATTCCGCTTGGGAAAATTGGTGTCATCAAAGGGCTCAATGGTGCTTAGCAAGCCCTCATAATTCACTGAAAAATCATAAAATTGAAGTCTCAATAATCTTATACAATAAGATGCACATAAAAGCACAAGATTAACCCTACGATGGTCTGATTAAAATCATGCCATAAGTTTCAATTTGCATCACCGATGGGGAAGACAAACGAAACTTATCATTAACTCATAATTAAAACAACGATGGTCAGAATTAATTACAAGTGTACTCTAATCAAACTTCTCGATGGTTCCATTTGATTAGAGAGCATCTTAATTGTACATGGTGGAAAATATATAATTTTTCAGCTTAAACAATGCGAACTAATGCAATGTTCATCAATAAAGCATAATGGAAATATTAAGGCAAATACACTTATTTTGGAATTTTAAACTCAAATATAAATAGTGAAATAACACATAAATCATAAAGAGATTAAATTTCACTGTAAATATAAAGCTCATAAACCTTAAACTTTGCTTTATATAATTAGTGCATAAAACATCAATAAATTTAATTGCACTAAAATGATAAGGCTCATTGATCTGTAGATATAAGGCTCATCAATCTATATATTCTTTCTCATTTAACAAGCACATCTGACATTATAAATTAATTGTGCTCAAATAACAAGACTCATTAATAGCCCAAAATAAACTCATTATCAATGATGATTTTCCATAATTATTTTTAAATTGACCTTATAACATCAGAATTATGGAAAATATCACTATTCATAATTGAGAAATATCTATCATAGATAAATTAAGCAATAACTTATTTGCGAAATTATAAACAATAGATATCTCAAATATGAAATAAATACTCATGGGCATTAAATAAACATAAAGCTGGTAATTATAGGTGCAACATAAAATAATTAAAGCCTTAAACATAAACATCAATTAAATTAAGTTTAAATCATAAGAAACAGTAATGGAAAAGGCTTTAACACTTAAACTGGGCTAAAGGCTCATAAAACCAGCCCAAAAGTTCCCCATTGCGCTGCCCAAAACGCACAACTCAGCTCAATCCCGCGCAGGCCCAGTAAACCGGCTCGGCCCATTATGGACGCTACCGGCCCAGTTCGGCCCAGCTGGCCGCAAACCCTAATACCAGTTGATCTGGACCGTCCGCTTTGATCGGACGGCCACGGGCTGCCGCTGCTTCATATAAAATGAGAAAAAGCTGTCGGAGAGGTGCCATATTCCCCTCACTCCCTCTTCCTTCTTCTCCCAGCCCGAGCTGCCGCATGTCTTGGAGCTTGGCCGGCCGCCGGCGCTCTCTAGCACGCGCTGCGGGTCGCGTGGGCGTGCACTGGCCTGCTACCACCTCACGCGCGGGAGCTATGCGGTGCTGGCCGCCGCCGCCAGCCGGCCGCCTCTCTGGCACCGCAGACCGCTGCAGGCGCGGGATGCTGGGGCCGCCGCCTAGTGAGTACGAGCCCGCGTGCGCCTTGAGCGCCGGCGCCTGGCCGCCGACTGGTGCGCGGGCCCAGCAGCATAGGCCTCCCAGCCGCGAGCGCCGCGCGCTGCTCATGCGCGCAGAGCTTCGCGTCCTCATGGGCCGGAATTGCCGTGCCCTGCCGCCTTCACTGGCGCCACCGCGGGCCATCCCGCCGGCGCCGCGTGCGCAAGTCGCGCGCGGCTCCGTCGGGGAGGCCCTGCCGTGGTGCTCTCTCATGGCAGCGAACATACTCATGGCCACACCCAGGTAAGGGTTCTTTCAATCTTAGGGTTAGGGTTACGAAAATTTGGGGATTTCATGATGCGATTTGAAATTTGCATTCCCCTCCTTCTTATTGCTTACTGAGGCAGCGAATCTCATGGATTTGGCTTCAATTATGCGGAATTTAACTTATACAGTGAGTTAAATTTGGGAGAGAAAAAAATTGTAGCCGAAACCCTAGACCCTAACTTCATAACTTAATCATCAAATTAAATGAATGTACCTCGGCCTAAACATGAATTGGCATTAACATAATTGTTTAGATCTTAAATCAGGTACTTAGTCCAATCAGATTAAGATTTGCATTTAATCAGGGTCTAATCCGAGTAGGATAAGGCTAATTCCTTCTTAAACATGCACCATAACCACACTGTAAATGCTAATTACACGTAGTTAGCATATTTTAAATTGATTTACACATGAGACTTCTGCGCATAATTAATTGCATATGAACAAGTACTTGAACATTCATAAACTTATCTGTAGAGATCTAATGGCACATGTAATGCACACGTTACACATGAACATAAAGATTTGATCTGCATCTTATTAGGCACAACAGATCCAATCTAGGACTAAAGACACGTGAAAACCAATATACATTTAATCTGATCATTTAGTTGTGCGCAAAAAAAAAATCTAATTTGCACATGAAACTTGTAAAAGCTAATCTGAGGAGTACTAATTCCACATAAACAAGTAACCATCTCACTGATTGCATTTATGAACATAAAACAGATCTAATCTGCTATTAACAGAGGCTTAAAACTTGATGGCTCTGAATTAGGATCATGATAGAACTAAGAAGGCTCTTGATACCGATTGTTAGATTTAATTAATCATAAACAGGATCTTAGCTTAGTCTAATCATGATCACAAATTACTTAATGCGGAATTAATTAGATTAAACTGACCAGAGCTTCTTGAATCCATGAACGCCTCTGAAATTGTAGTAGTAGGGCTGATGACTGATGTAGATGAAATAGACTTGATCTTCACCATTGGAGAGATTTAGATCTCTCTGTTGATGAAGTTCTTGACGAGCAGCAACTCCTCCTTGTGTATGCCATGAAGTAGATGAGGAACAGCAACTCCTTGTGCCTGCCACGAAGTAGATGAGGAAGTCGCGCTTCCAGCCCCTCCAGCGTTCTAATTGATTGGTGTTTTGCTAATCGCGAGATTAACTGATTAGGGTTAGAGAGGGTTCCCCTCTACCTCATATTTATATACAGCACTGTGGGACCGGGGCCGACTTATAGATGGAAATGTTAGGTGTACCAGCCAATCACGGTACATGACTTATTTGGTATGTTATCTCTAATTTGTGGAAATTATTTGCCATATAGATCTAGGTTGTTATCCTGAGATCACAAATTTCCAACAGTGGCTGCACTGCGCGATGGTTGCTCGTGCAGCCGCGGTGTGCGGCAGTGCGACTGACGACAGCACAGTGCAAGGTAGTGCAAGTTGGCCGTGGCGTGTGGTGACATGGGAGCGCAGCTGGCCCAGGAAGACTTCTGTGGTTTGCCGGACTGTGGGCATGCAGCTAGGAGTGGGATTCTCCGATTGAAAGTCTCGTGTTCTCCTTGTTGGGGGCGTCATCTTGCAGCCCATCCCTTTTGCTTGGGTTCGTCCTCTGGGTGAAAACCCTATCCACTTATTGGACAAGCAACAGCGGCGCCATTAGAGTCATTACTTTTTTGGAGGCGTCGTTGGTAGAGACCCATCTTGCCCAGACAGTGGAAGACTTGTTAGTGACTTAGCGGGGTGGCTCGGTGCAGGTAGCAAGCTTGAAGGGGGTTGTCGAGGTCATGCGGTGGCGACCAAAATCATGTTGGTGGCCGGGGGTCGTCACATGGATGTTGGTTTTGTCTGCTTGCAGCGGACTGCGGCAGCTGGCGTGCTTGGCAATTGTAAGTGCGGCATGGGATTGCCTCGGAAGCCAGCGCTTGCAGCACCAACATCGTGGGATGGATTGGCATGTAGAGGATTGCGGCAGGTTGCTTAACCTTGCTTGGCGACTCCGGTGTGGTACATCATCAAAAGACGACGCAAGCGACATCTTAGCTTGCTAGTATGGTGGCGGTGGCTATTGCGTGGGTGGCGCAGCGCGATGCGGTCGGCCGGCGGGCACGGTTCGGTGGTTTGATGGGAATCTTGGAACATGGGCAACACCATACATCATCCTGATGGCGAATTAAGTAACGGATTCGCGACACTAAGTAATGTGGAGAACGTGACGAGGCCCCTGCGTGTGGTGTCTTCTGTGTGGCGATGAGAGTGATGAGGAGGTCCAACTGCGGGTGTGGTGAGGCTCCCGCGTATTGTGTCGGTGGTGACGACGAGGCAGCCTGTGCAGAGGTCGGGATTCGGTGGTTTCATTCTGTCGGATGGTGTATGGTGGGGCAGCGGCACTACAGCGATAGGTTCTGCATGGCGGTGGCCTCCTCGGTGTGGTGCGGTCTATTTTTTTCTTGACTTCGTATCGACGTGGGATCGTGTTTTGACGATGACTTCCTGGGCAAGAGAATGTTGGCAGCCGCGGCAACTTGGCCAACTAGGCAGGAGATGGCTTGCTCAGCTGCTTTGAGTGTTTACCTGTGTTTGATGCCTCAATTCAACTAGGCGAGAGTTTAGGCGTGGAGTTCCCCGCGAGAGTTTGTGACACCTCAGGTGTCAGTACACTTAAATACAATCACTGTACCCCATTTAAACTTAAAAGAAAAATGTGGGAAATTAATTCAAAGAGGAGAGGTCAAATAAAAGTCAAAGTATACAAAAGAAATTAAAGTAAAAAGAAAAAAAGGAGTGAAAAGCTACTCAAATTTCAATTCAAAAATGTTCACAATTTTTTAGTTGCCTCATGAGAGGTACTTCAATTGACATGTGCTCAATTGAACTTCAGCCAAAAACCAATCAAAAACTGAATAAAATCCAAGCCCTTTTGTGCAAGTTTGAAAATTTACAAATAGTTCAAAATGTGAGTTTCAAATGAAAATTTGCATAACACAAAAGTTGTAGATCTTGAAAAGTTATGCAAAATTGTATTCAGCACTTTTTCATTTGAGCCCTCTAAGAAGGAGATATTTTTAGTTTACCGACAGGTCCCTGAATTTTCGGAAATCACAAAAAGGCCCTCACCTCCATCTCTCTCCTCCCAGTTACTCTGTTTCGCCCGCCGCCCGCCGTACGCCGCTGGTGGACCTCGTCCACGGCGCGTCCGCAGCCAAATGGACCCGGGGAACCCATCCAGCGCCACCTGGCCTGCCCCTTGGCACCTTCCCACGCTAACACGCGTCCCTGGTGCCCTCCCGAGCCGCCACGCCGCCCCGCCAAGCGCAGCGCCGCTGCTCGCTCCGTCCGCTCGCCGTCGAGTCGCCCCGAACCAAACCAGCCTCCCCCAGACGCCACTCCCCTCACCCAGGTGCTCTCTGGCCTATAAGTACCCCAGAGCCCCGCCGTCGCGCGGCTTCCCTTTCTTCTCCCTCCCTCCACCGTCCGCCATGGCCGGCGAGATCTAGCTCGCGCGGACCGGCCACCACAGCCTCGCATTGCTCCATCCAACCACCCCAGCAGCTTCGCCACACCCCAGTTGAGCTCCACGCGCGCGGAATCGAACCCAGACGCCTTCCCGTCACCGTTCCCCTTATGCGCCGCCGCCGGTGAGCTCGGGCTCACCGCGGACCGGCCAGCCCAGAGGGAGACCGTGCACGAGAGCTACCCCAAGAGCTTCCTCACGCTCTCGCGGTGCTCGTGTGCGCCACGTTCCTCTACCCCGAGCCCTCCTTCCCCTACAACGCCAGCGACCCGAACATCTTCTCCGCCATTAACGCCGACGAGCTTGCTTCCGTTCACCCTGTACTCGAACGCCGACCTGGGTAGGTATTCCTCGATCTCCTCTCTCCCACGCGCCTCCCCGTTGCAGCCCCGGTAAGCCCTGCCTAGCAGAACACCACAGGCAAGATGCAACGGCGGAGAAGGCCGGCGAAAGACCCGGTTGTAATTTCTTTTCTTCGCTCGAGGGTGTGTTTGCAAGATTTCCAGTGTATGTCAGTGAACTTCTAAAATGCTAAACAAATCACAGAAAAATCGTAAAAATGCAAACTCAACTGATCTGGAATCCTTGTAACAAGATCTACAAGTTTTGTAACATTCAAATCTGCATAAACTCTACCAAATGTAATCTAGGAAAAAGAATAAGAAAATCAACCCAAGCATGTTCAGGAAGTTCCACTCAACAAACGACCTTGATTTTTGAATATGTTATCACCGATGGAATGTTAAGCTCACAGTAAAAAGATGGCACCCAACCAAAATAGTTATCATGTTGGAACAATCAAGATTCTCTAATCTGTTGTTGACATTCATGATTTAATACTGGAAAACATATACACGAACTTGCTCTAGAATTTATACTTCATGTATGTGTAACTAAAACCTTGTTAATCCATAAATTTCAGATTTAATAGAGTTCATTTGCTATATACCATGATTTATGCTTGTTCAATCAGCTTAATTCATCATATATAGTTTTTATGCTCAGAAAAATCTATATTTATTTTTGAAATCTCACTTTTGTTCTGTGATCCTGCCTAAAAATTTTTAGCTGCAGTTACTGAGGTTTGCTTTAGTTAAAAAATCATGCTTAGCATCTCATGGTTAGATTTACCATTTTTGTTCTGAGTAAACTACAGCATATATGATCCTGATTTTTGGACATGTTCTTGTTTAGAGTATTTTATAGCTCATGACTAGGCTCTGGTAAAAATTTGAGGACCATATTCCTAGTATAAGTCTTTGTAGATTTAATCTTAGTTAATAGCTTGCTAATTTTGTTCATTTTATCACCTCTGATGTATAAGTGTATAAAATCTGGAAACATTACAGTATTGAGTAGATGCTTTGTAGATGCTCTCGTAAAAATTGTAGCACCAGAACCCATGTTAAACGTTCTGTGCAAAAAGGAGAAGCAACTAGAGTAATCTACTTACATGAATAGTTATGGTAATTGCTTTATGGTTAGATGCTGAAATTTATACCATAAATGCTAAAGTTTGGATCTGTGCTATTTTAATTTTTCATCACTAGCTCATGAGTAGATTATTGTTATGAAATAGTGAAAGCAGGTTATGTTTGAATGATAAAAATGAAAACCAAACCCCACACTCATTCATGAAGAAACATAGTTGTGTTTACTACTCTATAAATGACTGCCCATGAAATGAAATATTGAGATCATCACTGAATTAACTTTTGTTGAACTACAACTTTATCGTGAAGGAAAGAAATAGTTATTCATGAATAACTCATAATCTTGCATTACATATAGAAACGGTTAATCTCGCGGACGGTGACTACGAATTTTTGCCCGCGGAATCTCGTGTTGATCAGGAAGTTAATTTGAACTGTGCTAACTTATCTCAAGACCTGGGCCAAGCCCCAGAGGTTTTTCTACCTGACGGTGCCCAAGAAGGCAAGCCCCGGTGTAGAATCCCACTATTTTCTGAGTTATTATTCATTTAGCTCTTTATAATGTGCTGTAATAGTTTTATTTCTGCATTTAAGTTTTCTAGGCGTTGATCGAAAACCTTAGATGCATGATCCCTAGGTCCCTATGTTTGATACCCGGATCTTTTTATCGACTAGTTGCCATGCTAATTAGGTACGGTAGAAGTCGAGGGGTTTCCTGCCTCTCGCGAGCAAATAGGAATTTTTACTGACTTTAATTCCTGTTGAAATATAAGGACAACGGGCGGGGTTGTGTAGTTGTGATACCCCGTTGGTGTAGTCAAAATGGTTAAGGTCGCGGTGTGTGGCTCATTTCGTTAAGCGTTTGAAAGTACTAGCCACATCCCGAGAAATATGGTAATCGGTAAGCTTAAGTACCTGATTGGACCGGCGAGTAGAACGACCCTTCACCCTCTTGGTAGAAGTAGGTTTTATTTTTGTCCGGACATACGGGTGTAGAGATGTCGGGCTCTGCAGTCGGGGAGGGTGACCCAGATCCACGGACTGGAAAGAAAGGGGAACTGTAGCATGGGGGGAGCGAAGTCGATCCCCTTGCGTGTGGTCTAGGTTCCCCTGGCTAGGTTGAAATTCGATTCAGAATCGTCCGCCTCTCACTTCATGAGATTGCTTAATGTTTTCGGTCACACAGAGTAACAAGTGGAACATGATGATGATAATACTGCTGGTTGATTAAAATGATTGCTCTACCATGTTTGTGTAGAGATAGATGCAAACTTAGAATGGTTAATCCAATTGGAAGATGGCTAAATAAAATCTGAAAATAAGGATCAACATTTAGTGGCGTTTTTGGCAAAACAAACCCCAACAACCAAAAAGCCTTGCATGTCTAGTTATCGGACTATGTTATATCCGGTGACGGGTCAGTCTTGCTGAGTATTAGTATACTCAGCCTTGCATGTGGCATTGTTTTTCAGGTACTAACTTTGAAGATCTGTCCGCGAGTCTTACTTGGCCGTGTATCTTGCCTCCGGGTTGGTCTGTTGAGTGGGATGGCCCTTCAGCTGGTGCTGACCACCCTCCTGCTGAGTGACCCTATCGTACGGGTTTTATCGATGCGTCACGTTATTTCGCTAGTTATCTTTTAATGCTTCCGCTGAATAATGAGACTTGAATAAATTTGGGTAGTTGGAACTCTGTAGTACTTCGCTACTCTGAACATGGTTTGTAATAAATTTCCTTTCCGCTGCAATCACTCTGAGATGTATGAAATGTTCTATGTTGTAATCTCTGGGCTCACCTTCTTGTGAGTGTTGTCTGCTGATCCTGGAAGAGCGTGGCTTTTATCGAGGCTTCACTCGAGGAACTACCGGTGATTGCCAATTTGGGTCAGAGTTGCTTAGCAACAAAGATCAGTGCACCCGGGCCCAGTAGTTTTGGGTGGTTCCGCCACAGCTGGTATCAGAGCTCGCAGACAGCCTACCAGAGATGACAACCTCGGTTTTCAAAACCACAAATTAAAACTTGACTTCAAAACTACTAAAGTTTTTGAAAGAGTTTAGGATCTCCAATTTGATTTCTGCAACTACATCGTCGCCGCGGAGGTATGCTTATTCAGTCAGCTGAGGGAGTCTGAGCTTCCCGTCGGTGATGCGAGCCGAACGCTGGAGCTCAAGCAGTGGCCTACTTGAGCTACTTCCCATATACCAACCTTGGTTGATTATATGCGGAGTAATGGTTCGAAATTAAAATTCAATTCCCCATCAAAGATGGTACTCAGTCAATACGTTGTTTCGATGACGTATGCTTAACGTTGTCCATACGGCGGTAATTGTATGGATGCCAGTTCTATAGTGATCGGTAATGTATGGGAACGCTTTCGTGAGTGCTGGCACAGAAGGTTCAATTTATACATTGTCAATTTTCTGCAGGTACGCTAACTCGAAATCGAATCCTAGGCTATCTAGCTATATCGAGTAGCTACATAGTGAGAGACGTAATATGTATGCCACCAAAGTCATTTGTGTAAGACCAAGATTACTTGGCGATTCTTTTCCTTGGTGAGGACGGATAGATTTTGCATTCATCCTCAAAATTTTTAACAAAGAAATCTTTGGAAGAAATCGCAATCAAATCGACTAAAACCCTACCCTAAGGAGCATCTAGATAATCTGCAAATCCAGGGAAAATTTGTTTCCACGAATTTTAACCCTCTGTTAAACTACTCAAATTAATTTGGGGTAGTAAGATGAAATGATGATTCCTAAGTTATAAAACTCTTGTAAAAATTTGAGAATTTTTGAAGCCTTGTAGCTTGGTAATTATGATTTTTGATCAACCCTGTATAAAACTGGCAACTCTGAACAGTCTGTACAAACTGAAATTTTTCGACCTTCATAAGTTGTTCAAATGAAAAATAGTTCAACATGAAAGTTGTATATAACTAAGTGTTGAACGTACCATGAAAATTTGAATTATTTTAGACAAACGGTTTGGGAGTTATGGTCAAAATACACCCTCTCTAGACACCCAGTTTTTCCTGGTTGACGTCACTCTGAAAACCTGAGCATATCACCTCTATGGATTCCAAATTGATCTTAGTGATGACTAAATGAATTGTTCCTTATTATCATAGGGATCTTGTGTAAATTTTTGAGATTTTTTGGAGCATATTATCTATCGTTTAGCAATTTCTTTCACTGTCCAGAGTCAGCTATTCCTTGTTTACCATCAGCTGATCCATCGGTCTTTTGTTGGGACAGATGGAGGAGCAGCTGGTGGTTGATGCGCAGGGGGACGTGCACTCCGCTTGCTTGCACTGGAACGGATTTCCTCGCCGTCTTTAGGAGCTTCTGAGAGCAGCCAGTTACCTACAACCACCGATTTACGATGGCCACGAGTTTGTGGAGGACGGAGTTCATCGCTGCAGTGTGACGATGGTGATCCCGCAGCACCCGCTCAACGGGTGGGAGCCGATCGTGACTCAGATGGTCGGTCACTATCTGCTGGACACTTGGGAGCTTACCGCCATGAGGGCGATGACCACTTTTTGCTCTTCGCACCCTCTGGAGGTGGTTCTGACCGCATTCGGGTTGTTCCCTGCACCCGACCCGACAGACCCCCTTTGGCTCGACCGGATGGCACACGTGGACGTGGTCGCTACCCTCGACCCGGTCGGGGCACTTTGGACGACAGCGATGTGCTTGGATGGTCTCTACAGACTTCACACGTACCAGAGTTACGCCGTCGCTCAGTTGGTGGACCAGGCTCAGGCCTTGCACCTGACGGTTCAGCTGAGAGACGAGCAGCTTCAGGAGGCTAGTGCCGAGCTCGAGAGCAGGGCTGCTCTTATCGCCCAGCTCCACGGCCAGGTTCACGAGCTTCAGGACACGGTGATGGATTGTGAAGCTACGATCAACTTCCTGGAGGACCAGTTTCACGACCTTCAGCTTGACTTGGACGAGGCCCAGGGGCAGCTCCACGAGATACAGCACGCGCAGGATGCCCTTCACGCACCACCCGACGAGATGCAGGTGGACGGTGAGGACGAGCCCCAGGAGATCCAGGGCATTTCGGAGATGGACTCCGAGGACCAGGCACCGCAGCCCGCACCGGTTGAGGTTCACACTCCCGCGGCGAGTGAGGCATTGGTCAATATGTAGGCCGAGGCGCTGTTTTCTTAGCTTTTGTAGACTCCTCTTAGTGTAGCCTACTTTTGGATCATGGCTACTAGGCTAACTTAGAGTTGAGTAACCCCCTTAGTACTGATGTTAGAAGTAACCAAGTGGAAATGAGAGGTTGATGAATGTAATGAATCCCTAATGCTACTAATGTGAAATATCGGTGATCTGTGAAAAGCTGAATGCAGCAGCTAGTTCGAATTTTATCCTCTTTTCCTTTCCCAATTAGCTCCTGAGTTGAATACCAAAGTTGTTCCAAAGTTCATCGTGGAAATTCTCACAAAATTTCAGCTCAAACGGATTAGTATCGCAGGAGATAATCGCAAATTACAGAAGCTCTGTTTTCTGTAAAACAGAAAAACCAGAGGAGGAGTAGATGAACTTTTCGACTAACCTACTCTTGGAATCTGACTTTGTGATGACTACCAAAGTTGTAGCTCATGAAATTATCTATCTCCTGTAAAAGTTTCAAGTTTATATCATATACAGAACCCCAGTTATGCGCGATTTCGTATCATTGGTTTTTCTGCACAACATGATTTAAGCGATTTCTATTACTCCCATGTCATTTTGAGTGGTATGTTCCATTTTAAATGATGATAATGTTGAGCCTAATGCAAAAGTACTCACATTTCAGATGGTTGGATCAACTCAAGGCACCCCTAGTGGTTTTGGAGCCGGGGGGAATGGTGATCCACCTCCACCTCCTCCACCAGTGGGTATCGCTGAGGTCCTTGCCACCCAGACGGAAATTTTGCGGTAGTTGGTTCAAGCTCAGCAACAACTGTGGGGTGGGCATCATGCTCATCAAGCACAAGAAGCAAACTACCAAGATTTCCTCAGTACTCAGCCTCCGCTGTTCACTAAAGCGGATGAGCCTCTGGACGCGGACGCTTGGATTCGCACAATCGAGTCCAAGTTTTCTCTATTGACTACTCCTTGTTCAGAAGCGAACAAGACTCGTACGCCGCGCAACAGCTTCGCGGATCAGCTCGTATGTGGTGGGATCATTACCACGGGATGCTACCGGCTAATCATGTGGTGAATTGGAATGAGTTCAAAATAGCTTTTTGGGATCATCATATTCCAGCTGGACTTCTTGACCGTAAGCTCAACGAGTTATTGGCCTTAACTCAAGGCACTCGTACTGTAGTGCAGTATGCCCAGGCATTCAATCAATTGTGTCAATATGCTGGACATCACGCGGATACCGATGCTAAGAAGTGTGAACGCTTCCGTCGAGGCCTTAGCACCAAGTTACAAGAAAGGCTAAATCTTTTCCGCGCGGACTCTTTCAATGAATTGGTGAATATGGCTATCTCTCAGGAGGATCTTATTTCTGCCCACCGCGCTGAAAAGAAGCGCAAGGAAACTACTGAACCCTCGAGTGCCTCTACACCGAGGTATCGCCGTGGGCAGAATAACCCACCCGCACCCTCTCAGAAGGCCCCTCAGCCAGGGCGTTGGATTATTCGTCCTCCTCAGCCGCAGTAGCAGACTCAATTCGGGCTTCCTCAGCAAGCTTGATTTGCACCTCAGCAGCAGCAGACCGGCCCCAGGCTGAATACTCAGCAAGCCGCTCGCCCTGACAACAATAACCGCTGTTTCAAATGCGGGAGTTCGGATCACTTTGCCAAGATGTGCCCCCAGGCGGGACAATCTCAAGGGCAGGCTTATCGCAAAAATGATCAGAACAAGGGCAAGAAACAAACCATTCAAGTCAGGCAGGGCCGACTTAACCTCACCAACCTTGCTGAACTTCCCGAAGGAGCACCCTTTATGTCGGGTACATTCTCTATAAATCATCACCCCGCAGTTATCTTATTTGATTCTGGTGCATCTCATAGTTTCATTAGTTCCAAATTTGGAGCAAAAGTTGGGTTAGATTTTTGTCACACCAAAGCCTCTTACATGATATCTACTCCTGGTGGTAAAGTAGCATCCAACCAAGTGGTTAGAACATCGCCACTTAGCTTGGGTAGTAAAACCGTTCCTACCACTTTAATCTTATTGCCACTAGAAGGTATGGATATTATTCTAGGAATGGATTGGATGAAAAAACATGGGGTATTGTTAGATATCTCTTCCCGAGCCGTTGAAATAAATTCTCCAACTCATGGTCAATCGGTTCTATATTTACCTCATCACCAATGCAACAACTCTTGTTCCTATGCCATGAATGATATTTGTCTCGAAGATATTCTGGTAGTCCGTGAATATGCAGATGTGTTCCCAGACGATTTACCTGGTATGCCACTAGACCGGGATATCGAATTTGTCATTGAACTTTAGCCTGGTACATCACCTATTTCAAAAAGGCCGTACCGAATGCCGCCTAAAGAATTAGCTGAACTAAAAATCCAACTGCAAGAACTTCTGGACAAAGTTTTTATTCGCCCTAGTGCTTCACCTTGGGGTTGTCCAGCATTATTCGTAAAGAAGAAGGATGACAGTCTGAGGTTGTGTGTTGACTACCGGCCTCTCAATGCGGTGACCATCAAAAATAAATATCCACTTCCCCGCATTGATGTACTGTTTGATCAGTTGGCTGGAGCAAAGATCTTCTCCAAGATTGATCTTCGTTCGGGGTATCATCAAATTAAAATCCGGCCTTGTGATATTCCCAAGACCGCTTTCTCAACCCGATATGGTCTCTATGAATATTTGGTTATGTCTTTCGGTCTCACCAATGCTCCAGCTTATTTCATGTATCTTATGAACTCGGTATTCATGCCGGAACTTGACAAGGTTGTCGTGGTTTTCATCGACGACATTCTGATCTATTCCAAGAATGAGGCAAAACATGAACAACATCTACACATTGTTCTTCAACATCTCAGAGATCATAAGCTGTACGCAAAATTCTCCAAGTGTGAATTCTGGATGGACACAGTCAAATTTCTGTGTCACACTATATCCAGTGAAGGCATCTCAGTTGACCCCAGCAAAGTACAAGAAGTGATGGACTGGAAACATCATACTTCAGTTCATCAGATTCGCAGTTTTCTTGGCTTGGCGGGGTATTACCGCAGATTTATTCCGGACTTCTCCAGAATTGCAAAACCCATGACAGAACTACTAAGTAAGGATGTCAAGTTTAAATGGGATGCGAAGTGCGATGAAGCATTCCATACATTGAGAGCACATCTAACCATAGCACCAGTCTTGGCTCAACCTGACAACAATAAACCCTACGATGTTTATTGTGATGCTTCAGGTACTGGTCTTGGTTGTGTTCTAATGCAAGACAATAGGGTTATAGCATATGCTTCCCGAGCTCTTCGGCCACATGAGCTAAATTATACCACTCATGATCTTGAGCTAGCCGCGGTTATTCATGCTCTCAAGATTTGGAGACATTATCTTATGGGCACTCATTGCAATATCTATACTGACCATAAGAGTCTCAAATACATTTTCACCCAAAGTGACCTGAATATGAGGCAACGAAGATTGCTAGAATTAATCAAAGATTATGACCTGGAAGTTCATTATCATCCGGGCAAAGCTAATGTCATAGCCAATGCAATTGCCTTTCAGTGGAGACATATAATGACACATTGTGTGCTGAGATGCAAAAGCTGAAATTGGAAATCGTTCCTCAGGGTTCTCTAAATCATATTTCAGTGGAACTGACACTTTATGATCAAGTCATCATGGCACAATTACATGACAAAAGTGTTGGAATAATTAAACAGAAAGTATTAGAAGGCGAAAATAAATACAAGTGTTTCCGTGTGGACCATAAAGGAATCTTGTGGTTCGAGGATCGCCTAGTCGTTCCCAAAAATCATGAGCTGCGGAATCAAATCCTGAACGAAGCACATCT
Source organism: Panicum virgatum (assembly GCF_016808335.1). Classification (NCBI taxonomy): domain Eukaryota; kingdom Viridiplantae; phylum Streptophyta; class Magnoliopsida; order Poales; family Poaceae; genus Panicum; species Panicum virgatum. The sequence goes on along the minus strand of NC_053150.1, from coordinate 31,861,433 downwards.
CTCTAAATTTTTCATTCATCCGGGTAGCACCAAGATGTACCAAGACCTCAAATAAAATTTCTGGTGGACTCGTATGAAGAGAGAGATTTCCAAATATGTCGCAGAGTGTGACACCTGTCAGAGAGTGAAAGCTAGTCACTTGAAAGTTGCTGGAACTCTCCAACCTCTGCCAATTCCGTCTTGGAAATGGGAAGATATCAGTATGGATTTTATCGTGGGCTTACCAAATACCTCTCAGCATCATGATTCCATTTGGGTCATTGTCGACAGGCTCACAAAGACTGCTCATTTTATTCCAGTGCATACTGAGTATCGAGCCAAGAAATATGCCGAAATCTATATCGATTGGATTGTCTGTCTACACGGTGTACCCAAAACTATTATCTCGGATCGTGGTCCTTGGTTTGTGGCAAGGTTTTGGGAGCAGCTCCAAGAGGCTCTCGGAACTAAATTAATTCGAAGCTCAGCTTACCATCCACAGACTGACGGACAAACCAAAAGGGTGAATCAAATTCTCGAGGATATGCTTCGAGCATGTGTCATCCATTATGACAAGAACTGGGACAAATGTTTATCATTGGCTGAGTTTTCTTATAACAACAGCTATCAGGCCAGTCTGAAGATGGCACCATTCGAGGCCTTATATGGTCGACGATGTCGAACTCCTTTGAGTTGGTCCCAGACTGGAGAACGTCAAATATTTGGACCCAAATTAGTGGTCGAGGTTGAGGAAAAAGTAAAAATAGTACAAGCAAATCTCCGAGCAACCCAATCTCGGCAAAAGAGTTATTTTGATAAAAGAAGGGATCCTTTGAAGTTCATGGTTGGTGACCATGTTTATTTACGGCTATCACCAACTCGAGGCGTTCAACGTTTCGGAGTCAAGGGTAAGCTAGCACCTCGCTATGTCGGGCCATATGAAATCATTGAAGAATGTGGACCCATGGCTTATCGTTTGCGACTTCCTTCACGACTCGCCGCCATCCATAATGTTTTCCACGTATCCCAACTCAAGAAATGTGTACGAGTTCCGACTGAAATCATCGATCAACAAGAAATTTTAGTGGAGCCTGACCTCTCTTATACCGAATATCCACTCAGAATTTTGGATCAAAAAGAGAGAGGTACTCATCGAAAGGTGGTAAAAATATATAAAATTCAGTGGTCTCATCACACTGAAGAAGAAGCCACCTAGGAGACGGAAGATTATCTTAATCGACATTATCCAGGTTTTCTTAGCTCTACCTCAGGTATATCATTTTCCCTACCTAAATTCAATCATCCAATCTCGGGGCAAAATTCTTTTTAAGGGGGGTAGGTTGTGACACCTCAGGTGTCAGTACACTTAAATACAATCACTGTACCCCATTTAAACTTAAAAGAAAAATGTGGGAAATTAATTCAAAGAGGAGAGGTCAAATAAAAGTCAAAGTATACAAAAGAAATTAAAGTAAAAAGAAAAAAAGGAGTGAAAAGCTACTCAAATTTCAATTCAAAAATGTTCACAATTTTTTAGTTGGCTCATGAGAGGTACTTCAATTGACATGTGCTCAATTGAACTTCAGCCAAAAACCAATAAAAAACAGAATAAAATCCAAGCCCTTTTGTGCAAGTTTGAAAATTTACAAATAGTTCAAAATGTGAGTTTCAAATGAAAATTTGCATAACACAAAAGTTGTAGATCTTGAAAAGTTCTGCAAAATTGGTATTCAGCACTTTTTCATTTGAGCCCTCTAAGAAGGAGATATTTTTAGTTTACCAAGAGGTCCCTGAATTTTTGGAAATCACAAAAAGGCCCTCACCTCCATCTCTCTCCTCCCGGTTACTCTATTTCGCCCGCCGCCCGCCGTACGCCGCCGGTGGACCTCGTCCACGGCGCGTCCGCGGCCAAATAGACCCGGGGAACCCCTCCAGCGCCACCTGGCCTGCCCCTTGGCACCTTCCCACGCTAACACGCGTCCCTGGTTCCCTCCCGAGCCGCCACGCCGCCCCGCCATGCGCAGCGCCGCTGCTCGCTCCGCCCGCTCGCCGTCTAGTCGCCCCGGACCAAACCAGCCTCCCCCAGACGCCACTCCCCTCACCCAGGTGCTCTCTGGCCTATAAGTACCCCAGAGCCCCGCCGTCGCGCGGCTTCCCTTTCTTCTCCCTCCCTCCACCATCCGCCATGGCCGGCGAGATCTAGCTCGCGCGGACCGGCCACCACAGCCCCGCATTGCTCCATCCAACCACCCCATTAGCTTCGCCACACCCCAGTTGAGCTCCACGCGCGCTAGGGAGACCGTGCACGAGAGCTACCCCAAGAGCTTCCTCACGCTCTCGCGGTGCTCGTGCGCGCCACGTTCCTCTACCCCAAGCCCTCCTTCGCCTACAACGCCGGCGACCCGAACATCTTCTCCGCCATTAACGCCGACGAGCTTGCTTCCGTTCACCCTGCACTCGAACGCCGACCTGGGTAGGTGTTCCTCGATCTCCTCTCTCCCGGTTGTAATTTCTTTTTTTCACTCGAGGGTGTGTTTGCAAGATTTCCAGTGTATGTCAGTGAACTTCTAAAATGATAAACAAATCACAGAAAAATCATAAAAATGCAAACTCAACTGATCTGGAATCCTTGTAACAACATCTACAAGTTTTTTAACAGTCAAATCTGTAGAAACTCTACCAAATTTAATCTAGGCAGAAGAATAAGAAAATCAACCCAAGCATGTTCAGGAAGTTTCACTCAACAAACGACCTTGATTTTTGAATATGTTATCACCGATGGAATGTTAAGCTCACAGTAAAAAGATGGCTCCCAACCAAAATAGTTATCATGTTGGAATAATCAAGATTCTCTAATCTGTTGTTGACATTCATGATTTAATACTGGAAAACATATACACGAACTTGTTCTGGAATTTCTACTTCATGTATGTGTAACTAAAACCTTGTTAATCCATAAATTTCAGATTTATTAGACTTCATTTCCTATATACCATGATTTATGCTTGTTCAATCAGCTTAATTCATCATATATAGTTTTTATCCTCAGAAAAATCTATATTTATTTTTGAAGTCTCACTTTATTTCTATGAACCTGTCTAAAAATCATACTCTATGCTGCAGTTACTGAGTTTTGCTTTAGTTAAAAAATCATGCTTAGCATCTCATGGTTAGATTTACTATTTTTGTTCTGTGTAAACTACAGCATATATGATCCTGATTTTTGGACATATTCTTGTTTAGAGTATGTGATAGCTATAATAAAAAGTTCACCTACAGTACTGATCAAATGAACTTTGGAAAATTATGCTAACTTATCTCAAGACCTGGGCCAAGCCCCAAAGGTTTTTCTACCTGACAGTGCCCAAGAAGCCAAGCCCCGGTGTATAATCCCACTATTTTCCGAGTTATTATTCATCTAGCAATTTATAATGTGATGTAATAGTTTTATTTCTGCATTTAAGTTTTCTAGGCGTTGATCGAAAACCTTAGATAAATGATCTCTAGGTCCCTATGTTTGATACCCGGATATTTTTATCGACTAGTTGCCATGCTAATTAGGTACGGTAGAAGTCGAGGGGTTTCCTGCCTCTCGCGAGCAAATAGGAATTTTTACTGACTTTAATTCCTGCTGAAATATAAGGACAACAGGCGGGGTTGTGTAGTTGTCATACCCCGCTGGTGTAGTCAAAATGGTTAAGATCGCGGTGTGTGGCTCATTTCGTTAAGCGTTTGAAAGTACTAACCACATGCCGAGAAATATAGTAATCGGTAAGCTTAAGTACCTGATTGGACCGGCGAGTGGAACGACCCTTCACCCTCTTGGTAGAAGTAGGTTTTATTTTTGTCCGGACATACGGGTGGGTGCAGAGACGTCAGGCTCTGCAGTCGGGGAGGGTGACCCGGATCCACGGACTGGAAAGAAAGGGGAACTGTAGCGTGGGCGGGAGCGAAGTCGATCCCCATGCGTGTGGTCTAGGTTCCCCTGGCTAGGTTGAAATTCGATTCAGAATCGTCCGCCTCTCACGGCATGAGATTGCTTAATGTTTTCGGTCACACAGAGTAACAAGTGGAACATGATGATGATAATACTGCTGGTTGATTAAATGATTGCTCTACCATGTTTGTGTAGAGTTAGATGCAAATTTAGAATGGTTAATCCAACTGGAAGATGGCTAAATAAAAGCTGAAAATAAGGATCAACACTTAGTGGCGTTTTTGGCAAAACAAACCCCACCAACCATAAAGCCTTGCATGTCTAGTTATCGGACTATGTTATATCCGGAGACGGGTCAGTCTTGCTGAGTATTAGTATACTTAGCCTTGCTTGTGGCACTGTTTTTCAGGTACTAACTTCGAAGATCTGTTTGCAAGTCTTACTTGGCCGTGTACCTTGCCTCCGGGCGGGTCTGTTGAGTGGGATGGCCCTTCAGCTGGTGCTGATCACCCTCCCGCTGAGTGACGCTTTCGTATGGGCTTTATCGATACGTCACTTCCTTTCATTAGATGTTTTATTGCTTCCGCTGAGACTATGACACTTGAATAATTTGTGTAGTTTGGAATTCTGTAGTACTTTGCTACTCTGAACATGGTTTGTAATAAATTTTCCTTTCCGCTGCAAACTCTGAGATGTATGAGATGTTCTGTGTTGTAATCTCTGGGCTCACCTTTGTGTGAGTGTTGTCTGCTGATCCTGGAATAGCGTGGCTTTTATCGAGGCTTCACTCGAGGAACTACCGGTGAGTGCCAATTTGGGTCAGAGTTGCTTAGCAACAAAGATCAGTGCACACGGGCCCAGTTAGTTTGGGTGGTTCCGCCACACTAGGCGCCCTTGATCGACGCCAGAATTGCATATGAAATTCTCTAATCAAAAGACGAATGATAGGGTTGGATGCAGAAAAGGGAAATGACTTGAGAACTAAATGAATGCTGAGAACTTACTCTATGTAGGGCAAAACTTCGGAAAGATTGGTCAACACATATAGCATGATAGCACGCCACTCTTGAATATCCAAGGTCTTGATGGTTGCAGCACTTGCACTTCCGAGTTGGCCTCGGAAAAGACTCAGGGTGGAGTTAGATTCTGCAGTATTGTAACGAGGGAGTGGATTGTGGACGCTAGGAAGGTTGTCAGCATAGTATTTTGATGTGAAGTTTGATACCTCCTCCAGAATATATGCCTCTGCGATGGAAGCTTCAATTTTGCATTTATTTTTACATTTAGTTCTGAGTATCTTTTGACATCTCTCAATTGAATAGCACCAACGGTGCTGCACGGGCCCACCCATTCGTGCCTCGTACGGGAGGTGCAAAATCATATGCTGCATCGGATTGAAGAAGCCGGGTGGAAAAATCTTCTCCAGCTTATAGAGCAACACAGGCGCCATTCTTTCCATTTCTTCAACTACTTTTAGAGATAACTCCTTAGCACAAAGCTGGCGGAAGAAAAAGCTCAACTCTGCCAGCACATGCCAGATTTGATCAGGGAGGTAGCCTCTAACCATAACTGGAAGTAGCCGCTCGATCCATATATGGTAGTCATGACTCTTGAGCCCGTTGATTCGCATAGTGGTCAAGTTCACTCCCCTTCTCAGATTCGCCGCATACCCATCAGGGAACATCAAGGTTTGGAACCATTCTAGGACTTGTCTCCTCTGGGGCCTTGTCAAAACGAAATCGGCCTTAGGGTTTCTCCACGCCTTGCCTGATCCGGGAGGCCTCATTTCTAGCTTTGGTCTATCGCATAACGTTGCCTGATCCACTCTGGCCTTAACATTATCCTTTGTCTTATCTGAAATGTCCATGATTGTTCCGAACAATGCCTCGCCGACATTCTTTTCGGAGTGCATCATATCAATGTTGATTAAAATGATTGCTCTACCATGTTTGTGTAGAGATAGATGCAAACTTAGAATGGTTAATCCAACTGGAAGATGTCTAAATAAAATCTGAAAATAAGGATCAACATTTAGTGGCGTTTTTTGGCAAAAACATACCCCAACAACCAAAAAGCCTTGCATGTCTAGTTATCGGACTATGTTATATCCGGTGACGGTTCAGTCTTACTGAGTATTAGTATACTCAGCCTTGCATGTGGCACTATTTTTCAGGTACTAACTTTAAAGATCTGTTCGCGAGTCTTACTTGGTCGTGTATCTTGCCTCCGGGTTGGTCTGTAGAGTGGGATGGCCCTTCAGCTAGTGCTGACCACCCTCCCGCTGAGTGACACTTTCGTACGGGCTTTATCGATGCGTCATATTATTTCGTTAGTTATCTTTTAATGCTTCCGTTGAATAATAAGACTTGAATAAATTTGGGTAGTTGGAACTTTGTAGTACTTCGCTACTCTGAACATGGTTTGTAATAAATTTCCTTTCCGCTGCAATCACTCTGAGATGTATGAAATATTCTGTGTTGTAATCTCTGGGCTCACCTTCGTGTGAGTGTTGTCTGCTGATCCTGGAAGAGCATGGCTTTTATCGAGGCTTCACTCGAGGAACTACCGGTGAGTGCCAATTTGGGTTAGAGTTGCTTAGCAACAAAGATCAGTGCACCCGGGCCTAGTAGTTTTGGGTGGTTCCGCCACAGAGTTGAGTTGTGCAGTTCCCCGTGTTGAGATCCCAATCCAACTAGGTGAGTCTTATTTTTTCGTTTCTTTTCTTTTTCTGGCTATGGTCTTCCAGGACCGTAGTCTTATATTTTTCTACTATTTCAATAGAAAAACTCGCACTATCTTGTGCGCTTCATTCAAAAGAAAATATGTCCAAGAGAGTAGGTTACATGGCTGGCCATATTGCAGACAGCGAAGTCAACGCATGCATTACTAACTGAATTATGAGACGGTTCTAAACTATCAAAGTATCTGATTAGTTACATTGCATTGCCTATGGATAACAGCCCGTCTATGATCTATTCAGAAAAACAGACGCGTAAAGTCGTTAAACATTACTAATGAAAAATACGGGGCCATTAAAATCTTATTCAAATCATAGAGATATAATAATTATTTTTCCATTATTATGCAGTTGACTATAAATAAAGGACGAAGTCTAAATTACTCCTTTCAAGAATAACTCCCTAAACTTTTTTTTTTGGTTTAGTTTACCCTGAAACTATGTCGCGTGGTTTAATATGTCCCCTAATACATATGTCTTTTTTTAAGACTCAATGCACAAGTTGAATATTGTATAAAATTTAGCGAGATGGTAGTAGACATCTTAACGCTTGTTAAAAAATGTCACAAATTATGATCATTATTTCGGTACGTAGTAAATTTAATAATAATTTAATCCTTGGGATACTACGTAATATGAAAAATTATGAAAACATTATATTATATTTTTATATACATTCTGAGATTCACGGAAACCATGCAAAATTTTAAATTAAAAGTTAACTTAGAGAAACAAATATGATAGATAACGTATAATCAAGCTTAATTAGCTTATGGCATGGTCAATTCAAATTGGCTTGCTCTTTTAGCTCTACCAAGCCTTAAGCTCGGGGGCTGGTTGCCTAAATTTCAAGTCGGCATGCTCCTCTACCAACCTTCACGCTCGGGCCCTGGGCGCCTCAATTCATGTCAGCATGGTCCTACGGGCTACAGCTAGTGTTACCCTAATCGTTTGAACGAATTAAATGGTCACCTACCGTTTAGCTATATATTTATTCAGGCTAAATGACTATTTAAAATGGACCAAACGGTGACTAAATGGGATAAACGACTGATGATTAAATGGACAGGTAAGCCAGTGGGTAGTGTTGTACATGGGCAAAATGGCTGTGTATGTGAACAGTGCAGCTCTTCCAGCCCTCACGCTCGGGTGCTGACGCCTTAATTCATGTCGGCTTGCTCTAGCTCTATAACAGCGCTCACGCTCGGGGGCTGGGCGCCTCAAATCAAGTCGGCGTGCTCTTGTAGCTCTACCAGCCCTCATGCTCGGAGGCTGGGTGCCTCAAATCACGTCAGCATGCTCCTATAACTCTACCAGCCCACACGCTCGGGGGCTGGGCGCCTCAGTTCAAGTCGGCGTGCTCCTTTAGGTCCACGAGCCCTCACGCTCGGGGCTGGGCGCATTGCAAGAATTAAAGATTCAGCGCCGCGCGTATGAGCGACGAGTCATAATGACCAGCTACTGACTAGAGCAACAGTGCACGCTGCTACAGTGGACTGAGTCAGTAGTTCAGCGCTTCATCATGACCTCGACGCGCGGGTGCAGAGGCTAGACTCTACTCAGACAGGACAACTCAAGATCATCCCTAGTCAGAAGCTACGCACGAAAGCCAACGACAAGATCTCCGGATCTGAGGCATTGAAGGCCAAAATATAGTTTATAATACATCGCCGGGCCCACCTATCGGGGCCCCGCTCAGTGTACGTGCTTCCCTTGGACTTATGAAAGGGAGAGCACGCCCGCTAGAACACAGGTTCACACAGACACGAAGCCAGACACAGACACGAAGCCAGACACAACACAAGCTCGGATTCACTCCAAGCAATCCCGTTCTCAACCTCTTGAGAGCACAAGCAATACAACACACAGTGGACGTAGGGTATTACGCTCCGGCGGCCCGAACCACTCTAAACCTGCTGTGTTCATCGTGTTCTTACGCCTCTAGATCGAGCACGCCTTGACTGCCCCAAGCACATCCTACACTTAGGATTAGGCGGGTGCATTCCGCCACCCAGCTGTGGGTTTGCACACCACGACATTTGGCGCGCCAGGTAGGGGTAGCTTGGCTTTCGCTTGATCATCGGCTCGGCATCACCATGTTTCAGGTGGCGAGTGCCCGGGGGCCAGAACTCGCGCGGCAAGAGCCCGCGTCAGCAGGATGGCCACAGGGGGTCATGCTCTCCCAGCTCGTCATCAAGCAGGTCTGGGGGAAGCACAGCTTCAACAAATCCTAGCTCGCAGCATACCTCACTCATGTGAGGAAGCCCGCTCCGGCGGAATGCCGACTCCGGTCGCACCAACCCTGCTCGGCGGAAAGCCGACTCCGGTCGCACCAAGCCCGCTCCGGCGGAAAGCCGACTCCGGTCGCACCAAGCCCGCTCCGGCGGGAAGCCGACTCCGGTCGCACCAAGCCCGTTCCGGCGGAAAGCCCACTCCAGTCGCACTAAGCCGACTCTGGTGGCTCTTTTCGATGTTAAGCCGACTCCGGTCGCACCCCCGACTCTACATCTCTATAAGTCCTACCCTTAGAAGTCCAGCAGGGAATAAAACATTTTCCTTTGTAACTATGTAGTACTTTCATGTGGTCTAGTCCGGTGAGCCTCCCACGTGGAGGGGTCCGGACCTCTGCAAACCAGGTTCAGGGAAGCGTACTCACCCTCCGGGGAGGTCCAAAGCCGTGTAGCCGCTTAGCCTGGTTCCGTACCCTAAGCCTGCATGCTCTACCTCCCTAGGGCGAGTACCGTAGTACCTAAGACTGGCGGCCCGGAGGTCCGGACAGTTCCGGCCTCATAAACCCGTGTTCTGGCTTACATCGCACATCTCATGTACATCTAGTTATAAAGGAAAAGTTCATTCTCAGTTCGGCTTTAAGGATGTTACATTCCAATTTCAATCTACGCATTCTATTTGCGCTAACCCCCAAGTGGCTTCTTACTCTTGTGCGGTGATTGTGGTCCGAATTGAGTTGGCTAGCTAGTGACTTAGTTCGAGACCCCTCATGGAAGAGAGGGGTTCGTACCCCTGGGAACCTGCAGGTTCGGGGAAGCGCACTCATTCTCCGGGGAGGTCCGGAGCCGTGTAGCCGTTTAGCCTGGTTCCGTACCCTAAGCCTGCATGCACCACCTCCTGTGAATGAGTGCCGCAGTACCTAGGACTGGGAACCAGGAGGTCCGGACTTTTTCTTAACCTAAAGGCCGGCCCGTCGAGCTCCGTTCACAGAGCCTAGCTGTCTATCTCAAAAGATCACAGCCAACAGGATTTGGGACCCGTCGGCACGCTACTAAGCATCTACCTTGAGTCATGTGCAGGTCCAAATGTGATGATGCAGTAAGTGACCCAAAGGATGGACGACGCAGGATAAGACCCTTGCGGCACGCACCGCTGGGCGCCAGAAGCAGCCAAGTTGCTCACAGTAGTGGCCCCACCTACGGGTTCGTTGCCTCTCCCGAGGCGGGCCCGGGGACCTCTGTCGGTACCCTGCAACTGGGGTACCCACTCCTACTGTGCCAAGACTCACGTAGTTATCCGTAACTACGCCCTAAGGAGCTGAGCAGCCGGACCCTTGGAGTCCGACTCCGTCTCACCGGACCAACGGTCCCGGACCCGCTTTCCGCTCGGGGACGGGTCCGGTGTCACCACGTGTCGCAGAGGTGGAAATGCTCAGTATCTGTGGCCACGGACCCGGACCCCCGCAGGTGGGTCCGGGACCTTCACGTGCCATCCGGACTCCCGCAGATGGGTCTGGGACCTCCACGTGCCTATCCGGACCCCCGTGAGCTCTCGGCTCAGCTAGCTGCTTGGGAGGGGTCCGGAGCTGCCACGTGTCAAGCAGACACGGGCGCGGACGCAAGCCTTCTGTTGGAAGCTCCCTCACCCACCCGCATTAAGTGCGAGTGGTTGAGGTGTGCTTTGCTGCCGCTGGTCACGGGTCTGCTTTTGTCAGTCCACACTGTGGATCGTCTGTTGTCAGTTACCAAGGCAAACATTAAGGACTCAGCGCCGCGTGCATGGGCGACGAGTCATGATGACCAGCTACTGACTGGAGCAACAGTGCACGCTGCTACAGTGGACTGAGTCAGTAGTTCGGCGCTTCATCATGACCTCGACGTGCGGCTGCAGAGGCTAGACTCTACTCCGACAGGATAGCTCAAGATCATCCCTGGTCAGAAGCCACGCACGAAAGCCGACGACAAGATCTCCGGATCTGAGGCATTGAAGGCCAAAATGTAGTTTATAATACATCGCCGAGCCCACCTGTCGGGACCCCGCTCAGTGTACGTGCTCCCCTTGGACATATAAAAGGGAGAGCACGCCCGCTAGAACACAGGTTCACACAGACACAAAGCCAGACACAGACACGAAGCCAGACACAACACAAGCTCGGATTCACTCCAAGCAATCCCGTTCTCAACCTCTTGAGAGCACAAGCAATACAACACACAGTGGACGTAGGGTATTACGCTCCGGCGGCCCGAACCACTCTAAATCTGCTGTGTTCATCGTGTTCTTACGCCTCTAGATCGAGCACTCCTTGACTGCCCCCAAGCACATCCTACACTTAGGATTAGACGGGTGAATTCCGCCGCCCGGCTGTGGGTTTGCATACCACGACAGTTGGGTTCATGAATTCATGTCGGCATCCTCCTATACCTTTATTAGCTGTCACGCTCGGGGGCTGGCACCTCAATTCAAGTTAACGTGCTCATATAGCTCTACCTACCCTCACTCTTCGGAGTTGGCCTGGGCTCCTCAATTCAAGTCGGCGTGCTCATGTATCTCTACCAGCCCTCGTGCTCGGGGGTTGGGCGCCTCAAATCAAGTCGGCGTGCCTCCATAGCTCTACCAGCCCTCACGCTCAGGGGTTGGGCGTCGTAAATTAGGAAGTGATGCTTCTGTAGCTTTGCCCGCTCTTTATCATTAGGGGTGAATGCTCTGCTCTCTCGACCATATATTAGATTGATTATTCTAATCATTTCAGTCCTCGGCGGCTACTTCATATGGACTGCGCTTTGCAGCGCTCTCCATAATGTCTTCTACAAATTCATATACTGGATCCTCCATGAGGATGGTTATTGATTGATCTTCTTTTTGTGATAATTGGATTTATTGTTCTAATCATTTCAATAATCGGGGCTACTTCATATGAAGCGTGCTTGCAGCACTCTCCATACTATTTTTCTTAAGCACTATGGTACTTCCTTACCAAGCTGCTTATTCACCTCAGTGCATGTTCAGTTCCATATTGCTCGGGGGCTGTCAATCATGGTTGGTAAAAAGAACTTCTTAGTTCAAAATTTTGAGCCCTGTGCAGCCTTGTGATGATCGTCGTTCGGCTCCCCATTGCTCGAGGGCTTGACGGATACGGGTACCCACGGACCCATCATGACGCATAATAACCGGGTGGCCCAAGGCCCACAATTGACAGGATTAAGTGCGGATGGGTCACCTTTGCCATGTCGGTCAAGATAAGGGATGGCGTACTATGGAAAGGAATCTACTTACCAAGTTCAATCTGACCTGGATATTCCGGAGATAGCCGCTTTATGGAAATAAATAGATTCCCTGTTGTAAACTGATAGGGCTAGATCTTAACCAACTTTAATCCTATGTCGTCGGCCATATATAAGGTGGCTAGGGAGGCCATAGGGGCATCCAAGTTCTTGGTTCCACGATTCTCTCCGCCTATAAATCTACTGCTAGACTATACTAAGATTTCCGGACGTAAAAATCCAATAATAAGATTATTTTTTATTAAGTATGATTAGTTCCAAAACAGAGAAAGTTATACTAACAAATTTACGGATCTTGGATCTGGAGATATCACGTGTACATGGTCCATGATGACCGCACTCGCTCTGGCCTTCAGTGATTTTATAGTAAGTACATATCTACTCTTGTTTCCTGCTGTTGAATAGGCATTATTGCACTGCCCAAATGTAGTTGTGATATACCACACATATTTATTGACCGGGCAAGTTAAGACCTGATGGACCCCATTACGACAACTAGCTACCCTGTAATTTCCTTATCCGTCTTACCCCATAATGTTTTGTTGCGGAAGCTAAGAGACCGATCTGTCCTCCCTCTTGATTACTACTCTGTAGTACTAAATTACTATATCTTCTTGCAAATGTACTATATCTTCTTGCAAATGCGTATGTAAGTAGTTACAGGAGCTTCAGTAGCACCTTAGGTCATAGGTTTGATTTCCCATTAGAGCAAATATTCTTGGATTTAGCAGTGTTGTGCATTTAATGGTAGACAACGTTTGTCGGTGTTTTACCGGCAAGCCTACCCAGTGACACCCTAAGGTAGAGGATTGCTCGTTGGGGATTGTCGAGATCAAGAACATGATGGTGCAAGCAACACAAGGTTTAGATTGGTTCGGGCCGTGAGTTGTGTAATGCTCTACATCCTATTTGATGGTTTGTATAGCCTGAGATGAGTATGGGGTGCATATATGCGCTGAAGGGGTATCTGTCCGCCCTTATCTAGCCCATAGGGGGACAAGGTTACACTAAACCCTAGATCGGTATGAGCCTAAGAGTCTCTCCTGAGTATTACTCGGGTGGTTTCTTTCTATACCGACTAGTTCTAAATCTATACGATTATACGATTAGTTACATGACATATGGTTATGAGACATGACTCATCCCATATCTCATGCTAAACTGTCTCACACCAGGTATCTCATGGCCTCGGGTCTGACAAACCCCTGAGCTCTTTGTAGCCGAGTAGTTGCAGTCTTCTGAATACTTCTGAAGCTGTCGTCAGGTAGCTTGTGCTTCGCATTGAACGTTCTTTCCAAGTACTTTATTGGCTGCACCGAGGTTGTGTGGTGCTCCTTACTCGAGTAGTTTTGACATCATCAAGAATAATCTTCATATATGGAGTCGATGAATAATTGCACTCACTCCATATGGAGTAGTCCTCGTACCTTAGATCGAATCGAAGAATTAAGGCTGAGGGTCCACCAATGACACTAGCCCAGTAGTCTCCGAGCCTTGAATCCAAATCCCAGGATTTTTAAAAAAGGGTCCAAAACATGGTGGCATACTTAGAGTAATGTGTGATTTAGATTAGATATTTTGGTACGAAATTTGAAAACCTCTTTTTTCGGAATAAATCCCTAAAAAAGACCAAACAAATAACTTCCAAAAAGTCTTCTGAAAGTACTATTCTGAAATAGATCTGGTTCAGCGAGAAACCGATTCAACTTCCAATGTTTTGCAAGATTGTCCTCCCACCAAATATTTAACCGGGTGGTGAGCTAGGGATAATCCCACTATTGACTGTTTATCTCCTCTGCCGCCATTTCCCGATCTGGACTAGCTTGCTTCCCATTGCTCTTGATTCCACCATTTCCTTCGCCCATTCTTTGTTCTCGAGCCCCCGAGCACTTTTACGGGATCTTGCTCATGGCTAGGAAGATGACGGGAAAGAAGAACACCGGTCGTGGGAAAGGCAAGCACTCCCAAGATTCTTCCCCGATGAAGGATTCCTAGAGCAGAAGTGCTCTGAATCCGATCTTCTTAGGCTTGTCAGGGAGGGTTTACTGCAGGCTAAAGAAGTAATGCAATGGCGCGCTCTTGAATCTGGCGCCGCTCCTTACGAGAATGTTGATGAGTTGGTTTTGTTCCAACATTTCATTTAACGCACCCTAGTCCTTCCTGGTTCCTATTTTCTTCAAGGATTGCTAATCTTCTATGGCATCCAGATCCATCATTTAAATCCCAACTCTGTGCTTCACATCTCAATTTTTGTTCATCTCTGCGAAGTTTTCTTTGGAATCCAACCACACTAAAACTCACTACCACAAAAATGATTTGTAGAAAGGCCCCGACTTTTTTTCAGCGGCGGACTAAAATTTTGCTCGTTGATATAAATGGCGCGGGGTTACCCGTCCCTAGAAAAGCATTTTAGGGGCGGGTGACGCCATGAACCACCCCTAAAAATGGTGGCATTTGTAGGGGTGGGTCATGACCTCACCCGTTCCTAGAAATGCAATTTTAGGGGCGGGTGATGGCATGACCCGCCCCTATAAATAATGGTTCCACGCAAAAACATTTATAACTTTTGCATATGATCTCAGATGAAGTTAAACTTTATATGAAAATTATAGAGAATGACAAAATCTAAACTTTTGTAATTGATAATTTTTTTATTTAAGATCATTTAATGGTCCAAAAAGTTATTATAATTTCTCTAATATCTATAACTATATCGTATCTCATATAACTCAAGTTATACTATGAGTTTTCCACAATTTTAACCTTTATATACACTTAAATATACCTGACAAATTTTTTTTGTTTCTATAGTTCACAATAACCATAGTGTAGAAGTTTAACATTTTTTTAATTTATTTTGCTATAAGTAAATAATTAAATTGAATTTTTAGATAAAATAGAATTATACTATGAGAGAATCATGGCGTCACCCACCTATACAAATCCACTTTTAAGAATGGGTGACACCACCACCCGCCCCTAAAACCCAACCCCATCCAGCTCGCTAGATCGAGGACCTCATCGATCTGTGTCCTACAATCTCCACCAATCGCACGCTGTCGTGGCCACCACCGCCTGTCGTTTATTTTTACCTGTTCCTTCTCTTCTCCCTCCAATCCTCTCCCCTCATCGCTCATCACCGTGAGAGCAGCATGAGCCTCTTCTCTCTCTCCCTCCAATCCTCTCCCCTCCTCGCTCACCACCGAGCAAGCATCACGAGCCTGGCATGCCCCTCCACCTCTCCCTCCCCCACGAAGCCATGCAGGTCCTCTCCGAGAGCTTAGTTTTTTTATTTTCTGGTGGATTTTCGGGTTATTTTTGTTTATCGCAATTTTGCCCAAAATTCGTGAAATTTCTTGAGAGATTTTATTGCCTAGGATCTTTTTGAGCAATATTGCTTCAATCCTCCACCAAATCTATCGTGAATCGGCTCGAATTTTGAGTTTTCCCCAAATACGAGTTCTTGATGGGGCTTTTGGTTTTTTGATTGATTCGTGATGGATTCTTGATCATTTCGCAATCTTCTTCATGGATCTGTTAGACCTAGTGGTTTCACATCTATGGTTGAAATTTCATCTTGATCAACTGCGTTTTGAGGAAGTAATTTTCGTTTGATGTTTTGGAGAACTGCTGTTCTTGATGTGCAGTAGCATAAGGCTATCTGCACTCGTCATACTCTAAATCTCTCCACTAAAAGGAATATTCTTATCTGGTCATCGAGATTCTCTTCTTTACATTCAGTTCGCTGCACTCGTTCATCCTCTATATCTCTACTCTATACCAACTACCAGCAGATGGACCCATGCATCAAGTTTTTTAATCTTTTCAACACCCCCACCCCCCGCCTCCGCCCCATTCTCTCTCTCCCCACTCCCCTGCTCCCCGCGGCGGCTCTTCTCCGGTCGCATCAACCGCTCCGTCCCCTCTCCTCCTCGCTCACCTCTTCCGCACCGGATCGAGCAGGGCGCTCCTCCGCCGCGCTTCCCTCCTTGAGCTCGAATTCACGGCACGGAGGTCTCGAGCTCGGATCCATGGTAGGAGGCCCTCTTCGGCGGGCCGCACCAGATCCATGGCGCGGAGGCCTTCCCCACCGCCGCACCCACGACCGTCCTCGTCGATTGCGCCTCCCCTCCCGCAGCTGCTGCTCGCCGTGGCCTCGAGGCGGCCAACTCCGGCACGCAGCGAGGCGGCCTGCGCGATGGGCGAGCGGCCGCGTCGGCGGTGTGCACGCGCGGCTCGGGCGAGCAGCCGCGGCAGGGGCATGCGCGCAGCGCTGGCGAGCGGCCGCTTCGGTAGCGGGCGAGGCCAAGCCGGGCCGGGCAGCTGCGCCCCTGCGCCTTTGCCCTCCTCCCTCCCTTGCTCTCCCATGCCGGCGACGAGACTCCCTCCGCGGCGACGGGCGAGCGCGTGGCCGGCGCAAACGGCAGCCCCTTATCCACCATCGCTGGCCTCGCCCCGAGCCCTCCTCCTCGCGGCCTTCGTCATCCGCCTCCGCCCCCTCCTCCCTGTGCCGCCGGCCATCTCCTTGCCGCGCCTCCGTGCGGTCTTCCTCCTTCGACCGTGGCGGGACGGCGGTGGATGTGGCGGCGGCCGCCGCAGTGACAAAGCAGGGGGACTTGCAGACGCCGGAGCTCCAGCTCCCGAACGCCTCTCCTACGCCACTGCCCTCCTCTTCGCCAGCCACCTTCCTCGTCGCGTCCATGGCGTCCACGGCGTCCTCGCTCCTCCCACCGGGGCTTGAGCTCCGTCGGCGTCGAGCTCTCGTGGCAGAGCTCCATGCGCTACCTGGGCGGCGGAGCTCTCGCGGGCCGGCGTGCAGGAGCCATCAGTGCCTCCACTTTCCCTCTCTGCAACTCGCTCCCTTTCGCCGTGCGCCCTCGCCGCCGTCTCGTCTCCTTTGATCTTTCCCCCTTTCCCTCTCCAGGCGCGCAGCCGAGGCAGTTGGATCGAGTGCGCAGTCCCCACGCTGTGGCGGACGCCCTCCATCCACTCTCAGAATAGCGCACCTCCGCTCGTCCGCAAGCGTAGCAGAGGGCTTGCAGTACGCCGCTGCAGCTGCCCGGTATGCTATCGTGCACTGGAGGACGGTTTACCGTCCCCCAGTGCGGATAGCCAAAATCCATCCATCGTGAGTGGGAGCGGGAGTAGTGGCACAGTCAGATTCAGGTGTGGCGTGGGAGCAGCGGCAGTCTGCTTCAGGTGCTGCGGGGGATCATGAGCCCGACGG
Source organism: Panicum virgatum (assembly GCF_016808335.1). Classification (NCBI taxonomy): domain Eukaryota; kingdom Viridiplantae; phylum Streptophyta; class Magnoliopsida; order Poales; family Poaceae; genus Panicum; species Panicum virgatum. The sequence goes on along the minus strand of NC_053150.1, from coordinate 31,844,043 downwards.
CGCTGGGCTACACGAGCTGCACTGGACCACATGCATGGCAGCGCAGGGCCGCAGGACCAGCGCGCAAGGTAGCTCGGGACCGCGCGCTTGGCGGCGTTGGGCTACGGGAGCAGCATGCACGATGGCGCGGGGCCGCCGGAGCACCTGCACGACGCCAGCATCGAGCTGCGTGCACAGCGGCTATTTTTTGTTTTTTATTTGGTTTGTAGGGGCGGGTGATGCTGCGATCCGCCCCTAAAAACACCATTTCTAGGGGCGGGTTATGCTTCCCCGCCCCTAGAAATAGATTTTTAGGGGCGGGTGAGGGTATATTCCGCCCCTAAAAATAGTTTTATAGGGGCGGACGCATTACCCGCCCCTGCAAATAGCATTTTTAGCTGCGAAAAGCAGGGGCGGGTGCGACAACCGTCCCTAAAAATGACTTTTTTGCCCGCCCCTAAAACCCCTATTGTAGTAGTGACTTGCTCCAGTATCTTTTTCATGCCAAGCAACAACCCGCCCCTAAAACCCAACCCCATCCAGCTCGCTAGATCGAGGACCTCATCGATCCGTGTCCTACAATCTCCACCAATCGCACGCTGTCGTGGCCACCACCGCCTGTCGTTTATTTTTACCTGTTCCTTCTCCTCTCCCTCCAATCCTCTCCCCTCATCGCTCATCACCGTGAGAGCAGCATGAGCCTCTTCTCTCTCTCCCTCCAATCCTCTCCCCTCCTCGCTCACCACCGAGCAAGCATCACGAGCCTGGCATGCCCCTCCACCTCTCCCTCCCCCACGAAGCCATGCAGGTCCTCTCCGAGAGCTTAGTTTTTTTATTTTCTGGTGGATTTTCGGGTTATTTTTGTTTATCGCGATTTTGCCCAAAATTCGTGAAATTTCTTGAGAGATTTTATTGCCTAGGATCTTTTTGAGCAATATTGCTTCAATCCTCCACCAAATCTATCGTGAATCGGCTCGAATTTTGAGTTTTCCCCAAATACGAGTTCTTGATGGGGCTTTTGGTTTTTTGATTGATTCGTGATGGATTCTTGATCATTTCGCAATCTTCTTCATGGATCTGTTAGACCTAGTGGTTTCACATCTATGGTTGAAATTTCATCTTGATCAACTGCGTTTTCAGGAAGTAATTTTCGTTTGAAGTTTTGGAGAACTGCTGTTCTTGATGTGCAGCAGCATAAGGCTATTTGCACTCGTCATACTCTAAATCTCTCCACTAAAAGGAATATTATTATCTGGTCATCGAGATTCTCTTCTTTACATTCAGTTTCGCTGCACTCGTTCATCCTCTACATCTCTACTCTATACCAACTACCAGCAGATGGACCCATGCGTCAAGTTTTTTAATCTTTTCAACACCCCCCCCCCCCCGCCCCCGCCCCATTCTCTCTCTCCCCACTACCCTGCTCCCCGCAGCGGCTCTTCTCCGATCGCATCAACCGCTCCGCCCCCTCTCCTCCTCGCTCACCTCCTCCGCACCGGATCGAGCAGGGCGCTCCTCCGCCGCGCTTCCCTCCTTGAGCTCGGATTCACGGCGCGGAGGTCTCGAGCTCGGATCCACGGCAGGAGGCCCTCTTCGGCAGGCCGCACCAGATCCATGGCGCGGAGGCCTTCCCCGCCACCGCACCCACGACCGTCCTCGACGATTGCGCCTCCCCTCCCGCAGCTGCTGCTCGCCGTAGCCTCGAGGCGGCCAACTCCGGCACGCAGCGAGGCGGCCTGCGCGATGGGCGAGCGGCCACGTCGGCAGCGTGCATGCACGGCTTGGGCGAGCGGCCACGGCAGGGGCGTGCACGCGCGGGCGTCGGCGGCGAGCGCGCGGCGCTGGCGAGCGGCCGCGTTGGCGGCGGGCGAGGCCAAGCCGAGCCGGGCAGCCGCGCCGCTGCGCCTTTGCCCTCCTCCCTCCCTTGCTCTCCCATGCCGGCGGCGAGACTCCCTCCGCGGCGAAGGGCGAGTGCGTGGCCGGCGCAAACGGAAGCCCCTTCTCCACCATCGCTGGCCTCGCCCCGGGCCCTCCTCCTCGCAGCCTTCGTCATCCTCCTCCGCCCCCTCCTCCCTGCGCCGCCGGCCATCTCCTTGCCGTGCCTCAGTGCGGTCTTCCTCCTTCGACCGCGGCGGGACGGCGGTGGATGTGGCGGCGGCCGCCGCAATAACGGAGCAGGGGGGCCTGCAGACGCCGGAGATCCAGCTCCCGAACGCCTGTCCTACACCACTGCCCTCCTCATCGCCGGCCACCTTCCTCGTCGCGTCCATGGCGTCCACGGCGTCCTCGCTCCTCCCACCGGGGCTTGAGCTCCTCCGGCGTCGAGCTCTCGTGGCAGAGCTCCATGCGCTACCTGGGCGGCGGAGCTCTCGCGGGCCGGCGTGTAGGAGCCGGCGGTGCCTCCACTTTCCCTCTCTGCTACTCGCTGCCTGTCGCCGCGCGCCCTCGCCGCCATTTCGCCTCCTTTGATCTTTCCCCCTTTCCCTCTCCAGGCGCGCAGCCGAGGCGGTTGGATCGAGTGTGCGGTCCCCACGCTGTGGCAGACGCCCTCCATCCACTCTCAGAATAGCGCACCTCCGCTCGTCCGCAAGCGTAGCGGAGGGCTTGCAGTGCGCCGCTGCAGCTGCCCGGTATGCTATCGTGCACTGGAGGATAGTTTACCATCCCCCAGTGCGGATAGCTAAAATCCATCCATCATGAGTGGGAGCGGGAGTAGTGGCACAGTCAGATTCAGGTGTGGCGCGGGAGCAGCGGCAGTCAGCTTCAGGTGCGGCGCGGGATCGTGAGCCCGACAGCGCTGGGCTACACGAGCTACACTAGACCGCATGCATGGCAGCACAGGGCCGCAGGACCAGCGCGCAAGGTAGCTCGGGACCGCGCGCTTGGCGGCGTTGGGCTGCGGGAGCAGCATGCACGATGGCGCGGGGCCGCCGGAGCACCTGCACGACGCCAGCACCGAGCTGCGTGCACAACGGCTATTTTTTTTGTTTTTTATTTGGTTTGTAGGGGCGGGTGATGCTGCGATCCGCCCCTAAAAACACCATTTCTAGGGGCGGGTTATGCTTCACCCGCCCCTAGAAATAGATTTTTAGGGGCGGGTGAGGGTATATTCCGCCCCTAAAAATGGTTTTTAGGAGCGGACGCGTTACCCGCCCCTGCAAATAGCATTTTTAGCTGCGAAAAGCAGGGGCGGGTGCGATAACCATCCCTAAAAATGACTTTTTTGCCCGCCCCTAAAACCCCTATTGTAGTAGTGACTTGCTCCAGTATCTTTTTCATGCCAAGCCATAACCCAATGCCAAATCCCCCCCCCCCCCCCCAAAATTGGGGTTTGGGGTTTTCAGTTGAAGCAAGGAATAGGGCCCAACTATATAGAATATGAATTACCGAGTAGTTTGTTTGGTTGGAGGAGCTACTAGTTCTATGTAGGGAACCACACGCTCAAGCTACCAGAACATACTCAGAAAGCACCCTACCAAATGGTGACTTGAAGTTGGAGGTGAATGAGAATGACATGGACCAAATCCGAGATCTCCTCAGCAGAATCAAAGAACTCAAAATAAGATAAAGGCAGGGAGAAAGGAAGAAGTTAACGGCTCATATTTCATGTACTTAAGTTAATTGTACAACTTACATTGTACTTTACACCATACATATGATTATCCTAACTTTAGTCAACCTAGTACTACTGGGAGATCGATCATGACTAGCAGATAAATCTGACCAAGCCATCGTGGTACCTTATGGACCACCTACCCCCTAACCGAATGTGGAGGATTATGATGGAACAAAATAGTGTTGTCTTCATGAAACGAACCGACTCTCTATATCGACATGATAGTCCATGGATCAGTAGTTACATACAGAACTCATTTCAATTACATATCGCATACATACTTCTCGATAAAGTCATTATAAGGGTTTAATTATTACATAATTTTTAGGATTGTGATACGAGTTTCCAAATACAGGCCCCTTGGGCTAAAGGAAAATAGTCAGAAAACAGAGAGCGGTAGCTAAGCTTGTGGGCCATCCTTCATGAACGATTCTCTTCCGCAGGAAGAATTTGAGCATTAGCTTCATTCTTTGTCATCACGCTTGATCTTCAAGTTGGATCCTGCATCTACCAAACTATCCCCAAGGAAAGGATTAGTTCAAGTCACCATCCGCATGCAAGCTTTAAGTTGATGCAATATGGTATAAAATAATAGCCAAGAGATATGGCTGGGGTTCCCTATGCAATCAACAAGCAATTATATAAATATATACTTCAACCAAACATCTCAACGCGGGCCATTCCGGCATCCCGGACTCCCGGTTCACACACACCTTCCAAACCCATCAAGTCGGTGTGAGGAAAACTCCACTCTTCACCACCTCAACTATGCACCGATAGGGAAATCATACTAGAGGGAGGTAGAAATATCATGTAACACTACCATATGAAAGTGGAAAAATATCAGAGTTGTACATGACCGAGTACACTGCTATACGTTTAGTTGTCACACTGCCGGGGTTGTACACATGGACCCACTCGCCCCGGGGCTAGTCGGGGATTAGCCGACTAACTCCGAGGCACCGGTCTACTATAACGAAACTAGCGGCTACGACCGCCATCCTGCTTTCCCGGGTTTTGGTGTGTCCTCCTGCGAGAGGTCACCCAGGACTGTGAAGCCTCTCCCTGTTGTGTTGGGCATCGTGAGGATCAGTACCCCTTCACACAAATATTGTATCTCCCCCTGCATTGATACTCTATGCTCCTCCAGGCTTGGTGCCGCATGTAGCTAGCTTGGATCGGGTGCTTCTGCATAAGGACATAGTTCGACATAGTTTCTTTCCATGCATCACAAACTCGGGCCTTAATTGCCGGGGTGAGCATCTTCGTCAGAAGTGCGTATCGACCACAATGGTCCGTGGTTGGCACCCATTACAGGTATCACCATCAACTCCTCAAGTCCTCCATATCTTCCCGAAGGAAACATGCACTAGCAGTAGCCAGCAGGTGCACCACGGGATATGACAACGCACCCCCTCGGTTCGCAGGGTGTGACAACACAAGCCCAAAGCACCCAATCAAATGATCGGCTTATGTCGCTCGCCCCCGATAATAGTCCTAATCACCAGCTCCACATATGTAGGTCTCCACTCAAGCCAAGACTATCATCGCAATATCCCGCAAATACACATAGATAGCAAGGCAAGATGTAACATCCCGAAAATTTACCAAATCAAATCATGCGCTAAATAATTTCAAAATCTCTTTTCAATCATTGAGCTCAGTCCATTCAAAATCGTCCCCCGCCCGATCTCCCGATCTCCCCAAAACCGGTCCCGACATCCGAATCCATCGCCGTCCCGTCTCCCTGTTCGCCCTTGTCCCGCGCGTCATGCCCGACCGGCGCGCCTCCGTGTCCGGCCGCGGTCGCCGCCGCGAATCTCTCTCTCTCTTTCTCTTTTTCTTTTTCCATTTCCTTTTTTTCCTTTTCTCTTTTCTTTTTCCTCCCTCTCTCTCTCCTTCCTCCCTCTCCTCTGTTGCGCGCCCCCGAGCGCCGCTCAGCTCGCCGCCGCCCTTGCCCCACGCACTGCCACGCGCACCCCCGCTCCCATCTACGCGTGTGTGTGCGTGCCCCTGCACGCCAAGCCCCTCGCCGCCTTGGCGCATGCCCTGCCCATGCGTGCACGCGCGCGTGTGCCGCGTGGCCGTACCGCTTGCCGCGTCGCCCGCCGCTGATGGCCGCCCTGCCCGTCTGCCCACGCGCTGTGTGCGCGCAACACATGTTCCACGTGCCCCCGGGACTCGCCGCCCCGCCTGTCGCTTCGCCTGGCCGCACAGCGCCGCCGCCTCGCCGCCCGAGCCGCACAGGCCGCGCGCAGTGACTCTACCGGTCGCACAGCGACCCGCCTCGCTGCTCGCGCCGTGCAATGCGATGCCGAGCTAAGCAGCCGGTCCCTCCACGTGCTCGTTCTCCCCCCCTGCGCGTTCTCCCTGCTCGAGCCGTCGCGTCGCCACCGCGAATCGCGTGCCGCTCCGCTCTGCGATGCCGGACACCATTAAAGCTGCCCCGCACCGCTCGCCGGCCTCCCCACCGTCCACGACCGCTCCACCGCCTCTCCCGGCCTATAAGTAGCACCTTCGCGCAGCTCTTGGCCACCACCACTGCCTCCGCCACCGCGTGCCTTCCCTCCAGCTCCCTAGCACCGCCGCCACCACCATTGCCGCCGCCTCTAGGACACCGGCCACCGCGAATCCCCCTCCTCGCTGCGCCCCAGCCCGAGCCAAGGTAAGGGGATGGAACCCCCTTGGTTCCCTCTCCCTTCTTCCCCCAGCTCCGGCCGCCGCCAGGCCCTACAACGCCGCCACCGCACTGGCCAGAGACGGCCTCCGCCCACCGCCATGGCTCCCCTCCCTGCGGGCCTTCTCCCCTGAAATCGAGGGGGGGGGGGATCGAACCCCCGCACCTCCCTGCCCCTTTTCCCCCTCCTCCCATCCGCCACCGTGGCCCAGGGCCGCCGGCCAGGCACCGCCGGCGACCACCCCTCCCTTCCTCTAATTCCCGTGGAGGCAGGAGGAAGGAGGTGGCTTTTTGCCATAAAACCCCCTCCCCTCTCTTCTATTTGTTTAAGAGCCCTCCCAACCTTTAGCCTTTTTGCAAATCAAACCCTTCCCTTTATTATATTCCAAAATAAATCCTTCCCACATATAAACATATTTCTAAATAAACCCCTAACTTCTTTTAGAATAACCCGGGTATTTTCTAAAATACCAATCAAGCCCCTGTCTTCTCAGAAATAATTACAAACAGGTCCCTGACTCCTTATTTAACCCCTAAACCTATCTATAACCTATCATTTCATGCGCCAAACAATCTCCGATTGACCTGAAACTTTACCACGCCATTTCTAACATAGTTTTGGCCATGCCATTAGAAAACCGCCTAAAAATATTACTCATATCTCCATATCTTAATTGTTTCCGATTCAAGCTACACGATAAAACCTTCATTTCTTTTTCATAATTGTGTATTTGTTTGTATACGTCGTAGATCACGGTGTGAACAAGGGAGAACCCGTCGACGAGCAGTACTGCGAGCAAGTGAATGAAGACCAGTTCCACGATCCCGAACCTGAAGGACAGCACCTCGATCAGGACTTCCCTGAAGGCTTTGAAAACGGCAAGTTCAATCTCGCCCTTTGATGCATATTTTGTCCTAGTTTTTATAAACACAACCTATCGGCCTATTTTACAAAACTGCATATGTTTTGTCTGCTGAAAATATGGTTGGACAGCCACGCCTTGATTTGTGATAACCATTCCTTGACCACCTAGATTAATATCTGAATGTGATGTGTTTGGACGTTAATCGCTGCTAGAATGCTTAGGACCTTTGACACGATACGACTTGTTTTATAAAAAGAAAATGTGTGAGTGTGTGTGGGAAGGGAAAATGTGAAACTTTCGAAAGATGAGTTTAGGCAGGATGGATGGCATTTCTGTGTGATTTGCCGAATGGTGTGCTCTAACCTGTGTGGTTAAGCAAGGAAGGGAGATATCCATCTTGTCACAATTAAGGACCGAGTTGGTGTGTCGTCTCACCTAACTCCACTATCGTGCAAACCACTCGACCATTGAATGGGCAACGGCTTAGCATAAACCCCAATAGTTAGTCTGATAGCCATCAGGAGAGCTGAGAGCAACGGGTAATCAAGGAGAAGGGATTAGCTCGGTGTGACTTATGCCCCGGTTAAAACCTCTGTGATAGGTCAATAACCCCTTGGTGGATCCCGTGATGGCTAGTCAGGTCTAGCTAAGGTGGGTAATGGCTTTGTTGGGATCTGCACCGACACTACTGTGATCAAGCTGTGGTACCCCGCTTGTGGGTAAAGTTGCACACCTCTGCAAAGTTAAAATCTATTCGAATAGCTGCGCCCACGGTACTGGGTGAGTTACGGTGTGGTCACATAACTAGTGTTTCTTCTGGGAATGGATGGGTTGGCGTGAGTTATTTTGGAAAAGTGTCCGGCAGCTGTGCCATGTGCTATGATGGATGAGGAGTCTGGTAGCAACTTAAAACTTGGGTCCTGTGTGGATCAACACTACGTGTTACTCGGTACAAGAAAACTTGTTTTGAAAATCCTTTCTTTCAAACGAACCCCTGCATAAAAATTAGCTTTCCGCAAATTAAACCCTAGCCTTATCCTTGATTTACCCTGTGCATTATATTCTATTTATACCCCTCCGTGGGTGTAGTTGGACCTGCTGAGTACGTTTGTAGTCACCCTATTCTTAATTTTTACAGAGGAAGATCCAGACTTCATTCCCAAAGACGTTGAGTAGTGGTTCCGTCCTGCACCCAACCTTGCCTATGGATAGGGTCACCCGCAGGAAGTTTTGTATGGCGCAAGACTCTGATGACCTCCTCTTCGTAGTTAATATCATTGTATGGGTGTTAGTTGTTATCCTCGCGATAGTGGCACTCCACTGCCCACTTCCGTGTAGAATTGTACGGTGATGTACCATCTGATGAAATAAAAGTGTTATCAGCCTCCTGGGACTGATATTGTATCACTTTTAAGTCTTCTCTCATGAGGGGATGCTTCAGGTGGTATCAGAGCCGTAGGTTGGCCGTAAGACGTGACCATGGGATCGAGACCCTTTTTTCGAGCCTTCCCACATTAGGACTTTTCCTTGCTTAATACTTTTTCCACACAAACACTCACCGCTGGTTCTTGCCCTGTTCCAGATGGCTGACAATGGATGGAGTGGTGGAATCTGATACGCAGAGCCCGGCCTTCCTAAGTTATTACTACTCAGCCTGGAACGCGTCGAAGTTATGGACCCACTAGAGTACGTCTACCTGGAGTACGACTCCAGTGGCACTCTTCGGTGCGACATGATGATCTTTGTGGGAAAGAGCACCCGCTACCCCGACATGGACCCCTGGTTCATCTCCACCACTGACTTTCGCTTCCCGGACACCTACCGAAAAGCCGCCCGAAAAGCCCTGCAACGCCTGCGCGATATTTACAAGCATCATCTTCAGCGGACTCCTATGAGATTTTTTCCCGCCTACTGAAGGAAGAGGACGCTCATGGATTGCCTGGATGAGAGGACTTGGAAGAGGAGAAGAAGAAGACCTAGAAGATACGGTCTCCCACCTATCCCTCTACCTCACCGGCCTAGATGAACTCTACCGCGAACAGGCGGAACAACTGAAGCACCAAATCCGCAGGGCAGAAAAGGCAACCCAGGAATTGGAGGAACAACGGACAAGAGCCGCATGCGCCGAGTATTCCCTAGCCACCCTCCAAGCCCAATTGCAAGAATACGATGCTCGTAGAGGAATAGGTGGGTGGATAGAGGAAGAACCCGAAAAAAACCCATTGGGATAGAGGTACTCAGACCAAAGATGATGTGATGGATCAGTGTCTTCCACCAAAGAAGCGCCCTATCCGGATCTAGGAAGAGTCCCCATGATAGGACTAGCACTCCAAGCTAGAACCCTATCCTAATAATCATGTATCCATGGAAATTGTACCCCACCATGTTGTAATAATAAGTACCATCTGTCCCATTTGTACCCAAATACTTGTGCAAAATTTGTTCACCCTATCTTTGTTTTCAGATGGCTGATGAAGGATGGCCCAGGGCAATTGCCAAGCTGCACCTGGCTTCCCCAACCTCTTGATCAATGCCCTGGAAAGCCTTGGTGTTACAGAATGCCCAAGGTACTGCAGCAGAGAGTACGAACACCAAGATACTCTCCGCTGTAGGGTGATCGTGGTCATCGCCAGAAGTGACCGCTACCCCGACATCCAGCCATGGCGAGTGACCGCAACAGGGTTTAGCCACCAAGACACCTATCCCTTGGCCGTCAGGAAAGCACTCCGTTATCTATGCCAGATTTTTGAAGGACACCTCGCCCCCACACCAATGAGGTTCTTCCCTCCGGCCATCAGAACCCTAGTTTGGGAAGATCGTATGAGAAGCCTAGAACGGCGCCGCCATGAAGAAGACCCCCTGTACCAAGTGGTTGCCTACCTAGCCTCCTTGGATCAGCTCTTTGACGAGCAAGCCAGCATCCTAAGGGAGCAGACCCATCGAGCCGAGCAAGCAGAGCTCACGGTAAGACTGCAACAGATCCAGGAAGCCCAAGCCGAGGCAAGAGCCGCAGCCGCGGTCAGCAGCAAAGCGGTTGCCCAGGAGAGCCTCAGGCAGGCCCGGGACCGGTGTATGTGTTGGCGCTCCTTAAGTACCCATCTTGTTATACAATTAGGAGAGGTTTTAGTAAATTCTTCGGGATGATTCATGTACTAACCCGCCACTTGGCACCCGAACTTGACCGTTTTCGATTTTGTCCTGGATTTCGAAACATGTTGTATTTTGGTAGGAAATTGGACATTTTCGGAGATGTTTCGATGAGACCCATGATCATGCAATAACACGAAGGAAGACGAAGGCCAAAGCCCAAGTAAAGGACCAAAGGCCATGACGACTAGAAGCTCGTTCATGCACATCCACCCTCCAATGAAGCCCAAAGGACAAAGCCCACAAGATGAGATCGAGATACTTCGGGGCTAAGCAAAGTAAATAGAGATTTAATGAAGGATTCTCCGTCCTATCCCTCGAAGAAATCAAGAAGATAACGACATCCAACGGGGTGCAATCGTGAAAGGTATAAACTCCAGAAGACTCCAGAAGACTTGGGGAGAAAGGAGGACGCGAGGCGGCGAGAAAATGGGCCAGGCCGGCCGACCTGGGCCCATTGAGCCGGCCGGCCCATGCCCTTTCTAGGGAGTCTCGGCCTCCCCTTTGACCTAGGGTTTCCTGAGGCTATTTAAAGACCCCTCCCACAGGCTCACACAGAGATCATTGGGGGAGACGACGTCAAGGAGCAGAATCGAGTTAGACACAAGAGAAAGGCGACATCGGAGGCCTCATCGTCCCTCGGCGCCGCTGCAAGTTGGAGGACAGCAAGGGATCCATCCCTTGCCGGAGATTTCGTCACCATGATCGACTACGCTTCGCCTAGCTTCATGGGGTAAAGTCCTCGTTTGTTCATGGGGTTGTAAGGAGATCTTGAGTTGTAATTGCCGAATCCTTTATGAGATTGATCTATCACGATTCTTATTGATGATGCTTTGATGCTTAATAGTTCGCGACTTGGCTTTGGGTTTGCTTTGCTCTTGCATGGTTTACTTAGATTACATCAACTATCGTGTTCTTGTTGATTCGTGACCGATTATCCTCGTGTAGTGACAGTATGCGGGAGGGAAAGGTTTTGATCTTGGAACACACCTTTGGTAGATTAGATCTGTTCTTCGTTGCTTGGCGATTACATCTCTAGCGATCCTAGACCCTATGGACAAATGCTCTTCATATCTTGTGCACACACCTATCATTGCTCACTAGTCTAGATTGGATTAGATTGGTTAGATTAGATCTATTTCACACTTAATCACTCAATATAGATCTTTTACCAACATCATTAGTGCTTAGTTAAGCATAGTAATACACTTGTTCCGTGGATTGATAAACCTTGGGGGAATACTCTAAGGGAAAAGCTACACGATCCGTGCGCTTGCGGTACAGAAATTGGCACACTAAGGAGCGTCAACAAGCTTTTCTGGCACTGTTGCAGGGGAATAAGCGATTTTGCTACGTTTAACTTTGTATTAATTTTGTTGGTTACTAACACTTAACCTTTTCCCTAGAATTTTTTTATTTTTTTTGTTTTTGTTTTGATTGTCTAGATGGCCCATCTCATTCAACACGTGGAGGAAGGAGAAAAATCACTAAGGGATTATGCAAGCCCGCGATCGGAGGACTTCGACATGCAAAAATCAGATTCGGTGTTGCGAGCCAACGAGTACGAGATCAAGCCTCAAGTCATCAAGATGGCGGCGGCAAACCCCTTTAGAGGAGATGAGACGGACAACCCATATAGGCATATCAAGTGGTTCACAATGCTATGCAACACGGTACAACAAGACGGAGTTCTGCTAGCTTGGTTTAGATGGAATCTTTTCCCATACTCACTTGCGGAAGAAGCGAGAAGATGGTTTGCACTTGCATCCTTCGAGGTAAAAGGAAATTGGGATGACTTGATGAAGAAATTTTGCGAGCGGTTCTTTCCGTTAAGCAAGGTTCAACATATTCGGAAGCAAGTGATCAACTTCACGCAAGGAGAAGAAGAAGGGATAGATCAAGCATGGGATAGATTCAATGGATTGATTGAACAAGGACCGAAGCTCGGATTTTCCGGTGATGTACTCTTGCATATCTTTTACTTTTCCCTAACCCCCGAGTGCATGCAGTTTGTTCAAATGTGTGCAGGAGGAGATCTTATGGAGAAAACACTCACGGAAGCCGCCCAACTCCTGCAAAAAATCAGCAAGGGTGAGGCCATGCGAAGAGATTGGGAAAAACCATGTTCGGCAAGCTCCGAGGAAGAATCTCAAGTGCGGGTGCTTGCTGGAATTTTCAGAAAAGAGACATCGGAAGTGAGGGAAGAACAACCGAAGCATGGGAAGGTCATAGAGAAAAACCACAATGAAGGAGCATCGATTCGGAGTGCAACGAAAGACGACCCGGAAAAGAAAGGAAGAACCTTGGGCACCGCCAAATCGCTAAGGGAATTCGAGCAAATGGATTGGATACCAATTGATTTTGGAAGATTGTTTGACAAAGCAAGACCGCATCCAAATCAGCGAGGAATGGCGAAGGTGATAGTAGAAGACTTTCAGCCGGATAACCACACGGGATATACATTTGGCAAGGAATCGGCCGGTGATATTATTCGGAAACTTTTTGAAGAAAAAGAGGAAGAGATTGACTTGGACGAAGTGCTGGAGGTCAAAAGGATCATGGGAGTGAAATCGGAATCATCACCCTACGCGCACATAGCCCAAGTATATGTGATTGGAAGCGATCAAGGCGAAGGTAATCCATCACCCGCACCTCGTGTTGATTGCAAGATAGACTGAGTAAAATGTTGCAATGTTTTATGTGATGTTGGCGCCCATGTTAGTGTGATGAGTTCCAAGGTTTATGCTATACTTTTTAACGAAACACCGAACCTAGATGCTACAATCATTAAATTCATCATGGGAGATGGTAGGTTAATCAAACCGCTAAGAGTGCTTAGAAATCTAAATGTTGCCATAACGGGTAAAGAAATTCCTACCGACTTTTTTGTGATTAATGCTAGTGATGATGAACATGAAATCATAATTCTTGGAAAACCCTTTCTCAAATTAGTAAATGCTATTCTAGATGTTGGGAAAGGGATTGTCACTTTTGATCTAGATGGTTAGAAGCACACTTTCAAATTTCATTCAAAACCGTCTCGTGCTTTACCTCTACCTCTTGATAACGAAGGGGTAGAGAGCATTCGTTTCATTGATTCTTTCAGGGATCCTCTCCAACGCGCTTTGGAGAATGGGGACGCTCAAGATGATCAAGATGGAGAACTAGTGGAAACTATGGAAGAGTTGAAGCCGCAACACGGGAATTTGGAGGAAGAAAAATTTGAAGACATTGGATAATTAGATCAAGAAGAGGATGGTGCGCCCGATGTTGAGATGAAGCCGCTCCCCAAGGGATTGAAATATGAATTTTTGAGAGATGGCAAGACTTTTCCGGTGATTGTTAGCGACGAATTGAGCCCGGAAGAGACAGAGAAGTTGCTGAATTTATTAAAGAAGCACAAAAAGGTGATTGGCTACTCGATTAATGACTTGAAAGGTATTAGCCCCGCTTTTTGCACACATCGTATACAACTCGAGGAGCAATACAAGCCGGTCATAGAGCATCAAAGAAGGTTGAGCCATGCTATGCGTGATGTGGTGAAGAAGGAGGTTATCAAATTGTTGAATGCCGGAATAATATACCCCGTGCCACATAGTGAATGGGTAAGCCCCGTGCATTGTGTTCCGAAGAAAGGAGGACTCACGGTTGTGAAAAATGAGAAGGAGCAATTGATATCGCAAAGAACCATCCCGGGATGGAGGATGTGCATCGATTATAGAAAATTGAATAAGGCAACGAAGAAGGATCATTTTCCACTACCATTCATTGACGAGATGCTAGAAAGGTTGGCAAAGCATTCACACTTTTGTTACCTTGATGGATACTCGGGATTCTTCCAAATACCTATTCATCCGGATGATCAACATAAGACCACATTTACTTGCCCGTATGGAACTTTTGCATATTGAAGGATGCCTTTTGGATTGTGCAATGCGCCCGCTTCTTTTCAAAGGTGCATGATGGCTATATTTTCAGATTTCATAGAAGAGATTATGGAGGTATTCATGGATGATTTCTCGGTGCATGGTACTACCTTTGAAAATTGCTTGGAAAATTTGGAGAAAGTTCTTAAAAGATGTGGAGAGGTTGATCTTGTGCTTAACTGGGAGAAGTGTCATTTCATGGTGAAAGAAGGAATTGTTCTCAGTCATGTTATCTCCGAGAGAGGGATAGAGGTGGACAAAGCAAAGATATAAACCGTGGAGAAATTGCCACCACCCATGGACATCAAATCTTTGAGGAGCTTCCTCGGTCATGCCGGATTCGATAGGAGGTTCATAAAGGATTTTTCAAAAATCACAAAGCCATTGACACAACTTCTCCAAAAAGATGTGGAATACACCTTTGATAGTGATTGTCTTCACGCCTTTCGAACACTCAAGCAATCTCTCATAAGTGCTCCTATCATGCAACCTCCGGATTGGAATCTACCTTTTGAAATCATGTGTGATGCAAGCAACTACGCCGTAGGAGCCGTTCTTGGACAAAGGAAAGAGGGGAAGGTAAATGCTATCTACTACGCAATCAAGACTCTCAGTGAAGCCCAAGTTAATTATGCAACAACGGAGAAAGAATTGCTTGCCGTGGTATTCGCCTTCAAAAAATTCAGATCATACATAGTAAATTCAAAGGTGATAGTTTATACCGACCATGCGGCAATCAACTATCTCTTGTCCAAGAAAGATGCCAAGGCACGCTTGATTTGATGGATTCTATTGCTACAAGAATTTGATGTGGAGATAAGGGACAAGAAAGGGGCCGAGAACGTTGTGGCCGACCACCTATCGAGGATGAACCATGGAGATGATGGAAAAGAACCTATCGAGGACCAAATGAGAGATGATCACCTATATAGAATTCTCGACCAAGATAGTTGGATGAATGATATAATAAGGGCAATAAAAGGGATGCCCTTAGATCACTTGGAAAAGAATGCAAAGAAAAGAGTGGTCGCGGAAAGAAGAAAATACTATAGGGATCCACCATACTTATATAGATATGGAGAAGATGGAGTCCTAAGAAGATGCATACCGAGGGAGGAACGTGAAGAAGTTCTAAGAAAGTGTCACTCGTCGGGATATGGAGGACATTATGGGCACTTTAGAACTCAAGCTAAGGTATGGGCTAGTGGATTCTATTGGCCCGAGATGCATGAAGACGCGAAAAGATTTGTTTCGACTTGTCCGGAATGCCAAAGGATGGGGAATATCTCGCAAAGGAATGCCATGCCATTGAACTACAACTTGCAAATAGATCTATTTGATGTCTGGGGAATCGATTTCATGGGACCATTCGTGAACTCACATGGGTTTGAGCATATATTGGTGATGGTGGACTATGTTTCAAAGTGGGTTGAAGCTATGCCATGTCGGAAGGCATCAACAGAGGAGTCCATACACATGATTAAATCGGTTATCTTCTCTCGATATGGCGTCCCGAGAATCTTGATAAGCGATGGAGGAACACACTTCACGGGCAAAGACTTTGGTAAATGCTTGAAGAAATTGGGAATTGAACATAGAGTGTCCACGGCTTATCACCCCCAAACAAATGGACAAGCGGAAACTTCGAACAAGCAATTGATGGACATTTTAAAGAAGATCATGATAAAAGGAAGAAAAGATTGGTCGAAGAGACTAGATGATGCACTATGGGCATATCGTACGGCACACTAAACCCCGATTGGTATGACTCCTTATCAATTTGTTTATGGAAAAACATGCCACTTGCCAGTTGAGCTAGAACATAAGGCGTATTGGGCGATGAAGGAGATGAACTTTGATGCGGAAGCCGCTGGAATTAAAAGGAGAATCCGAATAAGTGAATTGGAGGAGTTAAGATTGAAAGCGTACAATAGTGCAACAATTTACATAGAAAGGATGAAGAGATGGTACGACAAGCGATTACAAAACAAGGAATTCAAAGAAGGAGACAAGGTTCTACTCTACAATTCAAGATTCAAACTCTTTGGCAAAGGAAAATTGCAAAGCAAATGGGATGGACCATACGTCGTACACTCGGTTTAACCCATGGGAGCGGTGACAATCATGGATGTGAAAGGCGACTAATATGTGGTGAACGGACAATGACTAAAGGTATTCTTGGAGCCCGACGTCATGCCCCTTCATTACATCGACATATATACCATGGATGAGGAACCAGAACGTCAAGCCTAACGACGTTAAGCAAGGTAAGTTTGTAAATATTCTCTTTTAGATTTTATTTTCGTAGTTTTATTTTTATTCTGGACGAACTTTGAGTAAAACATAGGCTCATAATTTGTTGATGGGCACCTCGGAAAAAGTTGGAGTCCAGGGGGCCGAAAAACCCCCTGGGCCGGCCAGCCCAACACCCCTAGGCCGGCCGGCCTGAGCCTCCTCTTGCGCGATTCGGTCTCGATTTTTGGTAGGTACGAGATAAGGAAATTTTAAACCCGTGTCTTATAGATTTCGCATGCCAAATACGCAGAGATATTGGACTTCTCGTCCAAGTCTTTTCAGGACTTAAATAGAGGCGTTGTTTAGATCTATTCTCTCATACTTTTCAATCTACACCACCACCTCGTGAGAGACATCAACAATGGCCGTTCCAGCGAGCGCAAGAGCCATGATTGCAGCAATGGAGATCAAGGAGAGGGGCATGGCACCCGACACCCCCATGCCAAACCAGCAGATGCCTAGCCCCATCTCGGCAACCGCTGTGCCGCCCCTCCTTGTCGAAGCAAAGCGATGGGTAGCGAAGGCCCCTCCGAAAAAATTTAACACCCAAGCACGGATGAGCGTCAGAGGGAAGGGCCTTCTGTGGTGCAAGAAGAAGCTAGCTCAAGCCCAAAGGGAGGTCGTCGTCATCAGCGACGAAGACGAGGGCGAGAAGCGACAAGACAAAGAGCCACCCGCACCTAGGCGTTCCTTGCACCTTCTCGGAGTTAAAAGGAAAAACTACATCGAGCACACCCCGGAGCCGAAGGACTATGCGGGGGACAGCGATTGGGAGAGCTACATGAGCCCCCGTTCATGGGGCGCCACCTGTCGTGACTACGATGATGATTGGCCGGGATGGGCCGAAGAGGAGAGAAGGGAGGAAGACGACCCCTCCGGAGGTGACAGCGGCAAGGAGAAGAAGAAGAAGGACGATGACGAGCCCGAGGACGATGACCCCAACCGCGGCGGCCATCACTTCGGGTGCTGTTTCAAGTGCTGCAATGAAATCGCGGAATCTCCACGCCACCATCGATAGGTGTCACGATCGAATCGTGGCAATGGATCGAAGGATGGACGACATCGAGCGCTTGGTCGAAGGAGATTACAACTTACTTCTCCGCAACATAAGGAAGTTATTCGGGATGGTTGGAGATCTACAAAAGCAAGGAGGAGGAGGGCGCCCAAGATGCAATTGCCCTAGGTGCCATTGAGAACACTGACGAGCGTCACACCCATCTTTTATATCATTGCGACGAGGACGCCGCATAATCTAAGCTTGGGGGGAGAGGTGTGACGGCTCGTAGATTGAATTTTGTTAGTCTTTGTTTAGTCAAAAGTTCGTCGTGTGCATGTCTTTAATATCGTTTGTGTGATAGACATAGTCTAGCGTTGTGTGCTTTATTTTTCGCATGTGTGAGAGGGAGTCTTAAATTAGTGTTGAGTCATGAAAACAAAATAAAAAGAGTCTTTGTTTTTTGTTGGATCGTGCAATTTTATTTATGCATTCAGTTTTACTTTATTTTCTTTAAAGCAATTGTTCACGAGCGTTGTCATGAAAATTAATTCTTATTTGTGGAGCTTAGTAAATTATTCGTCCATGATAATACCCACACTTGAGCTTTGATCTAGCGCTTGGTTTTGATTACACTTGCGAGTAAGGCATGATTTGGAGGACTTTAATTTTATAAAAATAATAAAACCCCTACAAACATAAGGTTGATCAAGTTCTTGGCAAGTTGAGAGTAAAAAATCCTATCATCCACAAGCTATATTCATTCCACCATAAGTATTGGATGTACATTGAGTTGAGTTAGGATTTTTTTTCTCTTGGGAGTTTTAATTTCGAGCAATGATCATGTCCGTATTTTTCATCTCTGAATTGCTAGCCCCGTCAATATTCGGTAATGAGAATTCCTCATTGGAACAACTCATGAAATCTACCGGATTCCAAAACCCGAACCTGAGATTATCTTGTTTATTATCCTCTTCCTTGACCACAACCCAATTATGAGGATACATTCTGTTCCTGCTCATGAGTTGTATAAAATATAATTTTGATATGAAGAAAGGAAGGAGTACTGGAAATACAGACTGAATCCGACCTGGGAAAGCCCTAGGCCGGCCGGCCTACACACCTTGGGCCGGCCGGCCTAGGCCCCTCTGGCCTCGGCTCGGGCTCCAAAAATTCAGGGAGCCACTTTGGAGATTTGCGTATCTATGTTTTATAGAAAGTGTCATATGAAAAGGTTCGGAAAAGAGAAGGAAAACTCAGGAGAAAGAAAGAAAGAAGAAAAATAAGAAGAAGAGAAGAAAAGAATAAATGAAGGGATTCTATGGTTAGAGAAGTGCAAAGAGATATCACCTTGTTGTTTGAACAATATCCTCAATTCCAACCATGTGCAATCCGACAACGAGGACGACGCTTGTGCCTTGAAGTCAAATTTTTTTGTATGCCTTTGCACATGTCCACCATTCTAAATCTTCTTACCCATGAACCCCTTACATTATGGAGAAACTCTCATGATCATTGGCTCGGAAGGTAAGCAATCATTAGAAGGTTTTCTTAACTTGACAATATATGTATATGCTTTGCTAGCCTCACCTATAGCCCCACTTTATACTTAAGAGACTTTTGGGATATGAGAGTTTGCAAATAATAATAGGATAGCCACTTATATCGAGAGACATGAAAGGACTTGTGCAAGAATTTTTGGTCTAACCTTTGTTGCAGGGTATTTTGCTTCTAAAAACTAAAAAAAGAGAAGAAAGAAAAAAAAAACCTCCAAGGATAGCAAGAAAAGCAAGTGTTGTCGATATTCAAGTTGCCGGTTAAAGGTAAGAGTCGTGGAGTAATATTGGATGAGTTTTTAAACGCCCATGATATGATTATCCTCGCTTCTCCTCTGACCTTTGTTTGAAGAAATATTGTTAGACTTATTTGCATAAGTAAATTTTGCAGTTTAAGAACTCTCGAGCAACCCTTGGAAGGACTTGATGATTTGATTTGCTCGAGGACGAGCAAAAGCTAAGCATGGGGGGAATGTTGGCGCTCCTTAAGTACCCATTTTGTTATACAATTAGGATAGGTTTTGGTAAATTCTTCGGGATGATTCATGTACTAACCCGCCACTTGGCACCCGAACTTGACCGTTTTCGATTTTGTCCTGGATTTTGGAACATGTTGTATTTTGGCAGGAAATTGGACATTTTCGGAGATGTTTCAACGAGACCCATGATCATGCAATAACACGAAGGAAGATGAAGGCCAAAGCCCAAGCAAAGGACCAAAGGCCATGACGACTAGAAGTCCGTTCATGCACATCCACCCTCCAATGAAGCCCAAAGGACAAAGCCCACAAGATGAGATCGAGATACTTCGGGGCTAAGCAAAGTAAATAGAGATTTAAGGAAGGATTCTCCGTCCTATCCTCTCCCTCGAAGAAATCTCGAAGATAACGACGTCCATCGGGGTACAATTGTGAAAGGTATAAACTCCAGAAGACTTGGGGAGAAAGGAGGACGCGAGCCAGCGAGAAAATGGGCCAGGCCGGCCGGCCTGGGCCCATTGAGCCGGCCGGCCCAGGACCTTTCCAGGGAGTCTCGGCCTCCCCTTCGACCTATGGTTTCCTGAGGCTATTTAAAGACCCCTCCCACAGGCTCACGCAGAGATCATTGGGGGAGACGACGTCAAGGAGCAGAATCGAGTTAGACAAAAGAGAAAGGCGACATCGGAGGCCTCATCATCCCTCGGCGCCGCTGCAAGTTGGAGGACAGCAAGGGATCCATCCCTTTCCGGAGATTTCATCACCATGATCGACTACGCTTCGCCTAGCTTCATGGGGTAAAGTCCTCGTTTGTTCATGGGGTTGTAAGGAGATCTTGAGTTGTAATTGCCGAATCCTTTATGAGATTGATCTATCACGATTCTTGTTGATGATGCTTTGATGCTTAATAGTTTGCGACTTGGCTTTGGGTTTGCTTTACTCTTGCATGGTTTACTTAGATTACATCAACTATCGTGTTCTTGTTGATTCGTGACCGATTATCCTCGTGTAGTGACAGTATGCGGGAGGGAAATGTTTTGATCTTGGAACACACCTTTGGTAGATTAGATCTGTTCTTTGTTGCTTGGCGATTACATCTCTAGCGATCCTAGACCCGATGGACAAATGCTCTTCATATCTTGTGCACACACCTATCATTGCTCACTAGTCTAGATTGGATTAGATTGGTAAGATTAGATCTATTTCACACTCAATCACTCAATATATATCTTTTACCAACATCATTAGTGCTTAGTTAAGCATAGTAATACACTTGTTCCGTGGATTGATAAACCTTGGGGGAATACTCTAAGGGAAAAGCTACATGATCCGTGCGCTTGCGGTACGTAAATTGGCGCTCTAAGGAGCATCAACAGTATGCAAGGATGGACCAGTAGTGGAACGTCAGTCCCGGCAATTGGGGAAGACCATGTCCTACTTGGGACGCCCGTCATAGGATGGGGACCACTCTTGAGAACCCCACAAGCCCCGCCCGAGAACCCTGACGGGCCTACTGGCGCCCTTGAAGGGGAATCTGCTGGACAACCCCGGGAAAACGGAAACCTAGAGAACGGCGAGCAAGGACGACTCGTTCCCCTATAAGCACACTCCGAAGAAGGCTCACCCCACGAGTAGCATGCCCCGAAGCCACCCCAGCCCCTTCGGCTTAAGTTGTACCCTTAAGTGTGATCCTGTACCCGGACGTGTAGTACGCGTTTTAGTCTTGTCCCCGTGTTGTACCCTCCCTTGCAGTAATAAAGTTGTTTGTGCTTGTTGTTTGCTATGTTTGTGTGCTTATTGTTAGTTTGTGTGCTTTTCGGCAGAAGGTAGATTCTGTCTTTTCAAAAATACGAATTAAACAACTTAAACATCACTTAATCCTAACCCCAATCTCATAAAGACTCTACCCAATCTATAGATGGATTCTCGAAGCAGTACGAGGGCCTCCCGCAACCGGACCCCTGCAGCCGCAGATGACGGGTATAGCCTAATAGGCAGAACCCTCCTCAGGAAGAATAGGAAGTGAGCCAGAGCAGAGGACAAAATCAAGGAGAAGTGCCACTGCCACCACCACCACCCCTCGTGGACCTGGCACAGATAATACACAACCAGACCCTTATACTGGAAACATTGGCCAATGCCCTCGTAAACAAGCGGCCACGAGAGCAGACCATGAATGACAAGGTGACAACTTTTCTGAGGACCAAGCCGCCCACCTTTGCAGGATCCAGCAAACCCTTAGATGCAGATGATTGGCTGCGTGTGATCCAGAGAAAGCTCGAGCCATTCGAATGCTAGGATCGAGACAAAGTTCTTCTGGCAGCCCACCAACTCACCGGGACTGCCTTAGCCTAGTGGGGGAATTACTGCGCCGCTGCCGAAGATGCCTCCACCATCACTTGGAAGGAATTCGTGAAGGAGTTCCGCCGCTATCATATCCCCTCGGCCACCATGAAGTGCATGGCAGATGAGTTCTGCGCATTGCAGCAAGGAAGCATGTCGGTGAAAGAGTACACCCATCAGTTCATGGAACTGGCCCGATATGCACCAGAGGAAGTGGATGATGATGAAAAGAAGCAGGACATGTTTAAGAAGGGATTGAAACCAGAACACCGGACCCTGCTTACCCCTCAGATCTACCCGGACTTCCAACACTCTGATGAACAAGGCCATTCTCACAGGAAGGGCCAAAGCGGAAGAAAGAAAGGATAACAAGCGCAAATTCCTGGAAAGCAAGGCCCGCCAGCAGGACCGCTTCCAGAAACCAAGGAATTCCAGCTATATGGCACCAAGATATCAGGCCCCAATGCAGTATAGGACCCAGTCTCAGGTGACAGGCCCACAGGCCTCTAACACACAGTTCAGGAGCCAGAGCACCATGAAAGCCCCGCAGAGCAATGCAAGCCAGGTCACCACCAACAACAGCAATGCTAGGGCCTGTTTCAACTGCCGTGAGATAGGGCATTTCATTGCCAACTGCCCATATGCCAAGAACAAGCCTGCTACATCAGCCTTCTCCAACACGGTGAATGGACCAAGGCCAGTTCTGTCAGGTGCCAACCGAGTACCCATCCGCAACAACAACACCACCAACAACAACAACAACAGTCAGCAGATAAGGCAGCCCCAGCA
Organism: Panicum virgatum; assembly: GCF_016808335.1. Lineage (NCBI taxonomy): Eukaryota > Viridiplantae > Streptophyta > Magnoliopsida > Poales > Poaceae > Panicum > Panicum virgatum. Next base: position 31,821,379 of record NC_053150.1, on the reverse strand, counting down.
GTCATTTGGACAAGCCCGCGTCAACCACATCAACGCGCAGGAAGCTCAAGGAGCTCAGGGCATAGTGCTCGGTGAGTACCTAGTCAGCTCAGCTCTTGCAATGGTATTATTTGATTCTGGAGCATCACACTCGTTCATATCCTCAAGTATTGTGGAAAAGCACAATATACCTACAGTACTACGAAAAACACCCCTATTAACCCAGACGCCTGGAGGTGACATCAAGTGTCAACTAGGTTGTCTACGGGTAAGGATCAATTTAAGTGGGATAGAATTTCTAGCAGACCTAGTAGTACTTAAGTCTAAGGGAATAGACGTGATCCTTGCAATGGACTGGTTAAGCCGACACAATGGTCTCATAGGTTGTACTGACAAAGTGGTACACCTAACGAACCCAGAAGGAGTACGAGTGACCTGCCATACCTGGGGAAGTGGATCTAACCCAATGGTATTTAACATGGAAGCCAAGACCTTGAAAGAAGTCCCGGTAGTAAACGAATACCCAGATGTTTTCCCTGAGGAACTTCCCGGAATGCCACCAGATAGGGATATAGAGTTTGTCATCGATCTTGTCCCTGGAACCTCTCCTATAGCCAAGAGATCCTATAGGATGGCAGCCTCTGAATTGGCAGAACTAAAGAAGCAACTGGAAGAACTACAACGAATTGGCTTCATCAGACCAAGTTCGTCGCCTTGGGGAGCCCCAGTCCTATTTGTCAAGAAGAAGGATGGGAGCATGAGGTTGTGTGTAGATTACCGGGCACTGAACGAGGTTACCATCAAGAATAAGTACCCCCTCCTCAGGATTGATGACCTTTTTGATCAACTAAAAGAGGCCAAATACTTCTCCAAGATTGATCTGAGGTCAGGATATTTTCAGCTCAAGATTAGAGAAAACGACATCCCAAAGACAGCTTTTGTCACCCGTTACGGTCAGTTTGAGTTCACCGTGTTGTCTTTTGGACAAACTAACGCACCTGCTTATTTCATGAATCTCATGAACAAGGTGTTTATGGACGAGTTAGATAAGTTTGTCGTAGTCTTTATCGACGACATACTTATTTACTCCAAGAGTGTCCAGGAACACGAGCAATATCTGAGGGTAGTTTTGGAAAAGTTGAGAGCAAACAAACTCTATGCAAAATTCAGCAAGTGTGAATTTTGGCTAGAGAAAGTGGCTTTTCTTGGACATATTCTGACCGCAGAGGGAGTAGCAGTCGACCCTGAGAAAGTCGAAGCGGTTTCCAATTGGCAGCAACCAACTAATGTTAGTGAAATCAGAAGCTTTCTTGGATTAGCTGGGTATTATCAAAGATTTGTCGAGGGATTCTCCAAAATAGCCCGGCCCATGACGGAACTACTTAAGAAGGAAAAGAAGTTCGTCGGGACAGAATCCTGCGAAAGGAGTTTTCAGGAATTGAAGCGAAGGTTGTCAACTGCTCCAGTACTAACCCTACCGGACATTCATCGGGATTTTGTCGTTTATTGTGATGCATCCCAACAAGGATTAGGGTGTGTACTGATGCAAGACGGGAAAGTTGTTGCGTATGCTTCCCGCCAACTCAGGCCTCATGAACAGAACTACCCAACACATGATCTGGAGTTTGCAGCCGTAGTGCATGCCCTCAAGATTTGGAGGCATTATCTAATTGGAAATAAGTGCGAAATCTATACCGACCATAAGAGTTTAAAGTATATTTTTACCCAGCCAGATTTGAATTTAAGGCAAAGGAGATGGTTAGAACTGGCTAAAGATTATAATGTGGAAATCTATTACCACCCTGGTAAAGCTATTGTGGAAGCTGATGCCTTAAGCCGGAAATCTTATGGACCCAAGGATGCCCATTTGCAGGAAGAGATGGCACAATTGAATGTGCACATTGTCCCTCGAGGTTCCATTCGCAAGATGAGCATTCGACCTACTCTGGAGGATAAAATCAGGAAGGCACAAAGTTCAGACAAAGACTTGAGGGAAATCTGAACGCAGACTGGAGAAAATAAGGCACCAGATTTTAGAGTGGATAATGAGAGAACTTTATGGTATAAAAATAGGATTTGTGTGCCCTAGGAAGGAGACTTCCGGCGGATAATTATGGATGAAACCCATAACTCGGCCTACTCCATCCACCTAGGATCCACCAAGATGTATATGGATTTAAAACAAAAATATTGGTGGAAAGGAATGAAGGCGGATATTGCACGATTTGTCGCCCATTGTGATACGTGCCAAAGGATCAAGGCCGAACATCAGAAGCCAGCAGGATTGTTGCAACCCCTACCCATCCCGGTTTGGAAATGGGATGAGATAGGAATGGACTTTGTAGTGGGTTTGCCCAGAACACAGAAAGGACATGACTCCATATGGGTAATAGTGGATCGACTCACTAAAGCGGCTCATTTCATACCCGTGTGGACCAACTACGGTGGGGAAAAGCTAGCCAAGCTTTATGTGGAAAACATAGTAAAGTTGTATGGTGTGCCTAACAGAATTGTTTCAGATAGAGGGACCCAATTCACCTCTAGGTTTTGGAAATGTTTGCATAAAGCCATGGGCACCAAATTAGACTTCAGCTCCACCTACCACCCACAAACGGATGGTCAAACAGAAAGGGTAAATCAGATCATGGAGGATATGTTGAGAGCATGTGTCCTTACCTATGGCAAGGATTGGGAGCAGAGTTTACCCTATGCTGAATTTTCATACAACAACAGTTATCAAGCGAGTTTAGGCATTTCACCATTTGAAGCTCTTTATGGGAGAAAATACAGAACTCCCCTGATGTGGTCAGAAGTTGGGGAACGTGCCCTAGTTGGACCCGCACTCATAAAGGAAGCCGAAGAAAGAGTGGCTAAGATTAGAGAAAAACTGAAGGCCGCCCAGTCTCGACAGAAGAGCTACGCAGACAAGAAGAGACGAGAAATAAGCTTCAACTCGGGAGAGTTCGTCTACCTTAAGGTTTCACCTATTCGGGGAACTCGAAGATTTCAAGTACAAGGAAAGCTGGCCCCTCTGTCCATTGGACCGTACCAAGTTCTGAAGAAAGTCGGAGCCGTAGCATACCGTTTGGAGCTACCAGAAGAAATGTCAGATATACACCCAGTGTTTCATGTCTCACAACTAAGAAGGTGTTTGAGGGTACCCGAGACAAAACACGTGCCAGTAGAAGCAATATATTTGTAGCCAGACCTACGATACCAGGAAGTACCTATCAAGATTTTAGACACTGTCACTAGGAGGACAAGAAACTCCGAAGTACGGATTTGCAGAGTTCAGTGGAGCAGACACGGAGTAGAAGAAGCTACATGGGAACGTGAAGATGCTCTGAAGAAAGAATTTCCCCATCTGTTTAGGAGCCAGCCGAATCTCGAGGACGAGATTCATTTTAAGTGGGGTAGGTTTGTAACATCCCGAAAATTTACCAAATCAAATCACGTGCTAAATAATTTCAAAATCTCTTCTCAATCGTTGAGCTCAGTTCATTCAAAATCGTCCCCCGCCCGATCTCCCAATCTCCCGAAAACCGGTCCCGACATTCGAATCCATCGCTGTCCCGTCTCCCTGTTCGCCCTTGTCCCGCGCGTCATGCCCGACCGGGGCGCGTGAGCGTCCGGCCGTGGTCGCCGCCGCGAATATATCTCTCTCTCTTTCTTTTTCCATTTCCTTTTTTCCTTTTCTCTTTTCTTTTTCCTCCCTCTCTCTCTCCTTCCTCCCTCTCCTCTGCCGTACGACCCCAAGCGCCGCTCAGCTCGCCGCCGCCCTTGCCCCACGCACAGACGCGCGCACCCCCGCTCCCGTCCACGCGCGCGTGTGCGCGTCCCTGCACACCGAGCCCCTCGCCACCTTGGCGCACACCTTGCCCACGCGTGTGCATGCGCGCCGCGTGGCCGTGCCGCTCGCCGCGTCGCCCGCCGCTGACGGCCGCCCTGCCGTCTACCCACGCGCCGTGTGTGCGCAGCACGCATTCCACGCGCCCCCGGGACTCGCTGTGCCGCCCGTCGCTTTGCCTGGCCGCACAGCACCGCCGTCTCGCCGCCCAAGCCGCACAGGCCACGCGCAGCAACGCCGCCGGCCGCACAGCGACCCGCCTCGCCACTCGAGCCGCGCAACGCGATACCGAGCTGAGCAGCTAATCCCTCCACGTGCTCGTTGTCCCCCCTGTGCGTTCTCCCTGCTCGAGCCGTCGCGTCGCCACCGCGAATCGCGCGCCGCTCCGCTCCGCGACGCCGGGCACCATTAAAGCCGCTCCGCACAGCTCGCCGGCCTCCCCACCGGCCACCACCGCTCCACCGCCTCTCCCGGCCTATAAGTAGAACCTTCGCACAGATCTTGGCCACCACCACCGCCTCCGCCACCGCGTGCCTTCCCTCCAGCTCCCTAGCACCGCCGCCACCGCCATTGCCGCCGCCTCCAAGACGCCGGCCACCGCGGAGCCCCCTCCTCGCTGCGCCCCAGCACGAGCCAAGGTAGGGGGATAGAACCCCCTTGGTTCCCTCTCCCTTTTTCCCCCAGCTCCAGCCGCCGCCAGGCCCTACAACGCTGCCACCGCGCTGGCCAGAGACGGGCTCCGCCCACCACCATAGCTCCCCTCCCTGCAGGCCTTCTCCCCTGAAATTGAGGGGGGGTCGAACCCCCGAACCTCCCTGTCCCTTTTCCCCCTCCTCCCATCCGCCACCGTGGGCCAGGGCCGCCGGCCAGGCACCGCCGGCGACCGCCCCTCCCTTCCTCTGTTTCCCATGGAGGGAGGAGGAAGGAGGTGGCTTTTTTCCACAAAACCCCCTCCCCTCTCTTCTATTTGTTTAAGAGCCCTCCCACACTTTAGCCTTTTTGCAAATCAAACCCTTCCCTTTATTATATTCCAAAATAAATCCTTCCCCCATATAAACATATTTCTAAATAAACCCCTGACTTTTTTTAGAATAACCCGGGTATTTTCTAAAATACCAATCAAGCCCCTGTCTTCTCAGAAATAATTACAAACAGGTCCCTGGCTCCTTATTTAACCCCTAAACCTCTCTGTAACCTATCATTTCATGCGCCAAACAATCTCTGATCGACCTGAAACCTTACCACGCCATTTCTAACATAGTTTTGGCCATGCCATTAGGAAACCGCCCAAAAATATTACTCCTATCTTCATATCTTAATTGTTTCCGATTCAAGCTCAACAATAAAACCTTCATTTCTTTTTCTTAATTGTGTGTTTGTTTGTATACGTCGTAGATCATGTTGTGAATGAGGGAGAACCCGTCGACGAGCAGTACTGCGAGCAAGTGAACGAGGACCAGTTCCACGATCCCGAACCCGAAGGACAGCACCTCGATCAGGACTACCCAGAAGGCTTTGAAGACGGCAAGTTCAATCCCGCCCTTTGATGCATATTTTGTCCTAGTTTTTATAAACACGACCTATCGGCCTGTTTTACAAAACTGCATATGTTTTGCCTGCTGAAAACATGGTTGGATAGCCACCCCTTGATTTGTTATAACCATTCCTTGACCACCTAGATTAATGTCTGAATGTGATGTGTTTGGATGTTAATCGCTACTAGAACGCTTAGGACATTTAACACGATACGACTTGTTTTATAAAAAGAAAATGTGTGAGTGTGTGTGGGAAGGGAAAATGTGAAACATTCGAAATATGAGTTTAGGCAGGATGGATGGCATTTCTGTGTGATTTGCCGAATGGTGTGCTCTAACCTGTGTGGTTAAGCAAGGAAGGGAGATATCCATGTTGTCACAATTAAGGACTGAGTTGGTGTGTTGTCTCACCTAACTCCACTATTGTGCAAACCACTCGAACGTTGAATGGGCAACGGCTTAGCATAAACCCCAATAGTTAGTCTGATAGTCATCAGGAGAGCTGAGAGCAACGGGTGATCAAGTAGAAGGGATTAGCTCTGTGTGACTTATTGCCCAGTTAAAACCTCTATGATAGGTCAATAACCCCTTGGTGGATCCCGTGATGGCTAGTCAGGTCTAGCTAAGGTAGGTAATGGCTTTGTTGGGATCTGCACTGACACTACGGTGATCGAGCTGTGGTACCCCGCTTGTGGGTAAAGTTGCACACCTCTGCAGAGTTGAAATCTATTCGAATAGCCGTGCCCACGGTACTGGGCGAGTTACGGTCTGGTAACATAACTAGTGTTTCTTCTGGGAATGGATGGGTTGGCGTGAGTTATTTTGGAAAAGTGTCCGGCAGCTGTGCCATGTGCTACGGCGGATGAGGAGTCCGGTTGCAACTTAAAACTTGGGTCCTGTGTGGATCAACACTACATGTTACTCGGTACAAGAAAACTTGCTTTGAAAATCCTTTCTTTCAAACGAACCCCTGCATAAAAATTAGCTTTCTGCAAATTAAACCCTAGCCTTATCCTTGATTTACCCTATGCATTATATTCTGTTTATACCCCTCCGTGGGTGTGGTTGGACTTGCTGAGTATGTTTGTACTCACCCTATTCTTAATTTTTACAGAGGAAGATCCGGACTTCATTTCCGAAGATGTTGAGTAGTGGTTCCGTCCTGCACTCAACCATGCCTGTGGATAGGGTCACCCGCAGGAAGTTCCGTATGGCGCAAGACTCTGATGACCCCCTCTTCATAGTTAATATCATTGTATGGGTGTTAGTTGTTATCCTCGCGATAGTGGCGCTCCACTGCCCACTTCCGCGTAGAGTTGTATGGTGATGTACCATCTGATGAAATAAAAGTGTTATCAGCCTCCTGGGAATGATATTGTATTATTTTTAAGTCTTCTCTCATGAGGGGACGATTCACAAGATATCTCAACCATTCATAAATGGTAGAGTAGGCATTCAAAGAATAGGCAATAAAGTAGGCCATGCAGGGTCAATCCATCATAACAGTAAGTAAAGTGGTAGGGTATCTAGCATGCAATGTCTAATAGGATTCCAAGATCAGAGATGGGCATGCACCTGGCATCTCTTCATAGTCTTCCTGAGCTCCTGGGGCTTCTGGTTGTCCGGGGTCATTATGTCCTGGGCGTCAAGGAAGTACTCCTAGGTCTTCTGGTTGTCCGGGGGTTGGTCAACTCCCTCTTGTAAAGTCCTAATTATAATTATATATAAATTGTTGGGTATTTTAACGATACGAATAAATCCACAAGTGCACGGATACCGACATAGCTTTTAGTCGTGAGTATTCAAGAGTATTGAATCCATAAGGAACGTGTGTCCAATATGTCCTAACTTACTTAGTCCAAGGACATACCAAGATATGGTGGCGAGGATGGAGAGGGTTCCTAAGGTAGTACTAAGGATGAGTTAAAGGTCGATCTCTCAGGTAGAAGACTCAATTCAGGCACTGGCTTACCCCTGAAATGGTCAGGAGCCTCCTGCCAAAAGCTCTACGCTATATCCTAATGTGGAGGATTATGAGGGACCAACAGGGTTGTCACCACCTGCGGTCTACCTCAACAAACCATCGGATGCAAGGCAAATGAAGGATAATCCTTAGCATAGACACCACGTCTGCGCTACTGGTTACTACTGCAGTCAAACTATGTCTGATGTCCCATAGCAAACTACAACACTCCGCATAAATACAGAGCGATGAACCTGCGAGTAAGAGAACTGGTCTCACTCATACGAAAGTACTATGCAAGACAGGAATCAAAAATACTAACTTACTCATACTGGAGGAAGCCAACATCCGTAGAGCTACAAGACCAAAGAAGACCGCCAACAGGCCCATTGCTTCCCCGAACTACTCCTCACCCTCCTCCTACCCTAAGCACTAGCCTAGGTAGGACCTCACCATTAGAGTGGAGCGCTACATCTTCAAGTGAAGAAGGAAGATGTCTTGGTGGTGTGTTGAATTGGGGGTCCTCCTCCTTATATAGCCCTCCAAGGGTGGATCCTTGGGTGAACTTTTGAGGTGGTACCATCCGGAGCTGGCATAGGGAATGCGGTGGGAGTTTGCTGGAGAAAGATGGGCCTCATTGGGCCTAGCAGGGGGTCGGGCGACCCCAAACGGCACTCCTCCGAGCCTGCCTTCCTATGGACAGCTGATAGGTGGGCCCTATTGTCGATTCTTTGGTGCATCTTGCTTGGTACGCCAGTTTTGTCTGGTTTGTGGGCCCTTCTTGTATGTGAGATGCAGGACATGATCTTCTGTGCATTTCTTCTTTGTTCTTTGCATGTTTTCATGTTACTTCCAACTTGTGTCCCTGCAATCAACAATTCACAAACACTCGTGGAATTCATTAGTAATAACTCCTACCACTGCTATTGATGTTCATTCTTTATGTTTATATGCAGGAGTTGATGGCAAAAATTTTGCACTTAACAACTGTCAACAGCACCCCCAGACTTAGCCTTTTGCTCGTCCTCGAGTAAAGGTTGATGCAACTCCTTTGATGTAACCTGCATACAAGTTATTCCAAGCTTCCTCCAGTCCTGTGAATATTGGAGTGGCTACCATGTTTTCTTGGGCGATTGAAGAATGGAACAATGCAGATTTCAGGTTCTAGGTCTTCCTGCTTAGGAACTTGGGTTTTTTATATTTTGAAACAAAAGAATAGTCTTACTCCTCAAATTATTCTCTCGAATCACTCTTTTTATTTTAGTCCTCACCAAGGCAAATTTGCTGCCTTTTTTTTCTCCTATCATCTCATCAGGCTTATTTGAAGCTCAGGGTAGGAGTAAAGAGGCATGCTTGCTTTGCTCATGTTGCTAAGTCAAAAATGAGATCCAAGAAGAAACAAGTCATGCAATCTGATCAAGAATATGCAAGTGTGTGAATATATACTCTTTTTTGGTGGAAGGTTTGGTAATTCTTAACGTTCACAGATAAGATCCGCAAGCGCACAGAAAATACCGTTGTAGCACTTCACCCGGAAAGTATTCAGGGTATCGTATTTTCCACGGGGAACGGAGGTGTAATGGTCTTCTAACTAATTGACCCGGAGGAAGAAAGAGAGGGGTGTCCTTTGGGTAGTGTGGTTATCTAAGAGAAGAGATACTTAAGAGAGATAAACCAGCTCTCACTTGCTTACTTCGGGCACCAGTCTAACCCAGGTACTGTTAGGGACCTCCGCTATTAGCTCTACTCCGTACTCAGACAGGGGGGACTACACTAACCACGAAGTAGCTTCGTAGCGGACAAACAAGGCTGTCACTACCTACGGTCTACCCCGCATTTCTGTGGAGCACGAGGCAAATAAGGGTAAACTAGAGCCTGGACACCACGTCTATGTTGTCGTCTACTACTCTAGTGTCGATTAGGGTTATCCCATCTTTTTCAGGAGCCCTCACTAGAGCATCTGTCACAAGAACGGACGATGATCCCGTAAGCAAAAGATAACAAAAGCTTAACTCTGATAAGAACTCACCAAGTAGATGAAGACCTGGATACTTACTCGAAAGAGACTCATATCCATCGAGGTACTATTAGAGGGAAGCCGACAACTCCGGCCCTCCTCCCATCCGAACTTTGGTCCGGGTCTTGATTCACTTCAATTAGATTCACCTGGGCCTCCACGTGCTCATTCTCGTGAATAGGTATCGTCAGACAGATGGACCGTTTCTATATGAATGCAGAGATGCTCTTTGTCACAACATGGTACAAATTACATTTCTTTCCTTCACTATAAAGTTGTAATCCAACGAATGTGTTCTTCCAGTGATGATCTTGTTGAACTTAATTTACTGGGCATTCATTTATGGAGTAGTTCTTAAATTGACTTAATTTCATAAGGTGAACTGGGTGGCTGTTATTATTACAAGTTAAGACTTCATAAGGACATTTCTTAATTTCATTTCATAAGTTAGGAACAGTTTCTGGTGATATAAATTTTACACAGTGTGGTAAGTCTAATCATGAACTTATAATTAAATTTTCAGCTAAAAACAGTAAAGCATTGAGTCATGAAAAATACATTAAACAGAGCACTATAATATCAAGATGAAATTATACAGAATAATCTACAATAGTTTTGAAGCTCAAAATGTTACATAGTATTCTACACATGATGCTCAAAATACTTTAAATTTACCAGAATTTCTCTAAGCATGAATCAGGAACAATAATTTCGACAAACTTGAATCACATATAACAAGATCAAAATCCAAAGGGAGTTCTACAGTGTTTATGGGTCTCAAATTTTTACCAGAGCCTAATCTAATCAGGAAAAGGCTTCAGTAAAAATATCAACAATTATATCCACCAATAACTTCAGTATGACATTTACTTATCTTAACACATGCATAATCATTCGAGCTAGATTCTGTTAGGTAATCATTCCCAAACTTTTTGTCCAAAATCAATATACACCTAACATGCTTATGCACAAATTTCGCAGGTAAATATGTAGTATTATTACCAGAGCAAAAATAACAAGCTAAACAAGGTGATAACATGAGCAAATAATATCTCTGGTTCAACTCAGTACTTGACACCCAAATTTTGCATGCAGGTTTTTCTACTCAAAAGTAAGTACTGGTACAAATTTCAGATTTTTCCAACTACAACAACTATTTAACAAAATATAGTGTCATTTCCTAAGGATTAAATCATAAATATAGCTACAAAGTTCCACAAATAACCAAACTTGTGCATTGTGTTCATTTAATACTCTAAGATCATGGAAAAAGTTTCATGCACCGTACTATAATAGAACAACTAGAAATAATATGTGAAGTTTCATGCTAGATCTAGCAAGACACAAGTTTTCATCTAATTAGGGGTGTCCACTGGTGCTCAAAATTTTACACAGTGCTAACCATTGCATGAAGTAACATCTAGCCAAAAATCAGCTATAGCTACGAAGTAGAACTCCTAGAACATTTATACCCTAATTAAACTTGATTATTAAACCGAGCTAAAAATATCTGGATTCAGCAAAAGTTTATATTGACGAAGTTGTAGATTTCAGTTCAAAGATTCCAGAGCAGTCGGATTTACATTTTTAGTAATTTTCTACAAATTGATGTGCATTTTTGAAGTTCACTAAAATGAATTCTAATGTTCATGTACATTTTTCACTTAGACCCCTAGAAACCGTGTTTTTATTCACAACGAGGTCCTTCGCCGGGAGAGCTCAAGCAGAGCTTCCCTTGCCGGAAATGTTCCAGTGATGACAGTCCACGACGGTGTGTTCTAAGGATCAGGATAGGTAGAGGAGGTCCATGCGCACCTTTTGGTGCTCGGGGTCGGGGCTGCGGTAGCCGGAATAGGGGTCGACGACGACATGGTGCAGCGGGTCGGAGGAGGTCGTCGACGGCGAGGGTGCTCCGGTGGCCCAAGGCGCCGGACTTCGAGCGCGCGAGCACAACTGGAACTAGGGGAAGGTTTTAGTGTGGTTGAATCGAACAATGCGTGGTTGTGGATGGCTAGCCACGGCGAGGTGGAGCTCACCGATGGAAATGGCGGGCGGCGGAGGGGGAAACCGGGGTCGCGCGTCTCCGGCGACCCTGGGCCTCTATTTATAGGGTAGTTGCCTTTGAGGCGAAGAGAATGCACACCGGGGGAGGTTTATTTGTGGGATTGGGAGACGCGTCGACGGCGAGGCCGACGCCAGCTGCGGCACTGGAGCATGGTGGGGCTGGCATGGCGCCCGGCCAAGTGGCCTGGGACATGTGGCCTACGCTCGAGCAGCCAGAGGGGGCGGATTGGGGTGAAACCGGGGGCGGGCTGGCCAACATGGCCGTGGGACACTGTCCCCGAGTGCCGGCGGCGTACGGACGCCGTGAGGGAGAGAGAAGGAAGGGGATCAGAGTAGTTAGGGACTCATTCGCAATTTCTTAAATTTCCAAGGACTGTTCTGTAAACTAGAATTATCTTCGTTTTCCTAGCCTCAAATGAAAAACTTTTGAGTACCATTTTTTTCAGTTTTTCAATATCTACAATTTTTAATTCAGGCACTTTTTCATTTGAGTTATGGTTTTTGAACTATTTCAAAATTACCAAACATTCACTAAAGGGCTTTAGATTTCATATATTTTTGGACCGAATTTGGGTGGACTTCCTATTAAGCACATGTTACTAAAGGTACTAGATTTCAGTTTACAATATTTTGGTGAGTTGTTTGGGACATGAATGAAGTTGCAAAAATTTTTTCCTTCCCATTACAACATAGGTCCATATTTTTTAGTTAAAATTTAATTTGTATTTTTGATGCCCCTTCTATTGCTTGTCCCCATATTAATTCACCTAGTTGTGATATTTTGATTATTTTTGTCTTTTAAATACCTAGGGAGTCACAGCCTACCCTCCTAAAAAGAATCTCATCCCGAGATTGGATAAATAAACAGAGATAGAGATCGAGGTACCTGGGTAGAACCAAGTTAAAATTTAATTTGTATTTTTGATGTCCCTTCTATTGCTTGTCCCCATATTAATTCACCTAGTTGCGATATTTTGCTTATTTTTGTCTTTTAAATACCTATGGTGTCATAGCTTACCCTCCTAAAAAGAATCTCATCCCGAGATTGGATAAATAAACAGGGATAGAGATCGAGGTACCTGGGTAGAACCAAGAAAACTAGGAAAATGTCGATTGAGATAACTTTCAGTCTCACAGGTGGCTTTTTCTTCATTGTGATGATTCCACTCAGTTTTATATATTTTGAACACCTTTCGACCAGTGCCTCTTTCTTTGATAAAAACGGAGCTGGGTTAGCACGTTGGAAAGTCATTGCAGGTGCAGTTGTTGTTGGTGGTGGTGGGATGTTTCTGAGGGTGTGTTTAGTTGGTGAAAAAGTTTGGGTTTTGTTACTATAGCACATTTTGTTGTTACTTGATAAATAATATTCAATTATGGACTAATTAGGTTTAAAAGATTCAGCTCGTGCTAATCAATTAGATTGTGTAATTAATTATTTTTTTCAACTGTATTTAATGCTCCATGCATGTGTCCGAAAATTTGATGTGACGGATACTGTGCAAAAAAATTTGGGAACTAAACAGGGCCTGAGTTTTGGCGAAAGGCGGGGTGTTCTGAGTTCCGGCTAATGGCAGAGTGGGGTTTTCTTGTTCTACTCGCACCAAGGAAGGCGGAGGGGTAGCTTCTCTAAATTTTTTCTGTGAGATCCGGCCCAACAAGGATGAATTTGAGCCCACTAATGGCCTAAGTGTGAGTGGTATGGCATGTGTGTGGGGGAGTTGTCACACCTTACTAGTTGAGACTAAGTCTCACCAACATATAAACCCAAGTGTCAAGTGCATTTCAACCCTTGGGTTAACTCTTTTACGTGAAGCAAGGACGAAAGCGTAAGCTGGGTTGGTGCGCGTACATGTTTTACTCAATGTGCAAAGTAGAATTTAGTCATATTTGGGATTGAAGCGTTACATTTTCCCCAAGGAGTACCCGATGAAAATCAGCAAAAGACGTGAAAACTGGCGGATCACTTAGGGAGGGCCCATTTGTCATAGAATCAGAACCATGGAACCATGTTTCAGTACCAAAAAGTCCAAGCTCTTTCCTAGTAAACAAATTTATTTGTGAGGGAGACATAGTGGGGGTTAGGAAGGTCACGGCTGTTAGGTAGCGGTGACACTAGTTTATTTTTGACCTTCCAAGATTGACCACTAGTTTGACCTGCAAATCTGCAAAAAAAAGGCAATGTGGCCTCAACGGTTGCAAGCATGGCACTGCCATTCCCCAAATTAAGCTCCAGATTCAAATTGAAAAGACCTTCTTCCGTGTTCTTCGCTGCATTACCAACTTGAGAAATTGGTGCACGATCAGTTTTGCGAAAAGTATGCTTGTTGTACTGATCTATTGAGCTGAAATCAAGCCTATCAAAGGCTGAGACTCTTGGAAAGGAGATACGAGTGAAAACTGAGTTTTTTTGTCTGATTGGCACATTGTTAGCAGCTGTCAGCACACTATTGGAACCATTCTTGACTACTTCAGCATAAGATCTTTTTCCCTTCATGGGTATAGAAGTCCAAGAAGAAGCTTCTTCTCTGAAATACGCTTGAGATTCACTGATCCATGGTGGTCCTCCATTACCCCAGAGATGGAAGAAAACTTTGTACTTATCTCAGGCAAATGAACGTAACTTCACTACTACAGCCACCCCTATCACCGCCGGTTCTAAAAGTACATCACCAACGGTTTTGGGTACCATTGGATTTAAGTCGTTGGTGATAGTGGGGCCATCACCGCCGGTTCCAGAACCGTTGGTGATGTGCACCCATCACCGCCGGTTCGTATCTGGAACCGTTGGTGATGGAGACATCAACACCGCCGGTTGAAGACATGAACCGGCGGTGAAGACCTTTTTCCCATAAAAAAATATTTTTATATAATAATATTGCATCATTTGTACAACATATATAGTAGATGAGCATCGCTATCCCTCATGCCTTCTAGCTCTGTACCAGAAACTGGTCTGCTCACACATATAGAGGCCTATCAGCAAAGCAATTCTCAAAATAGACACGAGAACATGAGTGGATTTAGCTAAAACTAATGTAACCGTCAAGCATAATAAAATAGGCAATAACAGATGCATCAGTAAAAACAATTTTCTCATCATGTCATCAAGTGATCTGAAAATCTAAGAAAATAAAGTACCAAGCATTAAATCACTGAGAATCATAGGTTTGAGTAATATACCAAACATTGCGATACTATAATTGACAATCATTGCGATAAAGCTAAACATGCTGCATGCAACACAGAGCAATAGGGGCATAGTATTGGGAAGTGTTCTCATGAAAGGAACATTTGGCATGTGATAGTTTACTTGATTACCCCATAAGAGAATTTCATGACAAACGGTTGATATACTGAGTCTGATAAATGTTAAACTTCAGAACATTTACCTCTCCGACAAGAAACAGGAAGGCTACCCCTCCCAGAATGCCTCTATGATGGCTCCTTTCTGGCTTGACTTGTTCCCTGCAAGCAATCATGCATTCAAAATTCAAAAAATATTAGAAGTGCATTCACCATATATGAAAAAGAAATATTTGTTTATATTAGTAGAAATTGTAGACCAACAGAGCACTTCCTAAACTTAATAGTAATCATGCACATATATGCGAAAGAATATCTATGTCTTATAACACAGAGCATTTCCTAAACTGAATAATAATTATGCATATATATGCGAAAGAATATATATGTCTTATAACACAGTTCATTTTATTTTTCAAGTATAAAATGAATAATAGTTGCATGCCTTCATCAACCAAATCTGGGCCTAGAGCTCATATAATTAATAAAGTTTGAAGAAAGTAGCTCATAGTACCTGACAATGTCTTGAACAGCATAGGAGTACTACCTCCCAAGGTGCTTTTGCAAGACCTGTTAAAAAAAGGAAGACCATGTTTAGCATGGGAGCTATCCCCACCTCCTTCCCTGAGGTTGAGCACCACTCCTCAACAGACTCCAGCTCCTCTCTCCCCTCTAAGGCTCCAAGAACAGATCAAGATGTCCCTTTCATATATAGAAATACTTTTGCTGTTTTAATTTTATTGCTTGAAAAAAAAGATCCAATTCTGCTATAGAATCATTACCTTAGGAGCTCGTGGGTGGAAGGGCTCGTGGGTCACTGATGGCTTGATCCGGTAGAGCCACCTGCAGCAGAGAAGCTGAATCTGATGAATCAGATGGATGGCGCAGCGAGATTGGCTAATGTGATGGCGGAGGAGGAAACGGGCGGGGTAAGGCTCCTGGCTTCTAGGCGGCTCCGGCCTGAGCTCATGGAGGAGTGCGCCGGAGGGCATGGGAGGAGGGAGGACGAGGGGGCGGAGGGCCGGCCGCGGCAGATCCGCCATGCCCTGCACGGATCCGGCCGCCATGGCCGCCGCGCAGGCCTCTGCCACCGCTGCCGCTACGGGAGGGGGCGGGAGGAGGGTGGAGGGAGGAGGAGGGGGCGGAGGGCCGGGCGCTGCCGCCATGGGAGGGCGTGGGAGGAGGGAGGATTAGGCGGAGGGACAGCCGCCGCTGCCATGGGAGGGCGCGGGACGAGGGAGGAGGACGGGGCGGAGGGCCGGCGCCGCCGCCATGGGAGGGCGCGGGAGGAGGAAGGGGGAATGGGAGGAGGGCGGCGCCACGAGGGAGGGAGGGAGGGAGGGGAGAATGAAAAAAAATAGGTGGAGAACACATCACCGCCGGGTCATATTACAACCCGGCGGTGATGTTAATATATCACCGCCGGTTCGTAATACGACCCGGCGGTGATGCTCTCGAGAGCATCACCGCCGGGTCGTATTACGAACCGGCGGTGATATGTTAGCATCACCGCCAGGTCCATTTGGAACCGGCGGTGATAGACTGTCACCGCCGGTTCGAAACAAACCGGCGGTGATGGGGCGTTTGCAATGATGTATTCTGTAGTAGTGCTTGTAGATGAAAAGGCCACTTTTTTAGAGCAAACCGTGAATTGGAACACCCTATCAGAGAGCTCTAGAACTCTGAAAGCAGGAGCAGAACCACCCAGACAGGCTTGAAGGAGAAGAGCAACTGATCCTTCAGAGAGCTTAAAGTTGCAACGACCAATTGAAGCCACCAAGAGAAAGCTTTCATTTTCACAGCCAAAACGAGCATTGACAGGGAGACCAAACTTACGCCAAATACTTGCTTGGAGATCAAGACCTGGCTGAAGATCCAGAGCAGGGAGAGCCATGAGAAAAAGAGGTTGATGAAGTTCGTACCGTGACGGAAGAGACAATCAGTGACCAGTTTCGGCAGCGCTTGCCCCATACATCACGTCTGCCATCTCCCGCTAACGCCCTACCTTGACCTAGTTTCTAGAATATCCCTTTTAAGATTCATATCTTAGCCAAACGGACAGATCGATCGATCGTGCTCTCTCAAAGCGCTCCAAAAAAAAATGCCGACAAGAAAGCAGTTCTAAACGATATGGCTTGTGTTTCCCCAAAACTGTGTGATCCAAATGCTATGTGGTAGATAAAAGTTTATGCTGAAATTGTTGTACGAACCCCATTCCGCAAGCAGCACTTATATATTGGGCAAATTTTCTTTCCTCTAGATAATCAACCCAAATTGATTGAAATACCAAACTCCTTCATCTGCTTCCATGCTCATTTACTGTTTGATAATATGTCAACGTAGCACACATTTTTTTGCTTTGCTAGATTTGTTCTGTAGACCGTTCAGTCATATAAGTCTTCTAGATCTTCTTATTCGGCTGTTATCTTTAATTGAACAAAAAAAAATTAGATGGCAGCATATATCAAACCTGATATTCTTGCTAACTATTCTTGATCTACAGTTATCTTTAAATCAGAATCACCTTATATATAATTAGATTGGAGTTCTGCAAGGATAATAAATAAGTAATCTCATCGAGCAGATCGAAAGGGCAACACATCAAGGTCCATACGTTCGATCACTTCATCCTGGTGTTCATCGCAGGTGCCGCGGCCGGCGGCCACGCCAATCCCGCCGTCTTCGTCGTGCTGTTCATCCTAGACAACACGGCCGGCGCCAACCCACGACTAGCAACCGCATCATTCACACCCTCTCCGCCGGCCACTTACCAAGATCCAAAGGGTGCGTCTTCTGGAGTGCTTCCAGCTTCCTATAACAGGTATGCATCTATAAAACAATATTGCTTCTATTTCCCCAAATCTATGATCTAAATGCTATCTGGTCGATGAAAACTTTATACTCAAATTGCTGTAGCGAACCCCATTCTGCAAGTAGTACTTATATGTTAGGTAAATTTCATTTCATCTAGATAATCAACCCATATTGATTGAAGTGCCAAACTCCTTCATCTATATGGATGGCAGCGGATCGGGTTCGGAGCAGATATCCGCAGATTTTGGGTTTGCGAGTTTTGAATTTGGGTTCTAATTTTCACCCGCAGATTTTTGGGTTCGGATACTCAAAATATTTCGGGTTTGGGGCAGATTATTAATTTTACCCACGGAGTTCTATTGGGTCTCCGAAAACAACTAGCCCAATAAAACCCACCTAAAACCCTAGATATATATCCCCACATCAGACCCTCACTCGTCACTCCCTCACGGCCGCCTCACCCCTCGCCCATTCCAGCGACCCAGTCACCCGGCGGCTGCCCGCAGCAGTGCAGCTAGGATGATAGGCACCCACCCGCCCCGGCCCCGGCCCCGCCCCCACTGTTGGCCGGCCTACCGGCAAGGCGGCCACGGCCAACAACCCGGCCCAACCACGCCCCCACGGCCCCACTATCGGCCGGCCACTACGAGGCAGTGCAGCGACTAGCCACTCAGCGAGAGCCGGAGCCTTGCAGAGCGCAGAGCAGAGGGCCCCGCGCCCCGCACCCCGGCCATCGCGCAGAGCCTGCCCAGTCTGCGCCGCCGCCGACCGCACCTCTCCAGGCCGCGCCGCCCTCACCAATCCACGAATCAAGCAGGCTAGGAGGTACGATGACATCTCCCTTCCCAGGATCTCGAATTTCATGCATCATCCCCCAATCCCATGTATAATTTTTGCCTTTTTGCATTTGACAGGAAGTGAACAATGTCGGCTCGTGGTGCTTCAAGCGGATCTCAAGCTGCTGCTGCATCTCAATCTATGGGTTCTCGTCCATGTCATGCAGCCAATTCAGCAACACCATCCGATTCAGCAACACCAGCAACTGATTCTGCTACAGGTAATATTGATGTGGTAGAGATAGAAGATGATGTCCCTGCTACTAAAAAGAGGAAGCTAAGATCTGAAGTATTGAAAGACTTTGATTTGATTAGTGTAAATGGGGTTTGGAAAGCAAAATGTAAATGGTGTAAGAAACATTTATGTGGGCAGACAAGAAATGGTACAACTCACTTGAAGAATCACCTTTTTATATGTGATGACAGAATACTAGAAAGGGTTTAACACAGCCAACTCTTAAATTATCTGCAAACCCAAAAGAAGGCACAATCAAATTAGAGAAGTATGTGTTTGATCAAGATGTTGCTAGGATAGAACTTGCTTTAATGATTATTGTCCATGAGTATCCTCTTCCCATGGTGGATCATATTGGATTTCGCAAGTGTTGTCTATGCCATCAAAATAAAATAAATGCCACGTAGATCCTTAATTTCAAATCATGGGTCGGATTTAGAGTCAATTCTCGAGGGCTGCGGGATACATATCATAAATAATTTACTTTTTAAATTTTTTGGAAGATAAGCAAAAAGATTGAAGTGACCCTCAGCCTGATTCTTTGATTTAACCTAAGACTCGGGGGCTACTTCATATGGAGTGCGACTACTCGTCGCACCCTATATTTAAAGATCTTTGAAGATTTCAAGACCACTCGGGCAAGAGCACCTCGCAGCCTCAGCACAGCTCGTGAAGTACTCAGAAAACATGATCCGCGAGAAGTCCTAGGAACTACTCAAGGGCTCAGGAGTACTCAAAGATCTGCGACTATTTGGCTACGAAGAACTCCGGGGCTTGTCAGACCCGGGGCCACAAGATATCTCGTGTGGCACGGTCCTGTGCGAGATATTGTGTACAGCATGTAACCGCCCATATCTTGTACTAGTCGGATTAGATGGAAACTACTCAGGATAAACTCTAGGAGATAAACTGACATAGGATTTCCATGTAACCCTGCTCCCCCAGCCTACATAAAGGCGGGTAGGGACCCCTCTCATTAATTCGATATCCCATAGCGCATAGAGACTCCTTCTACGCGTATCGCTAGACCCTAGGCAATAGAAACCACACAGGACGTAGGGTATTACGCAACATCTTCGGCCCGAGCCTGTCTAAACCTTTGTGTTGCTTGTATCATCGTGTTCCTAATCTCAGCGACCCCCCACGATCATATCTCTATCTAAGGGTATCTCTAGGTAGACGTGACAGTAAAACACTCACAAGGGGATTATTCCATATGGAGCGTGAGTTCATCGCGCACCGTATAAAAAAAGATTTTCGGGGTTTGAGCACCCCATAGCCTCGCTGCAGTCAGAAGTACTCGGAAGATCACTCAAAGTACTCGACGGAGCACTCAAAGCACTCGAAGATGACTTCAAAAGTAATCGACGCCTACAGTACTCGACTACGAAGAGCTCGGGGGCCGATCAGACTCGGGCCCACGGACTGTGCACACCACATAGACGTGAGGAAGATTTCAAATACCCACAAGGAAGGAAGAAGCTGGACTCCAACTAGGACTCCTTTGTAATCCTCCTAGGACTCTACTTTATAATCCTCCTAGGACTCCTACCTTGTAACCGGCCCTCTTGATTATATGAAGGAGGGGGGTACCTAGATCGGCAGATAGAACCAACCAGATAAGCTAGATAGCTTAACAGAGCATAACACACCAGCAC
This sequence comes from Panicum virgatum, assembly GCF_016808335.1. Classification (NCBI taxonomy): domain Eukaryota; kingdom Viridiplantae; phylum Streptophyta; class Magnoliopsida; order Poales; family Poaceae; genus Panicum; species Panicum virgatum. The sequence goes on along the minus strand of NC_053150.1, from coordinate 31,801,128 downwards.
AGGGCGTAATATACCAAACCACCACAAAGGACATAGGGTATTACGCTATTCTAGCGGCCTCGAATTTGTCTAAATTTGTGTCTTGTGTCCTCGCATTTACCTTCAAGTTCCAGATTCGGCGATCTATCCCTGAGCAATCTCCTACCTTAGGGTATTCCTAGGTAGACTGGCAGTAAAAACACCGACACACTCCCCACTCCCCACTAGAGTCTTGGGACCTCACTCCCTTTTTCGCCCGTTTGTAACTCCTACTACAAATAAGTATAAGATACACGAGTTGTCGTGAACTGAACATAAGGACGTTCCGCCTAGACCAGTATAAACCTTGTGTTTTCTTAGCAAACCATCCATGGTAGACCTGTGAAACACGGGATTTACTAGCAGATGATTCTGAACATCAAAAAGCATAGTTTCGAGCCTAGTGTGTCTATACTTGGAAGCGGGGCGGGTTGCAGTTGCCCGCCCCGCGTCCGCACGAGCCGCAAGCTCCATCGCGGGCGTATGTGGCGGCCCGCATACCACCGCTTGCTTTTTGCGGCGTTTGCGGCAGCCCGCATGGCCATCTTTCCCGTGCTCTCCTCCGTCCCCGTCCAGGCAAGGACAACAGCAGCCTCCACCCCACCGAGGTCCGCGTCGCTACTTCGTCTTCCTGCACTCACCGGAGCCCTTACGCCCGTACCCACTGGACCATCTCGCCGGCCCGTACGCGCGGCACGTGAAGAAATTTCAGATCGAAAGAATAGATTCCTGAAGTAAGCTACGGCGCCGGTCAGATCCGCGAGGCAGTGATCCACCTGGCACAGGTAGCTCGCACCTCCGTGCGCAGCAGTCCGCCGGAGCCTCCTCTGAGAGGCCACGGCAGATTGCACTCTATATCGCCGGAGCAAGATGGCGACGCCATGGGCGTGACCTGCGATGCACACGAGGCCGCTCGCGCACGGGCACCCCTCTCTTCTGGATCTTAGCTTGAATGGCGACTGACGCAGCGCAGGCGCATGCGAGCTCGAATGGCGACTGCAGCGGCGGCGCGGCGGCGCACAGAGGTTGATTGGCGACTGTGGCGGCATCGCACGCGAGTGGTGCAGGGAGCCAGAGCTTTTTGCGCGCTGTGCGGCGCCGCTGGGCCCGTCGGCAGGCCGCATAACACCACTTCACGCACACAGGCTGAATTGCGGCGGCAGGCTTGCGGCGCGGGTGAGTCCAACGGGCAGCGGGCTTGCGGCAAAGCCCGCCCGGCTTGCATCCCTACGTGTGTCATGCAAGCCGAGTCGTTTCGCCTAGAGCTGAGCGAGCCGGTCCGTCCTCGTGCTTTGGAGTCGACTCCACCGTGTGCCATCGAATGTCTAGGATGCCCACGCGTCGTACATAGGGGGCATGAAGCTCTCGGTGAGGACGGCCACGTCGATTTTTTTATTTTTCCAAAAAGAGGATGACCCCATTTCCATCCTATGTGTCAAAATACAAATTAGTTATTCATGTTTTTAATTAAATTATAGTTTATTGTTCAACTATTTGCATTAGTGCATCCTACTCACAGCCTCGATGCAGTTGGAAGTACTCAGAAGATCACTCAAAGCACTCGACGGAGCACTAGAAGCACTCAAAGACGACTTCAGAAGTACTCTACGCCTGCAGTACTCGGCTACGAAGAGTTCGGGGCTTGTCAGATCCGAGTCCACGAGACTATGCACATCATATAGATGTGAGGAAGATTTCGAATACCCACAAGGAAGGAAGAAGCTAGACTCCAACTAGAACTCTCCTCTATAATCCTCCTGGGACTATTTTGTAATCTTCATAGGGCTCCTACCTTGTAAACAACCAATATCCCACCCTGTGAACTATACAAAGGAGGGGGTACCTAGATCGGTAGATAGGACAAACCAGATAAGCTAGATACCTTACCAGAGCACAACACACCAGCGCAGGGCGCAATATACCAAACCACTACAGAAGACGTAGCGTATTACATTATTCCGGCGGCCCCGAACCTGTCTAAATTTGTGTCTTGTGTCCTCCGTTTACTTTCAAGTTCCAGATTCGGCGATTTGTCCCCAAACAATCTCTTACCTTAGGGTATCCCTATATAGACTGACGGTAAAAACACCGACACACTCCCCACTACAGACTTGGGACCTCGCTCCCTTTTTCGCCCGTTTGTAACCCCTACTACAAATAAGTGCAAGATACACGAGCTGTTATGAACTGAATGTATGGATATTCTGACTAAACCAGTATAAACCTTGTGTTCCACGCTAGACCTGTGAAACACAGGATTTACTAGCCGGTGATTCATGGGTTTGGAGCCTCGTGTGTCATGCAAGCCGAGTCGCGTTTCGCCTAGAGCTGAGCGAGCCGGTCCGTCCTCGTGCTTTGGAGTCGACTCCACTACAATGCCCACGCGTCGTACATCGGGAGCATGAAGCTCTAAGTGAAGACGGCCCCGTCGATTTTTTATTTTTCAAAAAAGAGGATGACCCCATTTCCATCCTATGTGTCAAAATACAAATTAGTTATTCACGTTTTTAATTAAATTATTGTTTAGTGTTCAACTATTTGCATTAGTGCATGCTACTCAATACCATCCCATGCGTCCTCCTCTACAACCAGGTAAACACACCCTAAATTATGTGTTTTTTTGCGAAAGGGGGTTATATTAATAAGAAAGCACAGTATATCCCTGGAGTTTTACAGAAAACACCCTGGAAGACCTTGAAAATACATAACAGCGCCCCCAAGTGTGAGGCAAGCCTCTGAGCTCAAGAACATGGCCGCCGGCGACGAGCATGACGACGACGACCAGGATCGATCCACATTCCTCCACCACGGACGACTCCAAAGCACAGAAATGCCGCATGAGCCAATGCCTGGACACTCCAGCACGCATCATAGTCGCTGAACGCGCATCGGCCATCGTCGCGCAGGGAGAGGAAGAGGAAGAGGGGTCCCCCGCCGCCGACACCGCCGCCGGCGAGCAGACCCCCAGTCCAGCGTCAGTGGCCAAAGCACCAACGCAGATAGAGGGCGCATCCCTAGGGATGCAACAGATCTTCTCCCTTCCGCAAGGACGAAGAAAAGGAAACCTGGTACCGCCGCCGCCGATGTTGGAGAAGAAGATGAGGATGCAGCCCACCACGAGGATGAACCTGGATCCGTCAGCTTCCCATCCGCCGCCGGAAGACCAGTACCGGGATACACCGCCTCCCGCCGGGCCCGCACGGACCAGCAGAAGCAAAAGCCGCCGCCATGAAGCAGAGCTCGACACCGCCGCCGCCAGACGGAGACACGCACACTTCACCGGCAAACCTAGCTAACTAGCACTAATCTACACTAATACTAGTAGTACTAAGTACTCCGACCCGGATCCACCCGATTCCCACGCCGCACGGCCGCCGGAGAGCCGCTGGCGAGGGGAATCGGGCGGATCGATGGCGGAAGCGAGGGATCTCTGTTTCGCCTATCTACTGTAGCGCTCGAGAAAGGGGAAAGTGGTGAACAACTGCCGACCCCCCGACGATGGGTTGTTGCTCCCTAAATTATGTGTTGCAATCACTCGGCAGTTCTAGCAACCATTTCCTCTCGCGCCCCGTGGTCGGACGGGCATATGTGAAACAGCATAGCAAAAGAGATCCTTCGAAGATGGAAATCTGAGACTGGACACAGAAAGCGGTGAGGGCCCAAGGGGCGCGCGAGCGGTGGGGAGGTCTGGTACGGGATTTGGTCGCGGCATGATTTGGGCGCGGCAGATAGGCAATTGTGTTTATTTTAGCTGGGAGAGCTGGTGAGATCTGCATGTAAGTCAACACTAGTCAATTGGGGGAGACCCAGACCTCTTTCCTTGGTCTGCTCTCTCGCTCGTTTACTATTGAAATCGTACAGTATTTAGCAGAGCACGCAGAGACGAGACGACACACCTTCCCCTGCGGCAGGATCGATATCACGGGCAAGGCCATGGTGGCAGCGACGAGCCTACGAGGAAGCAGCGGCAACACTGCTACAGCCAGGAGGTCCTTGATACACGGCCGGCTGGCGGCACTGTCCCTTCGCCGAGTAGTAGTTATTATTGGCCCTGCATTTCCTGAGGAGCCACTCGGAAGTCGATCGAGATGTCGGCACCCAGCGCCGCCGCTCCGGCGGTGGTGGAGCTGCCCGGGGATTCGTCGGAGTACAAGCTCCGGAAGCAGCTCCTGCTGCTGGCCACGCTCGTCCTCAGCGTCACCTACGTGGCGGGGCTGGAGCCGCCGGGCGGGGTGTGGAAGGAGGACGGAGCCGGCGCGCCCATCCTGCGGTCCACCCACCGGCCCAGGTACCTGTCCTTCTACTACTGCAACTCCGCCGCGCTCGTCGCGTCGCTCGTGGTCATCTTCCTCCTCCTCCTCAAGAACCCCACCAGGGTCCAGCTCGCCGTGCTGCGGCTGGTCATGGTGCTGGACCTGCTCGCCCTCATGGGGGCCTACCTCGCCGGGAGCTGCCAGCAGAGGCCCGCCACCGTGTACGCCGCCTCGCTGGTGCTCGCCCTCTCCGCCTATGTCGGCCTCCACATCCTGCAGGCGCTGTCCCACTCGCAGTCGTCGGAGACGGCGGCGCAGCCGGTGACGACGGAGCATGACCGCGACGAGGAGGCGGAGGAGGACGACGACGCCGCGCCCGGCGCCCTCAGGGCGAAGGAGCGGCGCAAGGTGGTGCTCCTGCTCGCAACCTTCGCGGTGGCCGTCACCTACGTCGCCGGGCTGAACCCGCCGGGCGGCTTCTGGGACTCGGCGGCGGCGCACGGCGGCTACCGCCCCGGCGACTCCCTCGTCGAGGCGCACCACAAGGGCCACTACAGGATGTTCTTCTACTGCAACACCACCGCCTTCGTCGCGTCCCTCTACATCATCGTGGTGCTCCTGGAAGAAAAGCTCAGCGCGAGGACGGCGCGCTCCATCGCGCTCTACGTGTTTGTCCTCGGCGCGCTGCTCGGCCTGGTGGCGGCCTACACTGCCGGGAGCTGCCGGGACACGGAGTGCAGCGTCTACGTCGTCAGCCTGTTCGGCGCAGTCCTCGCATTCGTCTTCCTCGCGATGGGGATGGTGATGGTGCTCATGCCATTGCTGAAGCTCCGCTTCCGTGCCAACACTCGAAACAACGACACGATGCTACAAGGCGGGCAATCGGGCACAATCGATCAAGCAACAAAGAAGGTCAAGTCCCTTGTGGTGCTTCTTGCCAATCTCGCGGCGACCATCACGTACCAGACGGGGCTGAACCCGCCCGGCGGCTTCTGGCCGGACGGCCGCGACGGGCACATCGCCGGCGACGCCGTGCTCCTGTCGAAGCAGCCGGCGCGGTACAAGGCCTTCTTCTACTGCAACTCGACCGCTTTCGTCGCGTCCGTGGTCGCCATCGTCATGGTCCAGAACGTGAAGCTGGTGAGGACCAACACCTTGCTGGCGGTGATGGTGCTGGACATGTTCTCCCTCATCGGCGCGTACGCCGCCGGGAGCTGCCGGGACCTCCGGACCTCCGCCGTCGTCGTGGCCCTGGCCGCTGCCGTCCTGCTGTACGTCGTGGCACAGGTCCTCTACTTCACGCTGCGCGCGGCGGAAACCAGCAGCACGCTGCCGGAGAAGGAGCACAAGCATCTCCTGCTGCTGGCCATCCTGGTCGCCACCATCACCTACCAAGTCGGCCTGACCCCGCCTGGCGGCTTCTGGATCAGCGACGACGACGACGGGCCACTCGGACAGCGCGCGGGCCACGCGGTCCTCCTCGACAGCAACCCGTGGCGCTTCAAGGCGTTCTTCTACTGCAACACGGCGAGCTTCATGGCGTCCATGGCGCTCATCCTCCTCCTCGTCAACCCCAACCTCCACCGGCTCGCCATCCGGTGCTACCCGCTGTACGCGTGCCAGGTTGCAGGCCTGTTTAGCCTCATGGGTGCCTACGCCGCCGGCAGCGCCCGGAGCTCACGAACATCCATCGTCGTGTTCGTGCTCGTGGGCGCAGTGATCGCCGTCATCGCCCTGAACATAACCGTGTTCGACTTCGTCCAACGAGGCAGAGGCGCCGCCGGGGAAGAGCATGGCCCGAGAAACGCCGACGAGACGGAGTACCACGACGAGGTGTACGCTAAACGCAAGTACCTGATGCTTCTCGGGATCCTGGCCGCGAGCGTCACCTACGAAGCCGGCCTCTCGCCGCCGGGCGGCGTGTGGCAGGACAACAACGGCGGCCGTCGGCGGCGCGAGGCGGGCAGCTCGGTGCTCCACGACACCAACAGCCGCCGCTACCACGTGTTCTTCTACAGCAACTCCACGTCCTTCATCGCGTCCGTGGTCGTCATCGCGCTGCTCCTGCAGCAGATCCTGCGGCGTCGCCATCGCCGCCGTCCGGACCAGGAGAACCCCGACCTGCTCCTCGTCGCCACGAACACGGCCGTCGTCCTGGACTTGCTGGGGCTCCTGGCGGCCTACGCGGCCGGCAGCACCAGGAAGTGGGAGAGTGTCATCGTGCTGACCGGGCTCGTTGTGCTCTTCATGGCAATCCATGCCGCGGTCTGGTTGTACCGCGAGAGACGCCGTTGCAGCTGCGGCCTCGGAGGAGCAGCACATGCTAACCGGAAGAGCCTGCCAATGGAGGAACAAGTTCCAAATGGTCATTGCCAGACTTCACAAGGGGAGGAGGCATAGTTAAGTACTGATCGTTTCAGGTCTGTCTAGATTATGAAGCGGGCTATGTAGTTCTGTGTCTGCTAGTCGTTTGTCTTGTATGTTGTGTGCTAGTTGTTTCTCTGTCAGTCTAGATTATTGAGAGGGTAGTTCTGTGTCTGCTAGTAGTTTGTTTTGTGTGTTGTGTCTAGTTATTAGCTGAGCTGATTTTACCAAAATGTCCCACTTTGGAGACATGTAGGATTGCATCAGTGGATTCTTATCTGAACCGCCGTGTATAGAACATAGAACTAAGCGTGTGAAATTCCTACAGATTTGCTTCCGATTTGGCAAGAAAGCAGAGTCTCAAAGCTGATGATGTTTATTTGCTTAGAGAAGTTCAAATCATTCTGGCTCTACTTTTTTACTATTGAGATAATTTCACCCGCAGTCCTTAAAGTATTTCACTGTTCTCGTCCAGGTCTCCATCCTACTAAAATGCATTTACGCGTCCCTAAACTATTTAGTGCCGTCGTTTAGGTCCAAAGTTGCCACGGCACAGCCATTCCGCCGACGTGGCTCTGCCATGTCATTTCATTTTGGCGGGAGTTTTGGCGCCACTGGACATCATGTTCATTTTCACTTAGCCCCCTAACTTGTACTCGTGCTACAAAAACCCCCATTCCTTCTCTTCTGCTTCATATTCCGCCAGCCCATTCCCCTATCACCGAACCCTAGCCCCAATCCCCGAAGCGCAATCCCAAGCTCCTCCCCAAATCCATTGAATCCGAGCGCATGGAGACTGAATCGGCCTCGTCCGCATCGATTAGGCAGAGAGGAAGGGTGAAGCCACCATTGATTACATGCCCAGATTGCCGATGCCGCCGAGTGGTTGAACTGAAGTCGAAGAAGCCATGGTCTAAATGCCACGTTTTCTACACGTGCCCAAATCACAAGGTAAGTGGGTGTGTTTTGGTTGTTCTGACCTGGATTTGACTGGGCAATCCTATTTTGGTTGATAAGTTTTGGAGATGCAGAGCGATGGAACTAGGGCCCATTTTGGCACTGGGAAGACAGTTGTGTGCAGTACTTGAAGGACAATTCTGGTGGTGGTGACAATGAAATTGTTGATGCAATGGCAACTGGTGAAGAGAAGAAGAAGTGTGGTGGCGACAATGTTCTTGAAGCAATGACAACTGTTGAGAGTTTTGGACAAAGGGTGATGGATGAAGACAGTAGAAATGTTCTAAGAGCATTGTTGGCTTCTAGCAAGGAAATAGCTAGGTTGTTGAAATGCATGGTTGTTGTATGTATGGTAGTTCTGTTTCTTGTCATTGTTCAGATGTTGAAGTGGTCATACTAATGTACTGATGTGGTTAAGAAATGAAATGATGTTGGGCATGTTTGCAATTGTCAGTTTGTTTGTCTGAAATGATGTAGTGACAGATATGGTATTCATAGCATTGTAGATGTGATATTCATATTCATCATTTCCTTGTAGCCATTAAGAACCAACAGGACAAGTAGCCATTAAGAACCATAGCATTCCAGTTTTGCTATTAAACACGAGAAGTAGGCATGAGGCAATCTGATGCTCAGCCTCCTAGTTTTGCCAGTAGACTTGCCATTACATAACTATGATCATGTATAATACATTCACAAAAGAGAAACCTATGCCATGCACAAAAGAGATTTCTGCGAAAAAAAAAGACATCTTCATGACAAGTAGACTCAAGCAGGTGGTCTAGATTTCTTGGCTGCAGGTGCTCCAGGCTTCTTCTTGGCAGCAGCAACTCCAAGCTTCTTGTTGGCAGCAGTAGCTCCAGGCGTCTTCTTGGCAGCAGTAGGTGCAGGCTTCTTCTTGGTAATCTTGGCCTTCCCAGCTTTAATTTACTTGATGTAGTCAGTGGAAGTGACCTTGCAGTAAGCTGGTTCCACTGGATGAAGGCAGATTCTAACACAGGAAGGAAGTGCTGGTCCATGCTTGAGGTCTGAGTTGGCTGTGAGCAAAGAAGAGAAATCAATGTCAATTGTTAGACACTGAAAATTGTATACATAGGCTATGAGAAATCCGAGATAGCATTGTTGTGCTCTGCTGTGTAGAGGGGAACCAATGTGCTTCTGGTTCATTGACTGTTGGGGCAGGAGCCACATATGCTTCTTCTTCTTGTTCAACTACATATGGGTCTGGTACAAGTTCTTCCCTAATTTCTGGTGGCTTGATTCCATCCTTTTTCAGCTTACAAGTCTTTACGTTGTGCTCTGTTGACTTGCACCAGCCACAATGCATCACTAGACCATGCTTTGATAGCTTAGGGCCAAACCATCCTTGTACCTCTTCAGGTTGTTTCTTCCTTTCCTTTGGTGGCCTTCCAACCTTCTTCTCATAAACTGGTGGTGCCACATCCGGGCCATTTGTCTTTTCCCATTCAGACATATCCTTGCATGGCCAGATATTGTTAGCATATGCAGTCAGAAAGGAAACAACAGAATAACAACTGTCCACTATTGATTCTGTAGCCATTTTTTCATGCCTCAAGCATGAAATGGCATGAGAACATGGCATTCCTGTCAGTTCCCACCTCCTGCAGTCACAAGTTTTCATCTCAAGATCCACAATGTGTTGGTAATCTTTAACCTCAACTTGGAATATGCCTTTCCCAGCTAGCATTGCATAACATATGTTTGCCAATTCTGCATTTTTTGCAATCTTTTTCCTAATCTTGGGACAGATTTGTCCTTGGAAGCTCTCTACCTCCTTCTGCTTGTTGCAATGTCTGGTCATCAACTGAGACTTGATCCTCTGCAACATGCTAAGTACAGGAAGTTCCCTAGCCTCTAGAATGTATTTGTTGAAAACCTCACATGAATTGTTCAGTAGAATGTCACATTTAGGAAAAGTGCTAAAGAAAGCTCTCACCCAGGTGTTTGGTGCCATTTTTTTCCAACCAATCATAGGCATCTTTGTTTAATGTTTTCATCTTTTTCATGTTCCTTTCCCACTGACTAATGGAGCTAGACCTACCACATGCCAGAGTTGGTTTTTTAGATTCTCAACTTTGAAGTGTCCTTGGAAGTTCTGATACAGGTGCCTAACACAAAATATGTGCTTAGCTTCTGAAAACACTTGCTGAACAGCTGGTATGATACCCTGCATAAGTCACAAATACATTCAATTATACACACTACTCATTTTCAGATAACAAATTGCATAAGTAAAAAACACTGAACTAATCTTTTGCTTGTTTGTCATAATAATCCAAGGGTATGTGTTATCAATGTGCAGGTCATCCTTGAGTGTATTCAAAAACCATTTCCATGTGCTAAGTGATTCAACCTCCACCACTGCCACTGCTATTGGGAAGATGCAGTCATTTGGATCAATTCCTACAGCAGTCAACAGTTGGCCTCCCAGCTTTGTCTTGATGTGGAACCCATCCAAGCATATCACTGGTCTGCAGCCATTTAGAAACCCTCTTTTACAAGCATCAATAGTCATGTACAGTGTACTGAATGCACCTCCATCAAGGTTCAGAAAGAAAGTACTTCCAGGATTTGACCTTCTCAGTTCTTGACCAAAATCCCAGAGCTGACTGTATTGCTTAATCTCATCACCATAAATGGTCTTCCAGGCAAGCATTCTTGCCTGGATAGCTTGGACCTAGAAGGGGTCAGGTTCCACTCCTTTTGAACTGTTCTTACAAAATTCTTCAGTGTCATCTTGTCATCTGCTCTGAATGCTTCAAGATACTTCTCAGTCAGCCATACAGAGGTGCATCTTTTCAAAACCCACTTCTTTTGACAATTGTGTTGGCCATTATATGTCTTGACCAAAAAACACTTCACTCTGCTGTCCTTTGATGCATACAGTGTCCATGGACAACCATCAGCACAATGGGCCCTCACTCTTGTGCTGTCATTTCTTGGCATCAATATTGCAACTCTATTTCTGAGACTATACTCAGTGATTGCTTTCCTCAATAACTGCCCTATTTTCAAAAGTTTGCCCAACAAAAAAATGTTGGCCTCTCCAAGTCCTCTATCCTAAATGCCTTGAACCTCTTTGTACTTGGCCCTTCATCATCAGACTCTGGTATCTGCAAGTATTCATCAGTGGAAAGCTCATCATCATAATTATAAGCTTGAGTACCTAGCTGCTGGCCCCTGAGTTTACTCCCAGTTGGCTTTCTCATCCTCTTTCCATCAACCTCTGCAACTATGTCCTCATCCACATTGTCAGCAAACAGGTCATCATCTGATTCTTCTATGTCATTGTCATTGTCCACAAAATCTGGATCATCTTCAATGTCATCACTACCTTCACTTTTGGTTTTAGGACCAATGTCTTCTTCCATTCTTGAGTTCAAATTGCAATAAAAATCTGGTAGTTTCTCCCCTCCCCCCCCCCCCCACTTTCTTCTCCACAAAGGTGACCTTCCTTGGGCTCAGAACCTTGGGCATACTTGCCACAGGGTTCACAACAATGTTATCCCAATCTACTCCATGGATATTGTTATCATGGTGAAGATAAATGACTAGATTCTTCACCCTATCTACAATACTAGCAATGACATTGGTGTCACCATCTGATACTATGACTCAGCCCATCTGTAAGATTCTTCGCTGGCAACAACCAATATACCATCAGTGTATCTGTCTTCTTATACCCAAGCTGACCTATGAAATCATCTATCCAAAGAGGGGACCAAGTATCTCTGTCACACTGATCAAACCAGTCAATCTTCTCATCAATGTACGCTCGATTCTCCCCTTGCCCAACGAAAAAACCACCATGATGCACCTCAAGCGAAAATTCCTCAGATACAGGCCCTACCATCAGAAATTTCAGCATTCAAAAACTGGGATTAAGAAACAAAACCCTAACTGTGTATTCGAAACCCTAAATCCACGGAATCCCACAAAACCCTAAATGTATACTCGATTCCAATGAAAAGCAACATTGATTTGTATGAAAATCTGGGATTTTGGAACACGAACTGTATATGGGGGCGGGTTCTCCCTTGCGCAGCATTCTTGTGGTCATCTTCGTCAGCCGCCGGGAGCAAAGGCCCACGGCGACTAGGAGCCTGAGTTCTCTGTCATTCACCGGCCTTCCTCGGTCCAAAGATGTCGCCGATCGCCGACGGCCGCCGCCTCTACCACCGCACCCCGACCGTTCCGTCCCCGTAGGCACCGAGGTCACTCGAGGAGGAGGAGGAGGAAATGTGAGGTTCTTCCATTCTCGAAGGGGTTCTTTGCTTAAAGTCCAATGCCTCCCCGTCTCACATGTACTTCTCGTGTGACTGTTGCCACGCTGACAGAGACACGTCGGCGGAATGGCTGTGCCGTGGAAATTTTGGACCTAAATGACGGCGCTAAATAGATTAGGGATGCATAAATGCGTTTTAGCAGGATGGGGACCTGGATGAGAACAGTAAAATACTTTATGGACTGCGGGTGAACTTGGAATATTCACATGTCTTTAATTTATTTTATGTGAACTGGTGTTTACACTAAGTATGTATATGTTCACAGCTACAAATTCTGTTTGCACGGGCAAGTGACGCCCTCACTCGCCTTTGAAAATCTATTTTTAGGGGCGGATCACGCTATAATCCTCCCCTACAGATCAAATAAGAAAATAAAAACAATCACCAGCAGCTGGCCTCCACCGCTCTCTCGCGCTAGCAGCCATTGCTGCTCCCTACGAATGCATTGTGCCTGCGCGTCTCCCCACGAACTCGATGCACTGATGCATAACCCCATGAACATGCAGCGCCGCTGACGCTCCCCATGAATGCGCCATATCGCCGCTTTGTCATCCACATTGGCCATTGGATCTGAGATCTGTGGATTGTATTAATCAAAATTATTTTCTCATTAAGCATCAAAGTGTAAAGGAAGCACATTTACTTTTTTTGATAAACGAGTTTATGAGAACCATCCAACACCCTAAGAGCACCTCCAAGAGATTAGGTAACTTGCTTGGCTAGGTAAAAAAGGAAAAGAAGAGGAGAAATCAACTTCCAACAGACTCCATACTGCTCCGCTCGCTACTCAACTCAGCATCCGACGCCCCTCGCTCGGGAAAAAAATGAGCCTGCTCCGCTCGTTATCTCTCTGCCACCCGCCCTCTCTTTCCCACGCTGCATCGCCCCCGACCCCTCGTGCCGTCGCTCCGGCGCCCTGCTGCCGCCCTCGCGCCACCGCTGCTGCGCCTTGCTGCCGCCCCCGCGCATGTGTCGATGCTTGTTGAAGTCCTCCGCCGGTGCTCTTCGAGGTCCTCTACTGGTGCCCATTGAGATCCTTCGCTGGCCTTGAGGTTGCCCCGCATACTCCACCGTCGAGGGGCCTCTGCGCGCGACCTCTTCGAGCGGCGGCCGACAGTAGGGGCCGCATGCGCACACGCCTGCCTACGAGCGACCGCCGGCGTTGGGGGCCACGCGCGCCCTCCGTGAGTTGCGGCTGGCGGCGGCCACACGCACCCTCTACAAGTAGCGGGCAGTGGCGGGGGCCGCGCACGCCCGCACCCGAGGCAGCTCGGCAAGATCCGGCGGTAGCCGGTGGTGCCGCGCCCGCCCGCTGTAGGAGCAGAGGTGAGAGCTGCCATGGATGGGAGCACAAGAAGAAGAAGGGGAGTAGATAATATTGTAGGGTCCATGCATCAGTGAATTGGAAAGAGAAGATGAATGAGGAGATTTAGCTAGTCTGTTGGAGAAAGAGAAGATATAGAGAGGGATTCCTAGCTAAATTCCTATTTAGCTAGTTTAATTTAGAAAAGGAGAAAGCTATCGAACACCCGAGTGTTATGTCACCTTCCGTCACTCGAATTTTGAACCATCTGATCATGCTGCTGATTAATCTGCCATCGCTTGTTCCCAGCGGCCGTTTGTTTTTTATTTTTATTTCCTGTATGTGGGGCCGAGCTGTCGGTGTTATGATATTTGTTTGGTTCTCGGTGTCATGGCTCGTTCTCATCCTCCATTTCCTTTGCTACGCTGGCCGCGGAGGGGGGCTTTTGGTGAGGCGATTTCTAGTTTTCGCAGCAATTTCGTTGATTCGCACAGATTGAACTTCTTTCTGAGGTTTGGATTTGTATCTCCTGAGACTTAGTATCCTCAATAGTTATTTTGTTACCTGATTCGTGGGGATCTTTCGATTTTTGTTTGCTTGTGCTGTAGTTTGGTTGGGTTTATGCAGAAATATATTTTGCAGGGATTCAATCCTCTTCGTCCTCATCCTTTGAGGTCTCCTTAGTTGTTTGTTGTATTTGTGTGGCTAGGTTTTCAAATTCGATCTATTGATGAAGCTATTTCTGAGTTCTTTCGCTCTGTCCCCTTCCGATTTTGTGGGCATTTCAGTTTATCTGCAACTCTCTAGCTCTGAAATTTCTGCAGATCCCCATTGAAGTTACCTGATGTATTCGGAGTCTAGGGTTTTGTTGGACTCATTAAGAACTAACAGTTGATTCTGTGATTTTTGGTTAGTGTCACAAGCTATTTCATTTTGTCCCTCGTGGATTTCATGTTTTTGCATTTCTGTTTGGTTGATTTCGATCGATTACCCTGTGATCTGTCCTGTATTTCATTCAATTCCCGTGGTATTAACCTATGTTTCTTGTTGACTAGATTGGTCTAGCAGTCTGTGTTGTGGCATTCGCTTTGGTTGCATAGCTTTTAACCAATTAATTCATGAGATTAGTCTAGTTCGATATGTTGTTCGGTTGGATTCAGTATCGTAGTTTGTACCTGCTCATTCTTTTTGTGTCTCTGCTTTGCGATCGGGTTTAGTAGTCTAGATTTCTCTCGAATTAATGCCAGAAATAATTTGTAACACAGGTAGTTAAGTGAATTAGATAACAATAATCTCAATGCAACCATTTTAATTTATAGGTGGCTGGATTTGTAACTGACTATGTGCATAGTAGGGTGCAAAACTCTTGGCTAGACTGGGGGTTTGCTGGGAATGTTGTTCTTAGGTTTTCGAATGAGTAGCTAGGTAACTGATTTTTTATTGTATATCTGCTTGACCTGTCTGGTTAAGATCGATTTTTCCTTAGTTTCGCAACAAAGTCTCTGTTCTTTTTGGCTAATAAGTCGTGCTCTCATCAGTGAGCAACAGTCTCCCAAACATGCATCTGCTAGTGGTTGCAGGTCGGAGTTTTCTTCTTTTTGAAAGATGGACACAAGAGTTTTTATTGAACCACCCATCCGTAAGATAAAATCCCCGCTCATCAGAGATAGTACTTCCATGCAGCGGCGAAGCCAACAGGGGGATGGGGGGCTCAAGCCACCCCCCCTCCGTGCGTCCGGCCAGGTGCCCATGAAGCCTCCATGCTTCATCATCTTGCCTAGCATTCAAATAACAGTGTTTAGCCCCCCTAAACACAATGTCACGTTGCCTCAGCCCCCCTAATCCTTCAACCTGGCTCCGCCCCTGCTTCTATGTGTTTCTTCCATAACCGTAATCAAGTATACTAGATACTCTAGCCATAAATAATCAGTTGTGAATATTGACTAGAACAGAACCATACAAATTGTGTACATATAAACTTATTCTATATTGTTTTCTGCTTATTTTATACTTATTTCTTGGAAGACATTTCTGACTAATTGGATATTATAACTAGAATAGATAAGATGAGAGTATTGAGGTTGTTTAGTTCTATTTTTTAGTTGTAGTAGTACTGCAGACTATTCCTGCATATGGTTTTATAATTACTATACTTCCACTAGTGTCAGCTTTTTAAATGTTGTTTCCTTGATCTGCTTTCCCCATTTCCCACTGGTTAATTTTTTGACACTGCCGCTTAGTGTTATGTTGTAGTAAATTTGTTGCTATTTTGCTCTTTATTACTTCCAGTCTACAGTAGGTGACAAGATCCTATACTACTTCTAATAGGATCAATAGCTCTAATGTGATGTGCAATGTGATATATAAATTTAAAATATGACTTGCTTACACTTTTTAATTCTCTGCCCTCCTTCTACCTTCCACTTTTATTTATCCCCTGCCACTGCCTATGAAATTTGCATCCTATATGTAATTTGTGCCATTTCATAGTGGTAGAGAAGAGGAGGTTTGTCCCGGTGGGCGTTCTCTCCTTTTGTCTTTCTTCCTTTTACTATTTCCAGTCCTTTCAATTTTTCATCTTTCTAGTGCTTTAAGTTTACTATAACGATGGATCACAAGATTAGTCTTATTTCTAATTGTTCTACACTATTATTTACTACATTAATATGATATATTTACTATACTTACAGTGTAGCATAACCATAATTACAGTGGAAATGTCACTGTAAATTATGTATGATGCACGTTCTCGTATGCACATGTGATTTATACTAATTTATATTTTACTAGAACTTTGGGAGTCTGTCTACAGAATTGCTATTGATCATTGCAGAAGCAGTGTCTTTGTACTATGCCGTTATGCTTCTGGCCAAATTGCTTTGTAGGTCTATGCAGGTGGAGAAGACCATGTCATCCCTGGCACAGTTCTGAGTATTGAAGTGGTGCTTATATTGACTTTAAGGAAGAGTTGTATTCTAGGTGCAGCTTCATATTGAGTATCCTTATACAATGGCTTCGTATTGAATTGGTGCCTTTGTTTTCTAGTTGTAAATTATGTTGTATTTTAAATACAATATAGTCTGTTCATTATAAAGTTTCAGTACTAATTGTACTGTCATTTTTGTGTAATCAAGGTGTAAATACTATATAGTAGATATTTCCATATTTACATTTTTAATAGTTGTTATTCGCATCTGCAGGGTTTAGGTCCACAAATAAAAATAAATTTGCATTTTTAATAGTTGTTGTTTACATGTTCAGGGTTTAGGTGGATAAATAATTCTAGGTGGATAAATAATTGTACTTATTGATTAATTGTTTTGTTCTTACTTTATGAATTCAGCTGAAATTTTGTTCATTATGATTCTGTCGAGTGTAGGAAGTTTGCAAAATAGTTTTCTCAATTTTTTAATAACCTTAATTAAGAACAAATTGTTCCAGTTACAGTGCAAGCATGTTAAATCGCCGGTGTACCTTGAACTATTATTTATTTGAGTTATTGTTGTAATTTATTTTTTTAGCCTTTTTTTGTATTTGCCATTTGGCATTTGTGGGGTTTAAAGGCACCCTCAAACTTTTGTTGTTTGTATTCCATAGAAATATTTTTGAGAATATTTGTTATGTTAAATTTGTGTTTTCACTTTTTTTCTGCATTTGAATCACTCCTGTTCAATTTTATAATTACAATTCTATTTATTGTCTTCTACACCTAGTTCCATAGTGTGAATTTCCTTTTTGAAGTCCTTTCAAGCCTGTTTTGTGTGAGATTAGTAGTGTGAATCATTCGGGTTGTGTTGGATTTATCACTTGAGTGAGATTTGTCTATGTTTCACTCGAATTTTTGCTTGTATCCGATTCATGTGATTTGTTGCCTGTAATCACTTGAGTGTAGGAAGTCCACGAATCACTCAAGCACGATATAGACGGACCCTTAGAAAATCTTTTGGAGATGCTCAAGGAAATGAGTCTGCGAACACGTAGCGCCGCCAGATCCACACTCCTGCACGCTCGCTCGCCGCCGCCTCCAACCACCAGATTTGGCCGTCGCTGCTCCCCACGAATGCACCGCGCTACCAGATCCGCTCGCCCACGTGCTCTCCACCGCCTCCTGCCGCTACATCGGCCGCTGCGGTCCCCCGCGCATTCGCCGCCCCATCCTGTCGCCGCGGTCCCCCGCGCACTCGCCGCCCCATCCTACCGCCGCAGTCCCCCGCGCGCTGCAGTGGCTCCAGGTGGCAGCAGAGAGAATGGAAGGTGGTGGCAAGGGAGGAGCGGCTCGATCCGTGCCGGCGTAGGAGGCAACGTCAGGCTTCTCACACTGGCTTCTCACACTATCTCAAAGCTGATGATGTTTATTTGCTTAGAGAAGTTTCACATCATTCTGGCTCTACTTTTTTACTATTTCCTGCAATATTCAGGTGTCTTTAATTTATTTTATGTTCTCGGTGGTTAGTGTTTACACTAAGCATGTATATATGTTCAATGAGAACCGTGAGGTGGAAGTGATGGATCAGCACACTACATTATTTCTCAAACCAAACAACAAAAATTTGTTCAAAGCTAGGATTAGATTATTCAAAACACAAGCCGCACCTCAAACTAAACACTCTAATAAGCGTGTTGACATTGTACATGCACCCAATAAAAAGGGAGAAAGCTGAACAAAACCTCGACTGATATAATAGAAATCTAAGGAAAGACAGCGTCAGGTCTACTGGCTTCATTGGTCATTCCCGAGCCCCAAAGCAGCAATGTGCAAGGTCACTTTTGGGTCTCTTTGGGAGGCTCTAGCTCCTATAGCTCCGACTTCTTCGGCAACTCTTGCTTGTGCTGTAGCTCTACCAAATACTCTAGAGGTGGTGCAGCTCTGTCCAGGAGGCTGTGAGCTATAGGAACAACTTTGCTGCAAGAAGGTGGAGCAAACAAAAAAAATCAACTCCACCGGCTCCGGCTCCATCTTTCATGCAAGGGGCCTGAGCCCTCGCAAAGGCGCCCTTAGTTTCAGCAGGCTGCCGGGTGGAAGAGAACTAGAGAGCACCGCACAGTGGTGGCGGACCCACTAGCGTTTAATGTGCATCAGCGATTTGGTTGCCGGCTGCGAGAGAACTTGGGCCATGTTTGTTAGGTGTCAAATCAAGTTTGCACTAAAAGACGAATACCCGCATGGAGTACTAAACGAAGTTTATTTGCAAATTTTTTTAGTAATGGTGTAACTTTTCGAGAAGAATTTAATGAGCCAAGTTTCATCATGATTGGCTACAGTGATGCTACAGTAACCGCGCTCAATCATTCTCTAATCGTGTGGTCAAAGTCCTCATTAACTAGAGCAGCTGCTACAGTACCATAGTTGTGGAGATAATTTTATAATTAGACTTTATTTAATACCCCTAATTAGTGGTCAAAACATCATTTCTCTCTCATCAAAATATTTTCACACTTCATCCAAACAATCTCAGAGCTAGCATTTAATGAGCAGCAGCGATGTGCACACAATCTCAGAGCTGATGATGTTTATTCGCTTAGAGAAGCACTACTGGCAAAACAGTTTTTAAAGCGGGTAAATGCTGTGTTTGGTTTGGGTCGAAAAATATTTCCACCTTTGACTACTAATTTATATAGTATTAAATAAAGTCTAATTACAAAGCCATCTGTAAAATCCCTAGTAAATTCACGAGACCAATGTAATAAAGACTTTAACCGCATAATTAGAGGATGATTACTGTAACATCACTGTAGCAAATCATAGATTAATTACCGTCATTAGATTCGTATCGAAAAATTACACTCATCCGTGAAAAGGTTTCACAAATAAATTTCGTTTAGTACTCCATGCATGCATTCGTTTTTTTGTGAAAAATTTTTCACACTCTCAATCAAACACGGCCAAAAATCTATTTGTAAGGATAGATGCGTACTTGCCCATGCTTTTCCCTGCTACAATTTTTGTTTGCACAAACAGGGGAGGCCCTTACTCACCCTTGAAAACCTGTTTCCGCTCCACCCCTAGAGATCAAATAAAAAAGAGTACTCAATAAAAAAATCACTAGTAGCTGGTCGCCGTGCTACCTCACGCCGGCAGCAGCCGCTGCTCCCTGCGAACGTGCCGCACCTACTCATGTCCCCGCGAACGCGCCGCGTCGACCCATAATCCCACGAACGTGCCGCGCAGTTGTCACTCCCCGCGAACGTGCCGCGCCGCACCTCCCCGCAAACGCGCGGTCCCCCACACGCTCACGGCCGCCTCCTGCCGCTGCGGTCCGCCGGTCCCCCCTGCGCTGTCGTGGCTCACGGTGGCGGGACAGAGAAGTGAAGGGTTTTTTATTTGCAGCGTGCTAGTGAATAGTGACAGTTTGATTACTAATTACAGTGCCAAACAAAACTAGTTTATAAAATCAATTTCAGAACCCGCGTTAGCGACTCTGAATAATTTAATGAGACATCTAAACGTATGATTAGAGAATAGTTACTGTAGCATTACTGTAGCAAAACATCGATTAATTATTGTTACTAGATTCGTCACGAAAAATTACAATCATCTTTAAAAAAATTTTACAAATAGATTTTATTTGATTTTTCATGCGGAGACCAGAAGAGACTGATAAAAATCTAGCGCGCGAACCAAACAAAACCAAAGTGGCGGCCACGAAGGAGCGGCTCGATCCGTGCCGGCGCAGGAGGCAGCGTCAGGTCCACTAGTTTCATTGGTCCGTCCCGAATCCCGAGTCCCAACAGCAGCAGCGTGCAAGGTCACTTTAGGCGTATGGTCACTTTAGGCGTATTTAGTTGGTGAAAAAGTTTGGATTTAACTACTGTAGCATATTTTATTATTATTTGATAATTAATATTTAATTATGAATTAATTAGTATTATTATATTCATCTCGTAGGAATCAGTTAGACTATATAATTAGTTATTTTTTCAAACACATTTAATACGCCATATATATGTGTGTCTAAAAATTTAATGTAATAGGTACTGTACAATTTTTTTTGAACTAAACGCAGCCTTACGAGCATGGCAATAACCCAGCCCATACGGCTGGCTGCGAGCTCTGCTCTGCGCCTGCAGCAGGCAGGGAGCGAGCGATTTCCTTTGCCTGGGTCCACGTGCAGAGATTGAGCCGGCGGTAAAGGAAACGGTGGCTTTTTTCTCTCTCCTCCATGTAGGATGTAGCCTGCTATAATACTTGTTCATATAACAAATGGTCATGCTGGTTTGCGAACCCTGTGGGACGAATCCACCAGGGAGGGATGGGCGGACAGACAAACAAAACAAAGCTCTTGCTTTCACATGGATGTAAATATAATATATACAAATGATCCCGCGTGCGGATCATGCAGGTTTCGCGAGCGCTCTTCAATTCAAATTTCAAAAGGTGTTCTTGTCATGGCCTCATGGGTAGGGTTCACCTAACCGGTGGGAACCGGTCCGGTTTGATCGGTTACCGGTCAAACCGATCCGGACCGGTTCCGGTTCCGGCCGGTACCCAACCGGTCAAAATTCAAATTTGAATTCAAAAAAATGAAAAATTTCTAAAAAAATCCTAAAAAAACTTCAAGGTGCGATGAATTTAATGGTGTCAAAATTTCTCAAAAATTCGTTTGTTTAACATACTTTTCGGGCATTTAAAGTTAAAACAAAAAAGAAAAAGAAAAAAATGAGACGGCCCATTAAGACCCACTTGGTAAACCGGTCAAACCGGCCGGTAAACCGGTCTAACCGGCCGGTATACCGGTTACACATGCGATTTTAAATTTGGATTTGAATTCAAACCAGTCAAACCGGCCGGTAAACCGGTCAAACCGGCCGGTAAACCGGTACGAACCAGTTGAACTGAGTTTTTTGAATTCAAATTTGAATTTGACCGGTTTCTACCAGTAACCGGTCAAACCGGTCCGGTAAACCGGAACCGGTGTCCGGCGGTTTGGGGTGTCCGGTCGGTAAAAAGAAGGGAAAATTCGATTCATGCCACCACAACTCCATGAAATTGGGTTTCACGTTGAAAATCATGCCACTCAATAGCATGGATTTCAACATGAAATCCAACTTCGTGAAATTGTAGTGGCATGGATCCAACTGACCCTAAAAAGAACCCCACTCATGGGTACCAGGGTTCAGTCCCCGGCGGTTGAGGAATCTCTACTTTCTGGCCTGGTTTTACTAGAAGTCAGGGTTCTTCTCGGTCCGCAGCGCGTACAGGTTAGCGAGCCGGCTTCGGGAAGAGGAGAATGGGGGGTGGCAATCGAGCTCTAGCAACCAGAACCAAAGGTCAATTTGGAAAAAATTCTGGAATATTCCAATCACACACAAGATTTTAGTTTTTGGATGGAAAGCGTTCCATAATGGGCTGGCCACCTAGGAAAACAAGTGCCGCCGTCACATTGTAATATCTTATCAATGTGAGAGCTGCGGCAAGGAAACTGAATCGAGTACGCATGCTCTGATTCGCTGTGATCATGCATGTACACTACGGAAAGCAATAAGGAAACAGTGGACATTGCTAACATTCATCGACAGTTTGGGGATTGATGGAGGAGCTATGGTGATGCTGCTCTTATGGAGGAGCTGGCAGGTGGGAAATAATATTGTGCATGACTCGGACAAGCTATCGGTAGAGGGTTCAGTAAGATTCCTGGTCAAGTATTAGGGCGAGCTGCGCGGCATCCGGCATCAAGTCATCAACGACCAGTGTTTGACGCCAAACGAAAGAACCCGATCAGTGACACTGGTCAAAGGGCCGGGCCTGATAAAAAGGAGAGGGCCTCGGAGAAGTGGAAGCCACCGGATGAGGGTGGATAAAGATAAATGTTGATGGAGCCTTTGACAGTGCAATGGGAGAAGGAGGTCTGGGCGTCGCCATTTGGGACCATCTGGGCGCTGTCCTGCTGGCAGCCTGCCTGGGTCTTCATTGGCAATGGAAAGGATGCGGAGGAGTTGGAGGCGCTAGCCTGCAAAGAGGGCCTAAGTTTGGCCTCGGAATGGTGCCATCAACAGGTCGTATTAACCATGGACAGTAGTGCCGTGGCAGGTTTCCTGAAGACCTCCGGCGATCACAGCTGAAAATCATCCGAAGAGGCGTTGGATGCTGGAGACAGGCTCCCCATGGGATGTTACCCATTCTAGAAGAGAGAGTAATGGAGTCGCACACGAGCTCGTGCAATTTGCTAAACGGATGAGTGTGATGTTTTGCATCCCCGGTGCGTGTTGAGCAGCTTATTGCTCGTGATTGAAACCATCTTTCAGAGCAATAAATAAACTCTCTTCTCCTCGAAAAAAAAGCAAAGAATGATTGTGACACTTTTTCCACACAATCACGACCCGTCTGACCGCCTCCCACCTCCACGCCGCCCAATGGTTCCATCTTGACCATCTCGCCTACCCTGCCGCCCTTAACTCGCTCCCGCTCGATATCCCTACCCTCGCCTCCCCCCCATCATGCCTCCCGCTGCCCTCCCCCTTGCCCCCCTCAGGGTGCCGCCGTCCTCCCCTCGTGCTGCAGGCCTCCCCTCGCCACAAAGCAGAGCGTCGTAGGAGGAGCCGACGCACTCGCGATGCCATCTCTGTTAACAACTGCCGCCTCCCCACTCGTAACCCCGATGCCCTCCCCTTTGCCCTCCCCTCAGCCCCGCGCATTCCGAGTTCCATCCTCCGTCGCCATCTCCGTCCCCGTGCCGCACACCACTTGGAGCCACCCCCACACCACGAGTCCATGTAGTCCGCCTGTCCCATCTCCTCCCTCGCGGAAGCTCGCCGCTGCTACGTCCCAGTGTCCCATGGAGGCACAACACTCGGGTGGAAAGGCAGGAGGCAGAGTGGCTTCGGCGAGCGTTCGAGAGGTGGCGGTTCTTGGTGCTGTCTCTACAGCGGGCGTGCTCTTGAGTCTTGACTCACCGGGGCTATCACGGCGGCTGGATTCAGGATTGGATTCGATTCATCCTCTCCGATCACGGTGACAGCGGTTCAGGTGAGCCTGCATGGTTGCTTGGACCCAACGCAGAGGAAAGTTCAAGATTGGTTGTTCCTGATATTGATCTCTTGTCACTTTTCATGGTTCATGCCTTCCACGTTCACCAAGAAAGAAAAGGGATTAGTCGATTGGTGTTGTACTCTACTTAGATTTTCTTCAGGAATGCAGGATAGAGGTCGCGTGCCACCACATAATTCATTCCAGGATAACCTTGCCTGAAACGAACTAGGTTTCTGTAAAGCGAATCCGATTCCCTGTATCGTCGTGATAGTTCATAGATCATACGCTATCACATACAGATTCATCATTTTAGGCAATATCATAGTTGTACTGCTTAAACAATACGATCATAGGTTTAATTATTACATAAATTCTGGAGATTTAGTACGATTCTCCCATTACAAGCCCGTTGGGCTAATTTCAGAGCAAATAGAAAACAACAACGGAAACTAGGTCTTCAGGGCCTCCTTCTTCGGCACTCCTTCCACATGCAATCTTGAGTGTAGCACGAGCCTTAGTCATACCAACCATCGTCATTGGTGTCGGACTCTGCATCTTGCCAAGCTATCCCCAAGGATGGGATAGGTTCATGTCACCATCCCTATGCAAGCTTTGTGGATGCATCAGTATAAAATATAGCCAAGAAAAGGTAAGAGTTTCCTATGCACAATAGTATCACAAATAGATACATATATCATCCTTCTTCCCGATATGGGCCGTTCCGGCATCCCGGACTCCTGGATCACTCACGCCTCCAGATATCACATTCCACCAAGCGGTACAAGAACTCCCGCTCTTCGTATCTCTACTGCACACTGGAGATAGAATTCAAGTAACACTGCTCTAGTTAGTGAAGCCGGATCAAAAGTTGTACATAATCGAGTATGCGGCTATATGTATAGTTTTACAACATGCAGGGGGTTGTACACCTGGACCCACTTGAATCGTAGTCGGTCGGGAATGAACCCTCCGGGATAACGAAACACTGGTCTGCTGTAACAAAACTAACGGATACGACCACCATCCTTTGGCCCTACGGCTCCCTGCGCGCGCACGGGCCTGGGCAAGGCTGGACATCAGGACAGCCCAAGGCGCGCCGAAGTGCAGTAGCGATGGCGAGGCATCGACGTCACGGGTTGGTGCCAAGGCAGGGCAAAGGCCAAGCCTTGGGCACCAGAGCGCTCGCGCGGGCACGGCGGGCGCACGGCGAGGCCGTGGTGGCGTTGAGAAGGGTTCGGCGGTGGAGACGCTCGCCGGAGCGCGCCAAAGGGTGACGTCCTGGCTCGCTTGGCCTAGGCCATGCTCGCACGTGCGGGCCCCTGGCATCCCAGGTCCGCGATGTGGCCCTGCTGAGCGGATTCAACACGGCGGCACTAGGAACGGCGACGGCGACTGTGAGCTACGACGGCGTGGCAGCGAGGCTCCTATTCGCGGCACACAAAAGGGCAAAGAGGGTCCTAGGTCCGGCTATGGTTGAGATACGGCGGCTAGAGGCGGTGCCTGTGCAGAGAAAGGGCAGAGGGAACGTCGGCGGCGGTGCTCACCGTCAGGCTTGGGGCGGTTAGTGGCGGTGCAGTGGCGAGGTGACGCATGAGATCCGGTGGAGCCGTGCCATGCAGCGCTGCAACAGTGGTGTCGATGTGGACGAGGCAGGCAGAGCTCCGGTAGCCAGTGGCACTCTCCTCCTCTGGTCCCTCCTCCTAGGAATTGGCGGTGATGAAGGGGAGAAAACCCCAATTGGGTTAGGGTTTCCGGTCGGGGCGGCGGCTGCGGTCTTTATAAGCGACAGCTAGGGCTTGCGGCGGACCCGGACGCCGAGGACGAAGGTGATGTGATGGCCGCGGGGGCGGGGTGACGTGGCGGCCATCCAGGGCCTCTTCGACCCAGGCTCGGGGTCACGCGGGCGGGTGGTGGTCGAGAGTGGGGTAGTAGCTGTCAGCACGGGTTGCAAAGGGCTCGGCACGGGAGCGGCACGCGCGAGGTGCGCGTGAGTGAGAGAGGGAGCGAGAGGAAGGGGAAAACTGATAGATGGCCCACCCCTGTTAGTTGCGGCGAGAGCGGAAAAGCGGGGCGCGGTTGAGTGGATTGAGGTGAGCGGCGGTGCTGAGCCGTTCCTGGGCCGCGCGGCTCGCTGCGCCCGCGTGTGGCGAGCGGGTTGGGCTGGTTCAGTGGTTAGCGGGCCAAGCTAGGTAGGTCGGGTTGGGTAGGTTAGATGCTTTAGGCCCAGTTAGGTTTAGACAAGATCCATCCAAATTAATTCCAAACAAGGTAGAGCCAATAACTCCAATAAAAATCAAATATTTTTCACACTAACATTTAACTCCTTATATTTAATTTGATTTTATTTTCACTAGGAGAAGGCTGAGGTAGCATTATCCTTGAATTGATCTAAATTTTTGCACTTCACACAAATTTTTTGAAAATTCACATTCGAATTATGATCATGATAGGTGATGCTAGTAGAGAATTATGATCATTATGGTTAACACTAGTGGAGGATGAGTGGGTGATACATGAACAAATTGATTTTAGAGAACACTGATGAATTTGATGGTAATAAAAATAGAAGTGAGAGAAATAGAAGTAAATGATCTTTAGCGGGTTGCGTCTATATTATTGGCAGAATGGCACCTTGTTTCGTGAGTGATTATATTATACAGTTTTAAAGTAGATCAAGCAAAACCCTGCAAAAGCCCTGCCTTCCCGATTACAGCTCTCCTCAGCCCTGCCCACCCCCAGCCGCCTTCTCCTTTGGGTTTTTTTTATCCATACCATTACAATTTTCAAAGTTTGGAGAAACGCCATTACTATTCGTCTATTTCGAAACATACTATTACAATTTTTCGTTTCTCGCAAAAATGACACGGAATACGTATGGAGACAACATGGGCCCAGCTGCAGGTGTATATGAATACGTATATTGCATTGAAGGCTCTCTCTCCTATCACTGACTCGCAGGCCCCACATGTCATCTTCTTCTTCATCCTCTCCTGCCGCCCTCCTCCTCCCATTTTCTCTCTCCTCCTTCCCTGCCGCCTCTGCATCTCCTCCTCCCTCCTCCGGCCACGCACCCCCGCCAGCACGCCTCAGGGCTCGACAGGGAGGACGAGCAGCAGGGCGCCGTGGCGCACAGGCTCCTCGGCACGGCGGAGCTGGCCTCCCTCCCTCCCCGGGCAGGAGCACGGCGTGGCGAGTGGCCGGCCGGAGACGCGGTACGGCGTGGCGCACGGGCGCCCCTCCCCTCCCCTGTCCTCCTCCCCTGCTACCTCCAGAGCGTCCCAGGGTGGCGCACGGCCCTCCGCGCCGGGGAGCTCGAGCAGGCCTCGCATCGGAGGATGGCGGCGAGCGCGTGGCGGCCGGCTCCCCTGCTCCTCCATCCCTCCCCACTCGCCGGCGCTGCTCCTGCATCCCCCCTCGCGGGAGGCCCCTGCTCCCTCTGTCGGCGCGGCGGCCACGACCCTTGCCTTCTCCGCGCTCATCAGCCGCCATCTTCCTCCCCGCTCGCGCGCAGCCTCCCTTCCCGGCACCGGCGCCTCCCTCCCGTGCTCCCTGTGCCCCCGTCCCCTACTCGTGGGCGGCACGGACGGCGCGTGAGGAAAGGACGAGGGCGCGAACGGCGGCGGACCGGTGGCGCGGGCAGCAGCAGCTCCGCCCCGCCGGTCCCGGGAGGGAGGAGCAGGGGCGGCGCGTAGCTGGTCTGCCCCGCCACCCCCGTCGTCGTCCCCGGCCTCGCCCTGAGCCCCTATTCCGGCGTCGCGGCGCGTTCGCTCAGATCTGGCGTTGGGTGGAGAGCCGCCTCGAGCTCGACCTCGGCCGCGGGGAGGAGGAGGGCGGCAGGGAAGGAGGAAGGACGAAGGAGGAAGAAGAAGATGACATGGGGGCCCCGCGAGTCAGTGATAGGAGAGAGAGCCTTCAATGCAATATACGTATTCATATACACCTGCAGCTGGGCCCAAGTTGTCTTCATACGTATTCCGTGTCATTTTTGCGAGAAGCGAAAAATTGTAATGGTATGTTTCGAAATAGACGAATAGTAATGGCGTTTCTCCAAACTTTGAAAATTGTAATGGTATGGATAAAAAAACATTCTCCTTTCGCCCCTCTACCACCCAGGGTTTACCTTACTGCCGGTAAACCGGCGGTTACCGCCAAAATTTACTGATACTGCTACTATGCGGTAACCCGTACCGACGGTAAATTTAAAAAAAAATCGCCAAAATTTAAAATTTTCAAAAAAAATTAAAATAAAAAAACGGTTACCGCCGGTTACCGCTAAAATTTTCCGATACCGCTGAACGGCGGGAAATCGGTTACCGGCGGTAAGGTAAACACTGCTACCACCCCTCGTCGCTCGTGCTCTCCATCTCGCCCCATCCGGCTTCTCCCCGTGGCCGGCCGCCGTCGCCGCTGATGGACTCCTCTTCTTCCTCCTCCTCCCCCTCTCCCTCGGCGGTGGCGGCGCGCGCCGCCGACGCGGGCCGGTACACGTTCAGCCCGAAGCTGCGGTGGCAGCCGGAAGTGGAGGAGTACTTCGCCGCCGCGTACGGCCGGGACCGCTTCGCCCGCATCTCCGAGGCCCTCGCGTGAGTACAGCTCCGCCTGCTAGAGGCTGGCTCTGGCTTTACCCCCCCTTCTCCCTGTCATTTGGTTCCTGCTGATTCTAGGAACGCTGCATTTCCTTTTGGTCCAAGTTCTGGGGCTTTATTGCTGTCTAGCGTGATGTTCTACTGGAGCAGCTCCGCAGATTGTCAGGGAAATGTAGGATGGAGCGGAGTCAAACGAGACGCTGTTCCCAGCACATCCCAAGCTTAACAGTTAGCACGCTCGACTCTTGCATCAGTCCATCCATTGAGCAGATAAAAGAATGAATCAGAATTAGCATGCCAGATATATGGATATTCGAACAATTCTGGTTTTCAGGATCTTGGGAACGGACAACTAGGAATACTTGTTCAAGTTTTAAGTGTATTCCGAATTTCAAGCTATTCAGCATATCGATCGTCCTGATATTTGCCGCCCTGCAGCATTTTATGCATTCTGTGCTTTCTTCGCAGGTTCAACTCTAGACAGATTAATGTGGTGCAATTAAATAGCAGTTGAAATGTTTGGAAGATAAGGTCATCCATACATCACACGATTATCCTCAAGGCAGTAGTATATCTATATATGATTCGTGTCTGTACAAGTTAATCAAATGCACAATGTTTTGTTTTAGTTAATTATGGACCGCTGCCACTTGGGCTCGCTACTTGCTTTTTCAGAAGTATGAAGTATAATAAGTCTTAGGTGCTAATTTAAGTAACTGATATCTGTTGAGGGAGCTTGTTCTGAACTTTCGTGCTAATTTTTAATCCATGACAACTATTACTGTTCTATATGACTAACTATTGCTTTCCTGCTCAGGCATCCTTCTCGTTATTCTTGTATTCGTGTCAATACTCTGAAGTCTTCCACTGATGCTGTCATGCATAAACTTATGGACCTAGTATGTGAAAATGGGCTCTGTGATGGAATCAATGGCATGGAGATTGTTGGTGGAGACCAACCACATGAAAAGAGTTCCCTGGTCCAGAAGTGTCCCTCTGCTGACCTTGAAAACGTTTTGTTTGTTCAGGGATCAGGGCCACATGTGTTGAATTATAATAGTCAACCAGACCAATCTGTTAAGGAAGTAATTGTAAGTCGAAAATGTGCAGAATCAGTTCTTCGAGGTGCCCAGGTATATTTTTCTTTTCTTGAATGTGTGCCTATATGTTGCTGTTAGAGTTTATTTGGTAGTATAGGAAATATCTCGAGGAGGCTTCTTGCTTCCAAGTCTTATACCCCTATATATTCGCCCTAGAGGCTCAATGCAATACAACCCATGATTCATGTGCAATCTATCCTTCCTACTGTAGCAAATGAGTCGAATGAGAGCCACTCCTAAAAATAGGATGAGAACCTGCTATGTTGCCATCAATTGTGATCTCAGATCTACAAAAACTGACAGACATTTGGTGAAAGACATCCTGAATTATCTCAGTCATTTTATTCCCTTCAAATTTTAATACAGACCATCAGATTCAGTCTGCACCATTCAGAGCAACACATGCTGAACATTGTGTGCTCACTTCCCTATTTGTGACTATTCACCACCAGATCTGTTCTATAATGTGATTCTGCTTGTCTTGAGAACTCAAACCTTGATATTTTTTTTATAATTAAATTGCATCAAGATTCATGGGTATCGTGCCTGGAAAAATCTTTGAGAAGGAAGACTGGAAGAAGAAACTATCAATTAATTTCATTACTGTTCTTTTTTTTTTGTTTCACATGCATATGTTATCAGGGATCACTTTTATATTCTGCTGTATTTGGCTGAACAAGTTCACAGTGGTTATTTTGTTGACCTTCAATAATCAAACTAGTTTGCTCTTTCTTTGGTTGAACATAGTAAAATTGAATTGCATGTGTAGTCCTTGGTGCTAGACTGGATTCTGTGTTACATAAATTTCATAGTCTCAATGAAAATAAGATATTTCAATTTTCTTGAAACATTTGTTATTTTCCTTTTATATTTTTGTTTTGAAATGTGACCATATACCATCTACAAGTTCATTGCTACTGGAAAATCTGTACTAGTCATTTGATCTCTTTTCTCCAAATTTGCTTTGTCTTCAGGTGTTTGTCCCTGGTGTTTTAGCTTGTAGTTCACATGTTGAGAAGGGTGATAAGGTTGCAGTCTCAGTTGCCATTGAGCAGCCTGTCAAAGATGGTGGCTGGGCTGTGGGTATAACACGGGGAACTGTTTTACAGGGATTGCAATCAGGCAAGCTTTTTTTTAGTGGAAGTTTAGTTCTTTTTTATACTTGTTAAATAAACTGATTTTGTTTCCTTTGTGACCTATGTGTGTCTATTTTCTGTTGGCATAGATGGTTGCTCTGTGTTGTTCTATTATTTCTATCTTGTGCTGCAAGTTTTTTCCTTGATAAAAGATGCATATTCATAGAGCTATATAATATACTCCATGTTGCAGATGTACATTATGAAGAAAGGAAGGGTTTGTACATTGGTAAAGGGACTGCTGCAATGTCGAGATCTGGAATATTTCGTGTCCCTCATGGGATTGCAGTAGAGATGACTGAAAGGGTATACAAGCTCCCATCTTTCAATGGTATATCTGCATATTTCTTACATTTTTCGGATAATTTTCTGCAGCGTATGTACGCATCTATCAGTGTATGACAGCAATCTGCATGAAAGACAGATACACAGTCTTATTTTTTAGTAATAAATTGATGACAAATTATAACGACCCTTGATTCTCCTCTTAATGAAAAACGTGCTCAGGCATGGTCGCTAAAAAAAATATAATGACCCTTGATTAGCAAGCAATAGATCACCATTTTTCTGAATGGTATTTATATGATTTCACCCTTTAGCTATAATTTGTGCAGCTAGCCAATCTTGCCAAGCAGCCTAGCATTGGTTCTTTGTCCCGCTGTTCTCTTGTGGCAGCTACCAAGGAATTCCATCTGGATAAGCTCCGCTCCACCCCAATTTCCAAAAAGAATAGTAACAGAACATACCTTAAGTTATGTTTGGGCTTCAGTTCCATTAGAAGCAGACCCACAAATCACTTCTGTAAAATGGTGTCAAATGTTGACACATGCTTAATTTTGTTACATGCATACCTACTTTTGAATTTTATTAATCTACTTTTCTGCGGTTAGGATTGCCAAATCAATACTCTGATTGAGTTGATATAAATGCATAAACTACTGTATTGCACTATTTTTTTGTCATATTATTGTTTTTTTGTCGCTTCAAATCATTAAGCTTAATTATTGATTCATTTTGTCACTAGATGTGCTTGAAGGGGAGATATTTCTTCAAAATTTACCAAGTGTTGTGGCCGCACATGTCCTTGGTATGATTTTTTTCTCGCTGCTTAATGTTTCATCCAGTATTATCATCTTTGCCGCAGATTGATACAAATATACAACATGCATTACTTATATAGATTGTGTTAGTTAAAACCCAGGTACTGAAATATAGAAAGCCAATTATCATGGATGAGAAAATTGAATTAGCTGAACAATTATTTAGAGGATGCTTCAAATAATATGAAGCACTCGTGATGAAACATGGACATGCATATTGAACTTTTTTTTTGTTTCTGGAACAAATTCCATGTTCAAATTGCAAATGTCAGAAGAGATCATTGCATCTATTGGCTTCTAGTCGAGAGAGAAACTAGGGCTTCATTGAGTTTGCAGCTTTAACCAAAACCATTTTGCTAATTTGTTTTAAAAATCACATTATCTTGCTAGAAATAAACAGTTGATTCTTGGGCAGTAATGATTCTTACCTCTCTGCATTTGATTCATTTTTGCATGTTGTACAGTCCATTATTTTGTACTACATTGCTAAAAGATTTTAGGCCTGATCTGTATTGTGCGTCTCATTTATAGATCCCCAGCCAGGTGAGCGAATACTAGATATGTGTGCAGCTCCAGGAGGAAAAACAACAGCAATTTCTATCCTTATGAGGGACAAAGGAGAAGTTGTTGCCCTTGATAGATCTCACAATAAGGTGAATTATTCCTTTCAGATTAGAGCAATATACCTGGGTCAAGGTTTGAGTTTCTTATATAGTTTCATGAACACATATATCCTTTCATAACAAAATGCCAGGTATAAGTGGAGCGTGCAGTTTTTGTTCTGTGCAACACTTTAAATGGTGTGCAGTTGGAGCAAGGGGCCTAACTCATTTGCATTCAACCTAGCCTAAATTTTGTTCAAGGGGTTAGGCGGACAAAGTGGATTGGTGAGGGTAGTAAAATGAATTTTTTCCTATTATTTAGGGGATCCGCACTTGTAGACACAGTTCGATCCTGCTTTAATGCAATGACATGCAGTTGTCCTGCATGTTTGTTCGAAAAAGTTATCCTATATGTCGGTGCCCTGCAGCAGGGATACCCACTCTTACTGCAGCAAGGTAGAACTCGTGTGGTCATCCGTAACTATGCCATAAGGGGCGGAGCAGCCGGGCCCCACGGGTCAGGCTCCTACCTCACCGGGCCAACGGCCGCGGACCCGCTCCACGCTCTGGGACAGGTCCGGTGACGCCACGTGTCCCTGAGGAGGGGAGGCTCCGAACCAACAACCGAGGGCTCGGACCCCCCATAGGGGTCCGGGACCTCCTCGCGCCCGTCCGGACCTCCCGCGCGCATAGAACCAACATACCGCTAGGGGGGGTCCGGAGCCGCCATGTGTCCTGCAGGCGCGGGGACGGGTCTTCCGCTGGAAGACTCGCCCACCCATCGCATTCAATGCGGGTGGTTGAGGCGTGCTCTGCCGTCGTGGTTTGCGGGGCAGCCTTTGTCAGTCCTCACTATAGACCGCGTATTACCGAGGTACACAGTGCAGCCGCCAGTGCCGCATCCGCGCAGAGCCCGTCTGCCGCATTAAATGGATACGACGGTACTGCGCTTTTCCATCATGTCGCCTACGCAGCAAGCTACACGGCCGTTCAGCTACGCTGCAGTCAACGCCGCACGCTACACCCTGGCGCCGTTTCGACAAGACAGGGCAAAGTACGCCGGTCGGAAGATTCCCGCGGACAAACCAGGGAAATCCGAGGATGAGATCTCCTTCGCCTGCAGCGCCATAATGTATGAACATTACGTTATTTTATACTGTATCGTTGGGCCCATTTGTCGGGGACCCAACGGCCATGTACGCGCCTCCCTTGAAATATAAAAGGGAGACGCTCGCCGCACACGGGAGGGGGGCTCTCTCAAGTTCATTCAAACTCAAGCAATACAGCACACAGTGGACGTAGGGTATTACGCTCCGGCGGCTAGGGAGTTGCTTCGCAACCCTCCGGCTGTTGCAGCCTCGCCAGACGCCCTGAGGCAGTGGAGGGACGACGTTGACCGTCTCCTCCATCTGACTCAGGCCTCCCCCAGTTCTGCAAGGACTGGACAACGACCTCCGTCTGGTAATGCGGTGGTATCCTACCACCGGCGCCAGGGCGGTGCGTCGGCATCCGTGCGCTCCCCCACAGTGATGGGTGCACGAACAGAAGGCCTGCGGGCGGAGCTCAACCGTAGGCGCGCGGGTGAGGACGCCCGCATCTCTGTGGAGAGGGCGTGAGAGCGTCGCTTCAACATTGAGGGCCGCAACCTCAATGCAGACTTGGGTGTAGCAGCACCCAAGCCTCCGGTAAACGCCCGGATACAGGCGGGTACCCCGGTGGCCGGGGTGGGCTGCGCTGCGCTGGCGGATCACCTCCGCGCGGTGGCATGGCCATCCAAGTTCCGCCCGCACCTGACGGAGAAGTACGATGGTACCACTAACCCGTCGGAATTCCTGCAGGTGTATGTTACCACCATCACAGTAGCTGGTGGTAACGACGCCGTCATGGCAAGCTACTTTCATGTAGCATTGACTGGGCCAGCCCGGACTTGGCTCATGAACCTCACTCCTGGGACGATTCAGTCCTGGGAGGAGCTCTGTGCGAGGTTCACAGCGAACTTTACCAGTGCGTACCAGCAGCATGGTGTGGAGGCTCACCTCCACGCCGTGAGGCAGAAATCCGGGGAGACGCTCCGGGCATTCATCTCGCGCTTCACCAAGGTACGGGGTACCATTTCTCGTATCTCTGACGCATCCATTATCACTGCTTTCCGTCAGGGGGTACGTGATGACTGATGAGAAGATGCTCGAGGAACTGGCGACGCACGAGGTGGAAAGCGTTACCACGCTTTTCTCTCTGGCAGACAAGTGTGCCAGGGCCGCTGAGGGCCGCGCATGGCACTCAGCCCCCCAAGACGGAGACGCCAAAGCTGGTGGCTCCGGTGCTACCGCGTAGGGCAGTGGCAAGAAGAAGAACAAGAACCGGAGTCGCGGGGAGCCGCAACCCGGCGGTCCAGCCGTTGCAGCAGCGGCACCAGCTGCTGCGGCAGCGGCTGGGGGCCAGAATGCGCATGGCAAACGCCCGCGCCCGCAAGGTGGCAGCGGAGGTTCATGCTCAGTGCATCCCACCGCTCGCCACAGTGCCGCTTACTGCCGCGAGATCTAAAAACTCGCGAAGCGGGTCAGTGGGCGGCGTGAGCAGTCCTCCAAGGACAGCTCACCTCCTCCTCGCCAGCGGTCTGGCAAGGAGAAAGCCTCCGACAGCGGGACCGCTGCCGGGGAGAAGGAGCTGGGGTACCAATCCCCTGCTCGGGAGCTGAAGGGCGTGTACCACGACGACAACTCCGACTCCGACAACGACGACCGCCGCAAGAAGCTGTACATAATGTACGGCGGAAGTTGGGAGCTTGTCTCCCGGCGGGACGTGAAGACCCTTCGCCGAGAGGTCCTTTCGGTGAAGCTGGGGGTCCCGAAGGTGGCGCCGCACCACAGGTGGATTAACACCACCATCTGTTTCGGGCCATCTGACTGCCCGGAGAACATGGCCGGGGCCGGTGTACTACCTCTAGTCACCGCCTCTGTCATATCCAACGTCAGGCTCTATCACGTGCTGATTGACGGTGGGGCTGGCCTCAACGTCATCAGCTATGCAGCATTCAAGTAGCTGCAGATCCCGGAGTACAAGCTGACTCTCTCTTGCCCATTCTCTGGAGTGGGCCCACATCCGGTGTTCCCTCTGGGGAGCATCACCCTACTGGTCACGTTCGGGACCGAGGAAAACTTACGCATAGAGAGCGTCCAGTTTGATGTTGCGGAGGTGAACCTCCCGTTCAATGCCATTATTGGCCGGCCGGCACTCTATCGCTTCATGGCCATTGCCATTACGGGTATTTGGTCCTCAAGATGCCTTCCCCTGCCGGTGTCCTCATCGTGCGGGGTGACCGCACCGCTGCCGTCGCTGCAGTTGAGAGACTGCATGCTCTTGCGGCAGATGCTGCACGTTTCGAGGAGGACCCATCCACCTCGCGACCCAGGGTGCCTGCAAAGGCACCTAAGGTCCAGCCGTCTGATACGGACCACGTTCCCGTGAAGACGGTGCAGATCGGAGCGGACTCCTTCAGGACCACCCGCATCGCGGGAAACCTGGAGGAGAAATAGGAAGACGCGCTCATCGCTTTCCTCCGGGCAAATGTGGATGTGTTCGCCTGGGAACTGTCACAGATGCCCGGGATCCCCAGGGAAGTGATCGAGCACAATCTGAGGATCTACCCCGACGTCACGCCGGTGCGCCAGAAGCCTCGGAAGCAGTCCATGGAGCTGCAGAACTTCATCCGTGAAGAAGTCCGCAAACTGCTACACGCTGGCTTCATCGAGGAGGTCCACCACCCCGAGTGGTGGGACAACCCGGTCGTCGTCCCAAAGGCCAACGGGAAGCTTCGGATGTGCATCGACTACACCAGCCTCAACAAGGCATGTCCTAGAGACCTCTATCCTCTTCCACGTATCGATCAGATCGTGGACTCCACCTCCGGGTGTGACCTTTTGTCTTTCTTATATGCATAGTCTGGTTTACACCAGATTCAGTTGTCTAGAGAGGATAGGAAGCATACTGCTTTTGTAACAGTGGATGTACTTTATTGCTATATTGTCATGCCGTATGGTCTGAGGAATGCCTTACTCACGTTTGTACGAGTTATGAACAAAACCTTCTGTAATCTAATTAGAGATATTGTTGAGGTGTATGTTGATGACATTGTGATCAAGACTAAGGTAGGGTCAACACTAGTTGAGGATATGTCCCTCGTCTTCGACCGTCTGCGCGCCATGCGCACGAAGCTGAATCCCGAGAAGTGCATCTTCGGCGTCTCGGCAGGAAAGCTGCTGGGTTTCCTGGTCTCACATCGAGGCATCGAAGCAAACCTAGCCAAAATCAAGGCGATCGAGGCGATGAGGCCTTCTAGCCGCATCAAGGACGTCCAG
Source organism: Panicum virgatum (assembly GCF_016808335.1). Taxonomy (NCBI): domain Eukaryota; kingdom Viridiplantae; phylum Streptophyta; class Magnoliopsida; order Poales; family Poaceae; genus Panicum; species Panicum virgatum. Next base: position 31,765,077 of record NC_053150.1, on the reverse strand, counting down.
AAGCTTACTGGATCTCTCGCCGCTCTTAGCCGCTTCATTTCGAGGCTGGCGGAGAGGGCCCTTCCCTTCTTCAAGCTATTGAGAAGGTCCGGTCCATTCTCTTGGACCGAAGAGGCTGAACAAGCTTTCCAGGAACTGAAGCAGTACCTCACCTCACTGCCAGTATTGGTGGCTCCAGAGCCAGGTGAGACGTTTCTGTATCTTGCTGCGTCTGCAGAGGCGGTCAGCATGGTGCTGGTCGCCGAGAGGACGGAGCAAGCTCGCCAGGGGGACACCAGGGTCTCCTCGGCCAAGGATGGTGAGCCGGACCCCGGACATGGGGGCCCGTCAGCCTCACCTCTGTCTGAAGGTCCGGACCCCGGACAAGGGGGTCCGGAGGAGCCTTGTCCCAGTGGGAACCCAGAACCGTTGGGGGCCCAAGGACCTGACGTGGTGGATAAAGGCGAACCGGACCCGGTCGCCAGGGTCCGGACCGTCCAAAAGCCGGTCTACTACGTCAGTGAAGTCCTCCACGAGGCGAAGGTCAGGTATCTTGAGACGCATAAGCTTATCTATGCCATACTTATTGCGTCTAGGAAACTGCTCCATTACTTTCAGGCACACCGAGTTGTCGTAGTGACCTCTTACCCGCTAAGAGCGATCCTGCACAACTCCAACGCCATGGGCAATATCGCCAAGTGGGCAGCAGAGTTGGCTGAGTTCCAACTGGACTTCCAGCCTTGCCATGCAGTCAAGAGCCAAATCCTGGCTGATTTCATAGCGGAATGGACTCCTTCCCCAAGCAATTCTGGAGGTCCGGACCTCAACGCCGGACTCCCGGAGCCGGAAATCAGGACACCAGTTTTCACCGAGCCCCACTGGACACTCTTCTTCGACGGGTCCGTCCGCAAGAAGTGGGATGGAGCTGGTGTGGTCCTCATCAGCCCAAGCGGAGATCAGCTGAAGTACATGGTGCACCTTAAGTTCAAGGCCACCAACAACATGGCGGAGTACGAAGCTCTGATCTTTGGCCTGACACAAGCCCTGTCTCTGGGGGTCCGGCAGTTTCTGGTGAAGGGGGACTCTCAGCTAATCATCAAGTAAGTCCGAGGGGATTGCAGCTGCAACAATCCCTAACTCGCGGCATACCTCATCCACGTGAGGAAGCTCGAGAAGGACTTCGATGCCTTGGAACTGTAACATACGCCTTAACATGTTCCCTGCGAACTCAACTCAGCAGCAGATGATCTCTCCGCGAGAGCATCTACCTGGGCACCCGTGCCTGAGGGCGTCTTCGAAAGACGGTTGCTGGGACCTACCGCCCAGCCTGCCGAACTGGGTGAAGGGGATCACGCTAGCACCTCGAAGCTACTGGTCCCGGTTGCATTCCACCTGTGGTGCCCGCCTTGGGTTGTGAGCTCTGTCGAGAATCCTGGAGACCTCGTAGAGCCACTCCCACCTGCTCAGGGAGCTTCCGATGCATGGATCTCCGAGATCCGGGACTACCTGAAAGACAATATCCTTCCTGATGACGATGTGTCCGCTGAGCGCATAGTACGATTGGCTAAACGCTACGCGGTGGTCGAAGGGGATCTCTACCGCCGTGGCGCCAATGATATCCTCATGCGGTGCATTTTTCATAGAGAGGGTCGCGAGTTGCTCGCGGAGATCCATGGAGGCGAGTGTGGAAGTCATACCTCATCTCGCACGCTTGTTGGTAAGGCCTTTCGGCATGGCTTCTACTGGCCGACAGCACTCCAGGATGCGGCTGAGCTGGTAAAGTCCTGCAAAGCATGCCAGTTCCATGCAAAACAAATACACACCGGCTCAAACTCTGCAAATGATTCCGCCCTCATAGCCATTCGCCGAATGGGGCGTGGATATCCTGGGGCCGTCCCCCCGGGCTGTCGGCGGGTATCGGTTCCTCTACGTCGCCATCGGCAAATTCACAAAATGGCCGGAGGTTACCCCTGTGTTGAACATCACCAAAAAATCAGCAGTCGCATTCCTCAAGTCCATTGTGTGCAGATTTGACGTCCCAAACCGCATCATCGCGGACAACGGGACCAAATTGAAAAGCAGACTCTTCCAAGAGTACTGTGAGGACATCGGCATCCAGCTATGCTTTGCGTCCGTGGCACATCCCCGCAGCAATGGACAGGTCGAGAGAGCGAATGCAGAGATCCTCAGGGGACTCAAGACCCGCACCTACAACTGCTTAAAGAAGCATGATGCAAAATGGGTTGATGAGCTTCCGTGTGTGCTATGGGGCAACCGGACCACACCCAGCCGAGCCACCGGGGAGACTCCATTCTTCCTGGTCTAGGGGCTGAAGCATGCCTTCCCCCAGATATTCACCTGGGCTCACCTCGGGTCCATTTTTTTGACGAATCCATGTAGGAACAGCTGTGACGTGACGATGTGGACTTCGTTGACGAACGAAGGTGGCGAGCAGCAATCCGAAATGCATGCTACAACCAGGCGCTCAGGTGCTATCATCAACGATTCGTGCACAGTAGGGAGCTCCGGGTTGGCGACCTCGTCCTAAGACGGATCCTGAACTGAGCAGGGCTCCACAAACTCTCCCCCAGCTGGGAGGGGCTCTTCAAGGTTACAGAAGTGTGCCGGCCCGAATGCGTTCGCCTTGCCACAGAAGATGGGGTGCCGCTGCCCAATCTATGGAATATAGAGCATTTGCGTAAGTTTTACACTTAGGCGGAGCAGGGAAATGAATTTTTTCTTTGTAATAAGATAGAATTAGCGTGCGGCCTAGAGCGGTAGAGGTCCGCCCTCGTAAACCCGGCCTCTGGCATCCATCGCACCGTCGGCTAGCATTAACGCGCGGCCCAGAGCGGTAGAGGTCCGCCTTCGTAAACCCGGCCTCTGGCATCCATCGCGCAAGCCATGTATATCAAGTTGCAAAGGAAAGATTTGCCCCGGTTCTGTCTTTGTGTCAAATTTTATTTCGCATTTTGATTCTCGAGATTTTACTTTTCTAACCCCCGCGCGGACTTCCACTCTGGTCGCTACAGCTAAGATCTGTATTGACTTGCTGGACTACCGTACAGGTCCGGACCCCCTACCTGCTGGGAGAGGGGTCCGGACCCCTAAGGACCTGCTCTAGAGAGGGGGTGCTTGTTTCTTGGGGCGGTCCGGAGTCCTGTGTAGCCGCTTAGCCGGTTCCGTACCCAAAGCCTACACACCACCACACTGTAACGAGTGGTCTAGTACCCGGAGCTGGGTAATTAGGGGGCCGAACCTCGTTCTAGCTCAAGGGTTGGCTTCCTAAGTCCTACACGGCAGGTCCAAGTCCAACTCCATATCTCAAAGGATCGAGTACGACAGAATGACCTCACCCAGTGCTAGAAGGGGTCTGGAACGTCGGAGCCAGGTCCGGTAAAGTCGTGTTTGTTTCCTGGAGTGGTCCGGAGCCCTGTGTAGCGCTTAGCCTGGTTCCGCACCCCTAAACCTACACACTCCACCACTCTGTAACAGGCATTGAACTGCCTGGACCTGTGTATCCGGAGCTCCGGACCTCGTACTAGCCTGGGGGCCGGTCCAGAATAGGTCTCGCGGGCCTGCTACTAAGCTGTGACTTTGAGTGGTATGCAGGTTAAGCCTTGACTGGTGGTAGCTAGCCTCAAACCATTGAGCCTACCTACCAGGGGGTCTCGGCATCCGCTTTAAGGCTTCATGCAGATCGAGGTCCAGTCTCTATAGTAGACAGACTCAAAACAACTGAGCCTGTCTCCTAGGGGGCTGGGGCGTTTGCTTTGGGCCAGACACCAAGAATCGATCCTGCATGCGTCAAACAGCTAAGTTGCAGCATCATTACTACCATACAAGCGAGTTTGATTTTCCTCTCTGTAGTTTTTCTGCTATACAGGGAATAAGTCGCTCGTTCGAGTTGCAATCTATGCTACACCTATGCCCAAGGACGCTTGCTCAATTTCATACGGGGGTCCGGAGTGTCTTCTGCGGCTCGGATGGCAGATAGGTCCTAACAACTGAACCTATTTGCCAGGGGGCCAGGGCGCCGGGGTGCTGCATACCGCAACCAGAGCAACTGACAAACAGCTAAGTTGAAATTTTTCTTTATTAAAATTTCAACAAGTACAATGTTTGTTACATAACGCAAAAAAACAAAAGTACAATGTCCAGCTCAGGAGTCTGCAGGCTCCCGCTTGAAGTAGGCGGCGACGAAGTCGACGACGTCCCGCACGCCTTCTCGAGCAGAGGCCTCCGTCTCCGCCACAGGACCGTCGACCACGGGGGCTAGCGAGATTGCTGGGTCGTGGCTCCGGAGGCAGGTCAGGATGTGCTCCGCCACCATCCGGATCAGCTCGCGGCCCTCAGCTTCAAGCTGGCCAGCAAGGACCGGCTCCAGACGCCGGAGCCTATCCGAAGCGGAGTTCAGCACTGGGAGGGCGTCGGCAATCGAAGCTGGCGGCTCTGCCACTTGGATTGGACTCATTCCAAGTAGCACCAGAGCTGAGCTTGCTTCGCTCGCCCAGTCGACGATTCGCTGGGCCCCCACGCGCTGGTCCTCCTGCAGCTTCCGGACCGCCTCCTGGACCGCCTCCTGCACCCGGGTGTCCAGTGTTGCCTTGGCCGCCTCCACCTCGCGGGTCCTCTCCTCGAGTTCGGCCTTCTTCTTCGCCGCCGACTCCTTCAGGGACTTGAGGGCCTCGCGCTGGCGCTCTATATTGGTGGTGAGGGATTCCGGCCTTGCAAGGGACTTCCTATCCTCTTCAAGCTCCAACTCGGCAACAGCTTGCTTGCTGGCGGTCTCCTGCAGCTGCTCGCGCCATCCTTGCAGAGTCTCAGAGAGCTTGTCAAGCTCCTGCTTGCGGATCTCGAGACCCTGGCAGCGAGTCTCAAGCTCGGATCGCTGAGCCATCAGGCCGGCCTCTGCCTCGGCAATGGCCGCCTCCCGCCGCTCCAGGGCCTTCTCCCGTCCCGCTACCGCGAGCTCCCGGTCGAACACCTTCCGAAGATTGGCTCGGTAGGACTCTTGGTCGGCCTTGAGTTCGGACCGAACGCACGCAGCATGGGAGGCTTCGGCCTTCGTGCGTCCCTCCAGGCGGGTGTGCCAGTCGCCCAGGTGCTGGCGCTCGCTCTCCAGGGCCGCCCACTCCCGCCGGAATGCCGCCTCAGTGGTAGAGGTCGCCTCCTCTAACGTGTGCCGGACCCGGACCAGCACCTGGGGGAGCGGAGCCGCTTCCTCCTCCGAGGGACCCTGCGGGAGCCGCCTACCAGAGACCTCATCCAGCTCTTCCTCTGCCGCAGGTTGAGCGCTTGGGGAGGGGACATCCTGTACAGGCGTCGGGACCTCAGGAGCCGAGATGCTCGCCGTTGCCGCGCCCGTTGCCGAGGGGCTCGCCGTTGCCGCACCCACTGCCGCCGTAGCTGGAGCTTCGGGGGCCACTACGTCGGGAGCTTCGGGGGCCACCACGTCGGGTGCAGCTGCGCCTGGCGCTGGCGCATCCGCCGTCACCGCGTCAGGCGTTGCTGCGCCTGGCACTGGCGCACCCGCTGTCACCGCGTCGGGCGTTGCTTCACCTGGTGGTGGCGCACCCGCCGTCGCCGCGTCGGGCGCCATCGGGGTAGCGGAAGCTGCTGCACCCGAGCTCCCCGCACCCGCCGTCGCTCCCGCCGTCGCCGCCGAGGCCCCGGTCGCCTGGACACCTGCTGACGAGCCAGCGGCAGTGGAAGAACTGCTTGGGCGAGAGGCCCTGTCGAACAAAGAGAAGAAGCCTTCAATAAAAAGCGGAGCACCAGGAATAAGCGAAGTGAACGGAAGAACACTTACCCTGAAGCGCCGGGTCTCCAGCGCCCACGGAGGCTCGGCGACTGCTTCTGCTGCTGCTCCCGAGGCGGCGGCGGAGGCGCACCACGCGGCTGCTGCTGCTCCCGTGGCGGCGGTGGAGGCGCAACCTGTGGCTGCTCCTGCTGCTGCTCTCGTGGCGGCGGCGGAGGCGCAACCCGTGGCTGCTGCTGCTGCTGCCGGGGGGAGGCATATCTCAGCGGTGGTGGTGGCGGCGCGGCTGCTCCGGGGGTCCCGCGAGGTCCGGGGGCCCGGGAATACCCTGGCCCGCGTCCTCGGCGGTCCTCTGACGCTTCATGGCGGGCTCCACAACTGGGGTCCCGTCGCCCCAGTGCAACCTGCGCCGGCCCGCTTCCCCCCGACGACGCGCCGGAGCTGCTCCGGGCCTGGCTGGGACCGCTCGTGGCGGCGCTACCAGCCACGGCCTGCTTGCCCTTGGCAGTGGGGCCGGACCCCGCAGTGCTCGGCACGGCTTGTTCCCCGGACGCGCTAGGGATCCGGATACCACGGTCCGGGTCGCCTCTAGTCTGGCGTGCGGCCAGCCCACCGTCGTCGAGGGTCGGCAGGGTGGTCAGCACCGCGGTCCTCAGGCGTGAGTCCTCGCAGAGAGGGACGACACCCTGAGGAAGGATCAGGTGCTCCGGGATGAAGATCTCCCCGGTCACCGCCCGCACTAGGACCTCCAGGGCTTCCTGGGTCAGGTCGCTCCCCTCTCCGCGGTGGGTCCTGCTGCAGTCGTCGAGGCCGGACGCGGCCGCTGCTTCAGGGGGGCGATCCGGCGCTTCAGGAAATCCCCGAGCACGTGCAGCGAGGTGAGGCCGCCCTCCGCCAGTACCCTGATCTTGGACAGCACGGAGTCGAACTCCGGCGGCAGGGACGGCTTGGCCCTCCAGGACTGACGGTCGGAGGCGGGTCCCTCGGTTGGCATGATCAGGCGCTTGTTGGCTTCGGTGGTGGCGATCACCCACTCCCTGCGCCACTCCTCCCACTTCCTGCCAGTGAGTCCGGGGATGTACGGCGTCCGCAGGTCCCTTCTCGTCTGGAAGTAGTACGCCCCCACTTCGTCTTTGCCCTTCCCGGACTTCACCAGGACGAAGAAGTGGCGGAAGAGGATGACGCAGGGCCGCACCCCCACGGATATCTCGCACAGGTGCATGAAGATGGCCGTCAGGAGGATGGAGTGCGGCGTGAGATGTTGAAGCTGGAGGCCAAAATCTTTCAGCAACAGCAGAAAGAACGAGGAGATCGGCAGCCCCAGGCCGGTGGAAATGTGCGAGATGAACAACACAAATTCCCCGGCACGCAGGTTGCCGAGGGGAACCGAGCCTGCTCGAATCCCCCAAGCATTCTCCTGTGCACTCCACCCAAGCAGGCGGCGCACCGTGTTCAGCTCTTCCTCAGTCTGGAAACGGCGGGGACGAGCAAGGGATGCCATCTCGCTATGGAGGCGAGGAGCAATCTACGCAGGAGAGCAAGGTGCGAGGAGGCTTGAAGGCAAAGGGGCGCAAAGGTTGGAAGGAGGAAGGCGAATGCGGAAAAGTAACCGCGGTATGCGGTTCGTCCCTTTATGAAGCCTGACCCAACCAGCGCGCCCCCGGAACCGTCGCTGGAACCCAAGCGGCGCCCACGCCTGGTGTTAACCGCCCAGTCCATGACAAGGGGGGCCAGGCCCGCCTGTCAGGGAGGGCGGGTAACAAACAAAGGTGTGATAAGGCGGGATCTGAACCGTCACCCGCGCGCGAAGCAAGGCGGAAGCTGAGCTGACGTGCGCGCTTAAAGCGCTGGCATTTACCAGACTTTTCGGGAACTGCGCTGGTGGTAAATATCCCGTTTAGTCCGGCTGCAACAATGCCGAGCGTCGCTCGCGTGACTAGGTGTACCATTGTGCGTGGGGGCCACGAGTCAGTAAGCCGGTGCGATGTGATGAGACAGCGAAAAACCAGATGGATGGCCAAAGCCGGACAAGACTCCTGCAGTAAGAGGCTTCAAGTTATGCAGAGCCAAATCATAGTAGTGGCCCGGGGGCCACTGTCGGTACCCTGCAGTAGGGATACCCACTCTTACTGCAGCAAGGCAGAACTCGCGTGGTCATCTGTAACTACGCCATAAGGGGCGGAGCAGCCGGGCCCCACGGGTCAGGCTCCTAACTCACCAGGCCAACGGCCCCGGACCCGCTCCATGCTCTGGGACAGGTCCGGTGACGCCACGTGTCCCTGAGGAGTGGAGGCTCCGAACCAACAACCGAGGGCTCGGACCCCCATAGGGGTCTGGGACCTCCTCGCGCCCGTCCGGACCTCCCGCGCGCATAGAACCAACATACCGCCAGGGGGTCCGGAGCCGCCACGTGTCCTGCAGGCGCGGGCGCGGGTCTTCCGCTGGAAGACTCGCCCACCCACTGCATTCAATGCGGGTGGTTGAGGCGTGCTCTGCCGCCGCGGTTCGCGGGCAGCCTTTGTCAGTCCTCACTGTAGACCGCGTATTACCGAGGTACACAGTGCAGCCGCCAGCGCCGCATCCGCGCAGAGCCCGTCTGCCGCATTAAATGGATACGACGGCACTGCGCTTTTCCATCATGTCGCCTACGCCGCAAGCTACACGGCCGTTCAGCTACGCTGCAGGCAACGCCACACTTACACCCTGGCGTCGTTTCGACAAGACAGGGCAAAGCACGCCGGTCGGAAGATTCCCGCGGACAAACCAGGGAAATCCGAGGATGAGATCTCCTTCGCCTGCAGCGCCATAATGTATGAACAATACATTATTTTATATTGCATCGTTGAGCCCATTTGTCGGGGACCCAACGGCCGTGTACGCGCCTCCCTTGAAATATAAAAGGGAGGCGCTCGCCGCACACGGGAGGGGGGCTCTCTCAAGTTCTCTCAGACTCAAGCAATACAACACATAGTGGACGTAGGGTATTACGCTCCGGCGGCCCGAACCACTCTAAACCGGCTGTGTTCATCGTGTTCTTCCAGGAGATCGAACTAGTCCTATCTAACCCCCGAGTACTCACCCTCTGTGCTTAGGCGGGTGCATTCCGCCACCCGGCTGTGGTTACCACACCACGACACTACATGTTTAAGTATAGGAATTTGTAATTGTACCTCTCTAACATGAAAGTAGATACCAGGTGATGGATATTCTGAAGTTGGCTTCAGAGATGGACTTGAGTTGTATTAAAGCTTATAAACTTGATGCCCTCAAATCTGTACGGAAGACTGATGAGGCAACAAATGTTGGCATGGGTGATAGTCACTGTGAAGCAATTAAGACACTGGCAGAGGACTCTGGCCCTTGCCATGTTACAGTTGATGTCAGAGCTACTAATGTAAATGAAGAGAGCTCAACAACAGTGGTGCAGTCTGGTAAGGAGCATGCAAATTTGCACCCATTCTTTGTATGATTTTCATCATTATGCCAAATCATGCATTATGATTCTGAGTCCTTATGGGAGACTTTGCTCAGTTTGCAAGTGTTGGAGATCTGATCTTGTTTAAAGTGTGGCATTCTTGAACAGAAACTGCAAATATACATCGTTTTAGGATTTGTGCTATTAAAACTTTTTTTTAGTATCAGTATATAAAAGGATGCATAGATTCAGAAATCACAACATATTTTTGTTGTTAAAAATATTCAGGATGAAGGCTATTTCAATAGTATGCAAGTCATTAGACTTAAAATAATATAATAAAAAATGCTACTAAAAGGATTTCAAGCAATTTCTATGTCCTAAAAAACTTCTATTTGGAATGAGAGGGAGTAAAAAGTCTGATCATTACACAACCTGTAGACTAGACCACTCTAGATGAAGTGTTTTCCTGATACCGAAACAGAACAACTATTTTCAGTAGATGACAAAAACCCAGAATCCAGAAGATATGTTAGCAAGGCTGAACTAAGGAAGAATTTAAGGCGGATGAAGAATGGACCAGGAAGAAATAATTGCTCTGGTGGTAGGGTTGAAAAGTCAAAGGGCTTTTTCCCTAACAGCTTTGATCGTGTCCTCCTTGATGCTCCATGCTCTGCACTTGGCTTGAGACCTCGACTCTTTGCTGGTGAGGTAAGTTTCACCTAATTTAGTGACTCAGTGCATCAGGTCCTTCAAATTTCACTTCTGCATTTTCTCGCTTTGTACGTTCATCCTATATAAATAACAAGCACAGAAAAGTCAGAAAAAAAACAATAACTCCTGGTCCTACACCAACTATATTTTATATTTGCAAGAAACTTACATGCTTGAGATCTTATCAAGCTCTGAAGCTCCATGGGATTTTTCAATAATTACGGTATCCATAGTTAAAGTACATGGTACATATAGTCTCAGGAACAATCAAATCACAAGGGGGAACATTGTAGGGATGCTATGTTTAATTAGTGTTTACTGGATATAATGGGAGTAAAAAGTTGGATTTCTATTCTTCATAAATTAAAATATTGGGTTCATTGTTCATGGTCAGTTTTTTGTGTTATGGATTTAGAATGTTGAGAAAAACATGGTGATTAGAGAGTGGACAGTGCCACTATTTTGCCCACTTGCAAAGCAATCAACTCCTGTAGCTGTACATGATGTGCACTATTGCTGTAGCCTCTAAATAGTATTAAAATTAATATTCTCTGATGATACTCTTCTGAATATTATTTAATCCGTTGTCTATCTACTGCCACCTGGATTTATGAAACTCCTGAATATCATTTTTTTTGGGCAAGTAAATTGAGCTTGATGTCATCTGTTCCAGTTAATAGCTTGATGTGCATCTGCATGCACCTTGACACCTTAGAATTTTTGCTTGTACTATGACATGGAAGTTTCTTTTATTCATATATGCATTGCACTCTGACAGGAAACTCTAGAGTCACTGAAAACTCATGCAAAGTATCAGAGGAGAATGTTTGATCAAGCTGTCAAGCTAGTTCGCCCAGGTGGGGTGATTGTTTATTCAACGTGAGTTTCTGTTCAACTTCTATACTTCAAAGAGAACTTGTACAATTAGTTATTTTAGCTGGTAGCTGGGCAACCAATGCTCCTAAGATCAACATTATTTGCTTGTCCAAAAATTGAACATGAAGAACAGGCACATGATACTCCAGTGCAGGTAGTGATTTATCACCCGAAGTTCATGTAATTGCTGCATGAATACCAGACATAACTCTAGTCATAAATTTACCTTTTGCCGTTACCCATGTAGTGAAGCAACCAACTAGTTCTTCCATGTTGATACATATTAGACTATTCTTGATTGCCATTCGATCGAAGAACTGAGTATTAATCCTTGTTTGTGCACAAACAGCTAATTTACATGGTTAACCATCTGCTATCTGCATGCCATACAATACATACTGGTACTGTGGTATATGTGGCCCGCAATTCAAAGGAGAAACACGAGAGCTCAGTGAATAGTCTGTTTATTGGTACTTGTCTTTTTTTTCTTCTTCTTTGCAGGTGTACTATAAATCCAGGAGAGAATGAGGCCTTGGTGAGATATGCATTAGACACCTACAAGTTTCTGTCACTGGTATCACAGGTAAGTTCCATTATTTGCAAGATGGGCTGGGCAATGGAGCAGTGGATTAATTTGTCCATTGTTCAAACTTTTCATCACTGTTGTCATTAACTACATCATGACTCAGGTACTGGAAAGTAGATTGCAAAGTAAGCAAGGAAAAATTAATAAAGCTATACTCCATTGAAGAAAAGAAAGGGAAAACCCTAGAGCTCAGGGGAAGACACCCGCAGGCATAGGGCATAGCCAAGTAGGTTACCAGGCTTCAAATGTGGGCTGGGATGGGTTGTTTCAGTGACCCCCCCAGAGATACCACACTAGCCAGTATAACTTGCGAGAAGCTGGTCATAGATTACAAAACTATGTGATATATAATTGCTTAAACTTTTTTTTAAATTGTGCAATGAGGCTGAGTTTCTGAGGAACTTGATTCGATAGTTTTAAACCGATAGCATGCCACTTTAGAATAAAATCTTATCATTTTGTAGATCTCCTGTACAGTCTTCACATTCTTGTTTAAAAGCTTTTTTTTTTTGCAATTTGTTCCAAACTACTAGAATATTCCCACATCACTTTCATTCTTTTTTTTTCAGCTCCCAAAAGTTGGAGGGCCAGGTATTGTTGGTTCGTGTGAGCTATTCAACAAGACATATACTGAGTAAGATCGTTGTTTAATTTGTTGGGAATTCATAGTCACAATTATAGATGGGTGTCCGGGCCGCCCGGCCCGGACCTGGCACGAGCCCGCCCTAGCTCGCCTTTTCTCGGGCCGTGCCTAGCCCGGCCTGATATCCCACGGGCATGTTTCGTGCTAGGCCAGCCCGTGGAGCCTGGCTGCTTGTCGGGCTCAGGCCCCCCGTGGCCCACGATGGGGGCGGCACTCGGCCGCGGGAGGAGGCGCGGCGATGCTGTTGGAGCCATGGCGCGGAGGGCGGCGGAGAGGCGCAGAGGAGGGCAGGAGGGGGCGAGGAGAGGAAGTGCGGCGGCGTCGAGGTAGGGAGGTGTTGCGGCGGCGCGGAGGGGAGCTCCCAGTCTGGCGGCGCTGGATCTGGGGGCTAGCCGGCTAGGGTTGCGGGGCAAGGGGGCGGCGTCGACGGCGGGTTGAGGGAGCGGAGGGGGCAGCATTGGCTGTCAGGGAAGGGAGGCGGGGCGGTGGTGTTGGAGAGCGGAGGAGGCGGGTGAGGGTAGGGAGGGTGATGGAGAGGAAACTTGCGCCTGCGGTCTGTGGGTTGCGGCGTGTGGAGGTGACCGGGTGAGGTGGCCTGTGTGCTGCAACTTGTGGGCTGTGATGTGCGGGGGTGAGGTAGCCTGTGGGCCGGCCGGCTGGATGGCTATCGTGCCGGCCTGCTAACTCCGTGCCAGGCTGTGCCAGCCCACGGGCTGGGTTGGTGGGCCAAGCTCGGGCATGGTTGACGGGCCGGGCCAGCTCGGGCATGGCGGGGAGCGGGCTAGGCCGGACCGTGCTTGGGTCGGGCTAAATTTGCCGTGCTTTGGATGGGCCAACGGGCTGCGGGCTGCGGGCTGCATGGACAACTATAGTCACAATCCCATTTCATTATGATGTTAAATATTGGGAACTGCCCCTTCATTATGATGTCAAATATTGGGAACTGCCCCTAAAAACTGGACTAGGATAGTTCATGTACTTGCTGCTGGTCTAGATTGTTCTCAGGGTGCATCCTTGAGTACTTTTCATTTCGTCAAGCTGGGCAGATATCTCTTCTGTAATGAATACAATCGAAATTTTAACTTCATACGCAGCTGACTAAAATTTGCTCTTCTAACTCTGAAAATAAAAATATGCCTGTACAGGGAATGGTTGACAGAGCATGAAGCTGAACTCGTTCAGAGGTTCGACCCATCCTCACCAGTGGATACGATTGGTTTCTTCATAGCAAAATTTAATGTTGGAGAGAAAGAGGTCTAAATGGATGGGATGGAAGTGTTTGTGCATCCGATTTCAGATGCTTGACCACTGCAAACTCATGGCAAGGATGTCAACTTTCAGCTTCCTGTCAAGTAGATGATGTCTGCCAAGTGCCAAGTCCCAAGATCATACTTTTGGACAAGTCCCATGGAGGGGAGGGGACTGCAGCTCTTACGCCCTGAAATTTTGCCAGGTGTTCAAAATTCACTTTTGTTCGAGGAACCATTGTTCATTATGATGAGATGACAAGGCGACTAAGATTTCAAATATTTTGACATGATGCTGATACATTGTCGCCGTTTGAGCCACGTGATTATGTTGAGCGTTGCCATGGAAAGGAAGATGATGCAACCTTTCAAAGAGGTGACTGTAATCGAATTTTTCGATTTTCCATAGGAAAAATGAAAATGTCACTCCCTCAGCCTCATAATAATTAGCATTCTAGTTTTGTCCTAAATAGACCTTTTTTTGTCTTTAACCGTCAATTTCGAAACCTATGTATAGTATATGAATTGATTCAAAGATAGCAATATTTGACTTACAACGAAGCTAGAATGGATTATATAAACATGCACAGCTCAAATTGTGAAATCTGGAGTGGCGCGTTTCCAATGCACCACCTCCATCCGACTTCGAGCTTTGAGAACATTGAAATTTGAAGGCCGTTGGAAAATGAGCTGAGCCGCCGGGCAGGTCAACGCACTAGCCCACCGGCGTCCTCCTTCAGGCACAGCGGATCCGCATGGCCACTCCAAGCCGGCGGGGATCCCTCCACTCCACCCGCTCCGTCAGGTCCGTCGGTAAACCCTCCACTCCGTTCTGTCGCCTCAACCTCCCTGCCGTGTTCTTTTACCACGCGTGGCTGAGCAGCCAAACGTTCCGGCGAGATTCCGTGCTGACAGGGTCCCCCATTACGCGTCTGGCGAAATCAGGAATAGCCGCGGGATGACGATCTGTTTGCATCCGCCCACCATGGGAGCCCCGTTTTGGTTGCTTGTCCAAATTGGGGCGTTTCACCTGTGCTACCCAAATCTGCTTCTTGCCCTTCGAGTTGCCCTGTCTATCTCGTCAGGACTGTTGTTATTAATGTTCATGTAGCAGCAAATTAATTTCGCAATTCTCTTCGTCCGTTCATCACTGTAGTGCATCAATAGATGTAAGCTTACTCGCAATGATGGTTCATGGCTCTAGATAGTCTGGTATCTCATTAGTCCGGGTATCCAGGAGCAGACTGGTTGATGCCATATAGTTCCTGGATGAATCTTGCTTCAGTAATCACCTTCTGATACTTCCTGGTATTCCACTTCTGATTTTCCCCGTGAATTTTCAGGTCAACAAATCCCGATCCATGGCGAAGCAAGCATATGCAACGAGCAGCCTGGTCATTGGCTACGCGCTGTGCTCCAGCTTGCTGGCCATCACCAAGTTCAGCTACCCTGGCCTCCTGACCGCCCTGCAGTACCTGACACGGTTGCGATGAATGTGATGATCGGGGACAAGCATGCAAGCGCATTTCTTCACTCTTGCTCTTCACTCTTGCTGGTGGAGTGCTCTATCAGCAGTCAGTTACAACAAAAGGGAATTCTCCAGCACTACGAGAGGTGGCAGCTAAGCAAGGTGGAGAAGATGACACGGCCAAGTTGGATGAGGAGAACCAAAGGCTGGTTTCATCTCCAAAGGTTGTCTGAGGTATATGGCCCCTAGAGATATCAAGTTTTGTTCGTCAGTCTGCAATAGGCACTGTTTCTAAAGGTCATATTACTCTAGGGAAGTCAAGAGATAGCATTGTTCTTGTAGAAGGAATTCTGGCTTGAGCTCACAGTTGCATTTGCACTCTCAAGCACTGTATGTCTGTATATCAGAGTCACTATGTACGACCTTTCTGACACTTTCAATATTTTACCAGTGCTATTAAGCTTCATGGTTCTGCTATGATGAGATTTTTATCATTGCCTAAATCTCATATAGAGGCCCATTTGTTATCAGAACAGGCTATATATACTGCACTGTGTTAAAATTTGGAAATCTTCGTGTTTCTTAGGATAGTTTGAAATATGGGTATCCGAAGTACTAGTATTGTTCTACAAAACGGTGCTGACATATTGTGTACTTCTTTTAGCTGATGATGTATCAGAATATGGAATAAACATTGTAGCTATTTTTTCTATAAGAATGTTGTAGCTATTAGCAGTTGCTGGTTGTTTGTGCTTGGTTTTTTTATGTTGTCGATATTTCTGGGTGATTTCCAAATAATTTAAGATCGAATGACTACAGTCATCATTTTGCAAAGTAATTGATCTAACTGACAAAAATAATCATTCGATCTAAGTTGTTTCCTGGAAGAGGATCCCCCCCCCCCCCCCCCCCACACACACACACACAAAAAGACTCCTTCGCACTAGCCTGACAATTGAACAAGCACAGAATCAAACAAAGCTAAACCGCACTAGTCATATCTTAAAACCTACTGAATTCAAAAGGCAACCAATTTCTAAAAGCTTGCAAATGAAGAGTCAACAAGCAAAGAGTTATTCTACTTTTTGCAGAGCTTGGTTCTACTGATCACTTATAAATTGATGACTAGCAATAATAAGAAAGCAGATACGCATAACCAACAACCTTTTACTATGGGAGTAAAAGTTATTATGCATCAGTAGGGAAGAACCAAGTCAGAAATTGTGGTTTGCTCTGCAGCTTTGACATCACGGCTTCCGGCAGTAATGCCGTGATTGTCCCATCTCTCATGTTGTACACGCCGGAGTCAGCAAGAGGATCCATACGCACACCGAAGAACTCTTTTGACGAACTGTCGAAAACCCTATGCATGAAGTAGATGGAATCCGCTTGAACACCATCTGCATCTTTGCTAGCGAGTACTGACTTGGAGCACGTTGTATCTAGGAAGATCGCACGGCCACCCAAGCTGTCCACCTTCATCCACCGGCCAGGGGCAGGTGCAAGGTCCGCTTGGAAGACCTCAAACCGGACTGTTCTATCCTCGTTACCCACTTGAGCATCCGGTGGAACGCTCATCCACCGCCTCACCATTAGTAGCTTGCCATCTGATTCGGCAATGTACCTTAGGACCAAGTATCTTTGATTATATTCGCAGTTGTATACTTCCTGCTGCTCGGGGTCATCAGGGATGCACTGAAGAAACCCCGGTAAGGATTTCGTCTCACTGAGGTGACCAGCATCAAGTTCAATGACTCGAAGCCCTTCATGCCTGGTGAGGGCATATAGCTTCCCATGGAAGAAGGCAATATCACAAATCCTTTGAGAGCCATGAAACCTCTCTGACCTCTGCTCCGGAGACATGCTGAAGCTGAACTTTGCAGAGACCAGGGTCCTCTTTCGACGCATACTGATGCTGATGGCGTCAGGTTTCTTGCAAGAAGAGATTGCAATGCTGTTTCCCTCCATAATTATGGTGGCGACGAGGGGATCCAGTGCCGAATCGAGCGGCGATGCCGACAGTATCACCTTCACATACGTGCTTCGTATGTGAGATTGATCATAGAATGCAGACTCGTCAAGCGCCCGGCCCACGGCAGAGGCCAGCTTGGGGAGATGGAGCGTCATGCCGGAGAGAGGATTCATCAGGGAGCAGGCGCCGTCGTCGTGCATGAGGAAGGCCAGGTTGTCGACCGCGAGGTAGCCAAAGACGCCCTCGCGGACGATGGGCGCGCAGCGAACTGGAGCGCCGTGGAGGTCCACCAGGCCGCCGTCGCGGAGGGCGAGCCACGGGAGCGGCGGCGGCAGCCGCAGGTGCCGCCGGGCGGAGCCGCCGGCGCGCCAGGGGCGGCAGACCGCGCGGAGGCGGACGCGGTCGGCGAGGGACGGAAGATTCTGGAGAACCAGGCCCAGGAGGTCCCCTGGGAGCTCCTCCCACGACGACGGCATCGCCGCCGCCGCCATCTTCAGATGCTCCCGCACCAACAACGAAATTTCAGCACCTACGTATCAAGTTTACCAATCAAGAGATTTGGGGGAGAGCGTGGAGTAATCTCTGTACCTCGAACTTGTAGCGCCCGCCCGATGGGGAGGTTGGAGCCCGGCGACGGCGGCCGACGGTAGGGTCGACGGAGGTGTGCTGAGTGATGATTTTTTTTTTTTGGAAAAAATCTATTTTGACCATCCAACTATTGCCCGAGTTTAGTTTTGGCCATCGAACTCCAAAATCAGATATCCTTGACCACTCAACTTTGCAAACCGTTCATTTTTTTTTTATCATCGGGCTGTTTTGGTGGCCGGTTTCGCTGACGTAGAGGACACGTGGCAATGGGCCCACATGTTAGCTTAATTTTTTTCTTTCTCTCCTGTTTCTCTCTCTCTTCCCCGCTCTCTCTCTTCCTCGCTCTCTCTCCTTGGCGGCGCCGCCCTCCCTGCCCGTCCCCACCTCTCTCTCCAAGGTGGGGCCGCCACTGCCTCCCTGCGCCGCCGCCGCCGCCTGCTCGCCCTCCTCCACGAGGCTGCCGGCCGCGGCCCTCCTCCCCGACGCCCCTGGAGATCCGCCTCCTTGAGCTCGAGCTCGGCCGGCGCAGGGCCATCGCGGCGGAGCAGAGGCCCGCGGGCGGGGGAGCTCCGCGCCACCGCGGCCTTGGGCAGGCGAGCACCGCCGCGGCCCGCGAGTAATGGAGCTCTACCGGCGGGCCTCCTCCGGTCTCCCTAGCCAGGCATTCGGCGCCCGTGGACGGCCCGGAGTCGAGGCTGGGGCGCGGTGGAGTCGAGGCGGCGGCATCCGGCGATGGGCCTCCTCGTATTCCGGCCCTCCTCCCCTGCTCTCCGTGGCGGTGGAGGAGCGAGCAGTGGCGCAGAGGGGCAACATCGGCAGGAGGATGGACGGAGGAGAGGGATCGGCGGTGAGCTGGCAGCGCCGGCCACGGCGGGTGGCGGGGGAGCTCTGCTCGAGCAGAGAAGGTCGAGATCGGCGTGGCGGGGCGGAGGCTCGGCGGGGCAGCAGCGCAGAGCTGCAGCGAGGCAGTGCGGCGCGGCGCGCGGGAAGGTCGAAGAGGGCCCCCTCCTCCCCTGCCCCGGCGCCCCCCATCGCCGCTCCCTCCTTCCTCTCCAGTGCTTCTCTAGCAGGGGGCGGCGGTGGCAGCAGACAGCAGCCTTGCTCCGCCGGGAACGGCACCGCGGCCGGAGCCGCCATGGCCGCCGAGGAGAGAGAGCGGGGAAGAGAGAGATAGAGCGGGGAAGAAAGAGAGAAACAGGAGAGAGAAAAAAAATTAAACTGACATGTGGGCCGCACTGCCACGTGTCCTCCACGTCAGCGAAACCGGCCACCAAAATAGCCCGATGGTCAAAAATGAAAAGTTTGCAGAGTTAAGTGGTTAAAGATACCCGGTTTTGGAGTTCGATGGCCAAAACCAAATTCGGGCAATAGTTCGATGGCCAAAAATGGACTTTTTCCTTCTTCTTTTTTAGGTTGAGTGAGGACTGGTGTTTGGTACGAGGGATGCGATGAAGGCAGATGGCAAGAAAATTGGAGATTTGCTCTCTTCAGAAGTGGGCTTCGCCCATTTGCCCTTAAATAAAAAGGCTTCGCCTATTTGTCCTCCTCAAACATGGTGGCTTCGTCCGTTTGGCCTTCAAAAGATTTGGATCCAAATTCAACTGGATTTTGAACCAAATATTTCATGACTTCCCATTTTGCCCCTGCCCTCATAATCTTATCCATTCTATCGGTTCGGTCTGGTCTCTCTCTCGTGAGATCTCTCGTTCCTCTAGTATCGGTCTTTCTGACCGACCGAGACCGACGCGGCGGCCGCTGGCCCGGGCTCGCCGGAGCACGCCGCCCCCAGCCCCCCAGCCACGCCCTGTCCGCCGGCGCACCAGGCCCCCGACGCGCCGCCCCCTGCTACCGGCGATACTGGCAGGCACACGACGCCCCCGACGCGCCGCCCTGCTCTAGGTTTGCCGCGGCGCCCGTGCTCGGGTCCCCGGCCTGCCCGACGGCGCCTCTGGCCGGCTAGCTGGGGCGGCGCCTCTGGGCCCGCGGTGCGTGGGGGGCGGCGAGCTGGGGCGGCGCATGGGGGTCGGCGAGCCAGGACCGGTTGGCGCGTCGACAGCCAGCGAGCCGCCGCGGTGTGCTGCCGGTGCCTAGCGAGGAGAAGAGGAGCGAGAGATGACCGACAGAGATGACAGCGAGAGATGACATGTGGATAAGATTATGAGGGCAGGGGCAAAATGAGAAGTCATGAAATGTTTGGTTCAAAATCCAGTTGAATTTGGGTCCAAATCTTTCGAAGGGCAAACGGGCGAAGCCACCACGTTTGAGGAGGGGAAATGGGCGAACCCTTTTTATTTAAGGGTAAATGGGCGAAGCCCACTCCTGAAAAGGGCAAATCTCCAATTTTCTCGGCAGCTGGTCCGGGGACGCTGCCGGCAGCGCGGAATGTCTGATGTGTCAAAGGCCGCTATGCCATCCACTATCCATCCAATGGCTGCTGCTACAGATTTTACTTTCCTCAGGGCAAGAGCAATTGTAAATGGCCAAAACACTTTAAGGTGGGGTTCATAGATCAGCAATAGCTGTTGCCTGTGATACAATGCCATGTTTGGATAACTAGCCAAGGGTTAGAGTTAGAGTTAGAAAGTAGCCCTTGCAAATAACCCATCCTCAAAGTAGCCCTTGGGCTGTTTGGATCCAAAGGTTACTTGGCAATTAAAGCACCTTTCCAATCATTAGTCTCTCACTACACCGGGATCTGTTGTGGCCATTCCTGTGTGTGTCGTCATGATCTGACCTTGCCGTAACTAACATGTCTCGGCAACGAGATATTTTTAGTTAAACTAACACATGAACTGACATGCACTCATTGCTGGGACTGGAACTGACAATAAAAACCCAACAAGTTCAGATTATTCCATACACAGAAGTCAAGCATGTGCATATATTTGTCCATACACATGTCACACGAACATACAAGTCATTCATGAACCGATACAAACAGCAAAATTACAATCCATGAAACAATGCATGGGCCATCTCATCACGGTAAGTATTCATGCTTATGTTGTCAACAATAGGTTCATCGGACGCCCAAGATGGATCATTGTCATTTTCCAAAGGTGAATAGTTCGGATCCGCATCACAGGCGTCAAATTCCCTATCCGCAATTCTGCTCTCTCGAATGAAATTATGGAGGGCCATACAAGCAACAATATTCTAGATTGCTTATCCTCTGGAAATATTGGCATGTTCAGCAAAATCCTAAATTTCATCTTTAGAACACCAAAAGAGCGCTCTATGACATTCCTAACTCTGGCATGTGCATGGTTAAAGGTTTCTTTCATAACTCGTGGTGGGGGGCCGTTTTGCCATTGCTCCACATGGTACCTTGTACATTTGTATGGTGACAGGCAGCCCGGCCGATTTGGGTATCCCGCATCAACCACGTAAAACTTCCCTGCATTAGCAAATCTCTCATGTCATGTCTTTTAGATGAAGAAGTTAAATTCAAGCACATTCTTGTAAGATAGTTCCAGAGGTGAACCTGGTGGTGGATGTGGAAATTTGTGATGATGAGTAGTCATGATATCTTTGAATACTCTCATGTCATGCGCTGAACCAGGCCACCCCGACAACACAAAGGTAAATCTCATATCAAAATCACAAACAACAAGCACATTCTGACTGGTTTCGTTGTGCATGTTCAAGTATGGAATCCTCTTACTCTTTGCCACCACAACCTTGATATGTGTCCCATCTATAGCTCCAATACAATCATTGAAGTGTGGCCAGAAAGTTGTATTTTCTATGTGTTGGGTGCACCTGAAAATGTTGGGTCCGTTGGCACAATTATGTCATGTGCTAACCTAAGAATGCTGGTCAACACCTTGTTAAATGTCCTGCTTACTGTCTCCATAGACCTTCTAAAATGGTTCTCGGCCTGTCTAACTGACTGTTGGAACCCAACTATCCATAAAAACATAGCAAGGGCCTCTATGGATGTCATTTTTGAACTGGAGTGCAACCCATATGAAGTGACCAAAGTACTATGCAGCCTATTAAATAAAGGTATCGCCATCCTAAACATCTTGTAGCAATCGGTGTCTCTAGCTAGACAATATCGAACCCAATCCAAACCAGAATCTCCATGGACCCTCTTTGGTAGTTTGACAAAGTAGTTATTAGAGTACATACCCAAGATAGGGACCAATTGCGTAATCAGATTCTGGGCTTGTACCAAAGTGGGCATTGCCTCATCCTCACTTGAGCTGCCTCCATCTTCATCCTCTTCCTGAAGCGCCAAACCATTGCCTTGATCCTACACATGACAAACAAAATTGTCAGCAGTTGTTGACACACAGAAAAAATATAGGAAACATGCATAAGTATCCACAAATCAGCACACAGACCAACGATTAACAGGTTCATAACATCACACAGACACAATAGTTCAACACTTCACAGACACAATAGTTCAACGCTTCATAGACACAACAGTTCAACGCATCACTGTCAGACCCGGGTCAGTGGGACTGCTCATAGGCATAGAGTGTTCTAGAGTAAGGGATAGCGCATGGATGTACCTTACCTCTGTTGTAACTACCCGAATAGGTGTAGAACTAGCTGAAGTATAAGCAAACTACCCGACTGGGTTGTAGTAGGACTCCAACTGTACTCGGCTAGGACTTTCCATGTAACCCTGCCCCCCCAGAGTATATAAGGGCGGGCAAGGACCCCCTCAAAAGATCATCAACACCTAAGGCAATACAAGCAACCACACAAGATGTAGGGTATTACACACCTCGCGGCCCAAACCTGTCTAAATCCTTGTATTCCTTGCACCATCAAGTTCTAGAGCTAGTCGATCCCTTGCTTACAATCCTACTGCTAAGGGTATCCCTGAGCAGGCTTGGCACCTAAACACCGACAGCTGGCGCGCCAGGTAGGGGATTCGGCGAGTTCATCAGCGAATTCGATGGCCACCTTCGCTTTCAGCACCATGGCGTTTCCTCAAGGCGCCACCTTCGTTTTCAGCTTGTGGGTTTGCTTTGCTAATGATTCAGGCGGCTTTTACAGTCACCTAGCCAACCCCATCGAGCCGGAGGCGATCTCGTCGGAAAATCGCAACACCATCACCGGATCAGATGCTCACGGCAACATGTTGCTTCCCGATATCGCTCAGGAGATCGAGCAGAAAGTCGACATCAATTCGAGTTCTACACGGACTCAGATCGATCTCGACTCGAGTTCTACTCGGATTGGGACTCTCTATGCTCAACCTATCTTTGGGTTCCGTAACTCATCATCTGCTTACCAGCGGATGATCAAATCCATCTACTCTTCCTATGGAGCTGGCTTGGATCAGACCATGCACGTCGAGAACTCCTTTGTCATCGCTAGCCGGGAGGCACCCGTTTTCGACGTATACTCGGATTCAGATGAGTCATCTCACGACAACCTAGATCTGATCGTCGATGCATTGGCAAAGCTCCAATTTAAGTCATGCCTTGGGTATTCACCCGGAGAACTACTCGATAGCCTTCGACAAGTTGCTAGCATCGATGACCTACCGTTCCAACACGGTAACCCCCTTACATCCATACGGGAAATTGGATATGGAGGAACTGAACTAGTCGACTATGGATCGGACCTCGAAAGTTACACCCCAGAGCATCAGGTCTCTGTGATCATCCCCAACAGACAAAATGCAGACGCCCCTAGATCAGATCACGGAGGATGATTTGAGGACGAAGCTAGAATATTCCCAACGAAATCCTAGATCAGATCACGAAGGATGATCCCACAAGATGAGGACGAAGCCAGGCGAATAGCTCGCAGAGCAAGGAATCAACGCAGGGAACAGTGCAGGGTCCGAGCAGCGGAACACGCTCACATTAACCCGCGCAACCTCAACCAAGAGTTTGACAATGCAGCAGATACGATCTTCAACACTCCTATCACTACAATAGCAGAAGCTACCATGCGCCTTATGCAGCTGTCTTGAAATCCAGAAACAGAATGCATAATTCAGCTCACCCGTAACGCTGTCAAACAACTCGAGCGATAAAATCCCTTGTCCTCATTATGCGGTACCCAATCCAGGGCTACTGCATCAGTAGCTCCGCAAGCAAGCCGCACCCTGGGAGGCCATCACCATCAGCAACAATGAATACAAGAAGAGCAAGAAGTCGCTAGCGGCCAGCGCCCCAGGGGTGGACAACCCGCAGCTAATCAAGCTTCGAGAAATCAACAAAACCGCAACAACAGCCGCAGAAACAACCATGAAGAAGTAGACGACTCCGGGGTGGACGCACGAGAGATCATCAACGCAAGACGCCAAGCACATCTTACAGATAACTCCGATCGGTTTCCAGCCCTCAGCAGCGTCTTCGACAACGTCCAGTACCCAAAAGATTTCAAACCCACCAACATCCAAGCTTCTCCAAACGTGCCCAAAAGCTGCTGCTACGGGAGATCCTTTCAGTGAAGACTGCAATTCAGAGACCCTTGAAATATAGCGAGGTCCCCATCACATTCTCAAGGGAGGATCAATGGACCAGCTTCACTGAACCAGGAAAATTTCCACTAGTACTCGATCCAGTCGTTCAAGGATCCAAGCTTACTCGAGTACTTATCGATGGTGGAAGTGGGCTTAATTTGATCTTCGCAAGCACATTAATGAAGATGATCCTCAATTACATGAGCCTTCTCACACCAAGCAAGGCTCCTTTCTATGGCATCGTTCCAAGAAATTTCCTCTACACCAATTGGCTCGATTACCCTTCCGGTTACATTCGGTATAGAGCAAAACTTCTGGACAGAGCACATCAAGTTCGAAGTAGCCGACTTCGAATCTTCTTACCATGCCATCTTAAGAAGACCAGCACTGGCTAAATTTATGGCTGTGCCCCACTACATCTACTTACTCCTCAAGATGCTGGTCAATACAGGAGTCCTTTCTTTGCGTGGGGACCTCCTCAAGTCCTTCGAGTGCGACAAGGAGGCAATTGTCCACACCTCTAGCATTCGAGTACCTAGTTCCATGAGTGAGATCTCGCCGCTGTCAAGGAGCTATCACTCAACAAGGACTCGATGCCCTCGAAGAAGCCGAGCCAGCCATCGGTAAAACCAGCCGGGGACGTTGGCACCAAGACCATCCAGCTACAAGAGGGAGATGACTCTAAAATTGCTATCATTGGAGCTGGCTTGAGCGACAAATATGAACTCGAGCTCATCAACTTCCTTAGGGCCAACCGCGATGTATTCGCGTGGAAACCAATCGATATGACAGGGGTGCCCAAGGAGTTGATCGAGCATGCACTAAAAGTCGACTCTAAAGCCATAACAAAAAAGCAGCGACTATGACGTTTCTCCCCGGACAAGCGAGAAGCCATCAAGAAAGAGCTGACAAAACTACTTGCAACAGGGTTCATAAAAGAAGCTTACCACCCCGAGTGGCTGGCCAACCCTGTACTCGTCCAAAAGAAGAAAAACAACGAGTGGAGGATGTGTGTCGGCTACACTGATTTGAAGAAGCACTGCTCGAAGGATCCCTTTGGGCTACCCCGCATCGATCAAGTAATCGACTCTACAGCAGGATGTGTGCTGCTATCCTTCCTTGATTGTTACTCAGGCTACGATCAGATAGCCCTTAAAGAATAAGACCAAATCAAGATGGCATTCATCACCCCATATGGGGCATACGCCTACAAGACCATGTCTTTCAGGTTGAAGAACGCAGGTGCTACCTACCAGCGTGCGATACAGCTCTGTTTCACTGATCAGCTACATCACAATGTTGAAGCTTACATCGATGACGTTGTTGTCAAGACCAAAAGCCAAGATTAGTTCATTTCTGATTTGGAAGAAACCTTCAACAGCCTCCGCAAATTCCGCTAGAAACTTAACCCAACAAAGTGTGTCTTCAGCGTACCCTTTAGAAAACTACTCGGATTCATTGTTAGTCACCGAGGAATTGAAGCCAATCCAGAGAAGATTAATGCCATCATGGCCTTGGATGCCCCAGCAACTGTCAAGGACGCCCAGAAGCTTACAGGCTGTATGGTAGCCTTAAACCGGTTCTTGTTTAGACTTGGTGAATGGGGTTTACCCTTCTTCAAGCTCCTTAAAAGGCAAGACAAATTCGAGTGGACTACAGAAGCGGCAGAAGCACTCGAGAACCTCAAGCATCATCTCCAGTCAGCAATAATTCTAATAGCTCCACTACAAGGAGAGGGACTTTTCCTCTACATTGCTACAACTACTCACGTAGTCAGCACATCAATTGTGGTTGAACGCCTGGAGGAAGTCCACGCTTATGGCGTCTAGAGACAAGTATATTTCATCAGTGAAGTGCTTTCTAAATCAAAAACCAGGTACCCTTCAATTCAGAAAATTCTCTATGGAATCCTAATCACCTCTAGGAAACTTCGCCACTACTTCGACGAGTACAAGATCTCAATTGTCACTGACTTCCCATTGGTGGATATACTCCACAATCAGGATGCCACATGAAGGATTTCAAAGTGGGCAGTGGAATTGGGAGCCTTGGAAATCAAGTTCAAGCCAAGAACAGCTATCAAGTCGCAAGCACTAGTCGGCTTCCTAGCTGAATGGCGGGAGAATCAAATCCCAGCACCTCTCAACGTTCCAGAGCATTGGGTAATGTATTTCGATGGCTCACTCAAGCTTGATGGAGGTTGCGCGAGAGTTCTATTCATCTCTTCCAAGGGAGAACAACTCAAGTATGTGTTCCAGATCCTATTTAAAGTCTCCAACAACGAAGCAGAATACGAGGCACTCCTGCACGGGCTTCGTTTAGCCGTTTCCCTCGGCATCAAGCGACTACTGGTATACGGTGATTCTCTACTCGTTGTCCAGCAAGTCAACAAAGAATGAGACATCAACAAGGACACAATGGACGCGTACGTAGAAGAAATCAGAAAGCTCGAGAACAAGTTTTCAGGATTAGAAATCCACCACGTAGATCATGATAATAATATGGGAGCAGATGTCCTTTCCAAGCTTGGATCTACTCGAGCCGCTGTTTCACCCAGAGTTTTTGTTCATGAGTTACATCATCCATCGGTCAAGATTCAAAATCAACAAACCACTGATGCGGAGGCCTCGACCACGGTCAGGGAGGTGATGATGATCGAAGAAGACTGGCGGATACAATTCATCGTCTTCATCAAGGAGTTCAAACTCCCACCAGGTGTCGAAGATAAAAGCGCTCAAGCAGTGCGTATCATCAGGCGAAGCAAAGGTTTCGTCCTAATCAGCGACAACTTGTACAGGCGCTCCGCCTCAGGCATCCTCATGAAGTGTGTCACTCTTGAAGAAGGCAAGGACATCCTAAGGGAAATTCACGAAGGAGTCTGCGGCATCCATGACGCATCAAGGACACTAGTCGGCAAAGCTTACAGATCAGCTTTCTTCTGGCCAACCGCTATATCAGATGCAGAAGACCTTGTCAAAAGATGTCCTGGATGCCAATTCTTTGGCAAGAAAGCTCATGTTCCAGCACACAATTTGATTACAATCCCTCCATCATGGCCATTCGCATGTTGGAGCCTAGACATGATCGGACCTCTAACTATAGCACTAGGAGGATTTAATCATGTATTGGTGGCAGTCGACAAGTTTATCAAGTGGATCGAGTACAAGCCAATTGTCAAGATCTCATCAGATAGAGCGGTGGACTTCATCTCCGATATCATACATCGGTTTGGTTTCCCTCACACTATCATCACAAATTTGGGTTCAAACTTTACCTCACAATCTTTTTGGGATTTTTGCGATAACTCCTGCATAGAGGTCAATTATGCTTTAGTGGCTCACCCACGGGCTAATAGTCAAGTGGCGCGCATCAATGGCTTGATACTCGACGGCCTAAAAAATAGGATCTACGATGCTAATTCTAAAAAGGGCGGCAAGTGGATTCAAGAACTACCCCATGTGGTTTGGGGGCTACGAACGCAGCCTAGTAAGGCAACTGGACAATCTTCTTTCTTCCTCACCTATGGATCAGAAGCTATATTACCCGCGGACATTATGTGGAAATCTTCAAGAGTAGAGGCTTATCAAGAAGGAGAAGCAGATGAAGCTCGACAACTTGAATTAGATACAGTCGAAGAAGCAAGAATCAATGCTTTGAAACATCCAGCAAAGATCTTTCAACGTAGGAGATCTAGTTCTACAACGAATTCAAGATGAAACGGGATTGCACAAGCTCAATTCCAGATCGGAAGTACCTTTTATAGTGTCTAAAGTTACAAGACCAGGATCCTACAAAATTACCAATGCTGATGGTAATGAAGTACCCAATTCTTGGAATATCGAGCACTTGCGCAAGTTTTATCCTTTATTCAGTTGTATGATAAAGGTGTCAATTGATCTCTTCAATAAAGCAATGGTTCCCAATATCTCTCGACTACATTAAAGGCAGCAATCAACCTGATACTATCAAGATCGACTACTATTATCAAAGGGTTTTTCTAACCAGGGTAATCTTATAAGATTCACACCGACCTGGATAGCCCAACTTGGATAACCTATACAATTTTTCCTACTATGATAACCTATTAAGGTTCATCCGAACCGGATAACTATACAGGCCACATCCCTGTCCTTAGAATATGACACACCCTACTCACTTGCTCGAGTAGATTCCCGGATATCATTAGAAGTTATTCCTACTTGGGTAACCCGACGAGGTTCATCCTAATCAGTCAACTCTAAGGGTGACTCTTGCCTTGCACTAAAGGCACAACTACTCGCTAGCTCGAGTACATTTTGGATACTTTTGAAATTAGTCCTACTTGGGTAGCCCGACGGGGTTAATCCTAATCGGTCAATTTTAATAGTTACTCCAATCTACAGGATAGACACTCTACTCGCTAGCTCGGGTAGATCTTGGATATCTCCATAAAGTTTTTTCTATCTGGGTAACCCGACGGGGTTCATCCTAACTGATAAACTATGGGGGTTACTCTAGAATAACGTCCTACTCGCTTGCTCGAGTAGATTGTATATATCGTCTACTTGTCCTATGATTTCGGAGAACAAGCTTCTGAAGATACATCAACATGATGAAACAGTGATTTATACAATAATGACACATGTCCTTACAAGTCAAAGAACTATTACAAGCAAATCATTCTGCCAAGTTCTTGATGATTGCCTCAACAATTGGCACAGCTTCATCACGGTACCGGAGGAAATCTTGATCCGGGCAATCAGAAGCTATTCCTAAAGCTATTGGGGCTAAGTTATGCTGAGGCCAGTAAGACTTCACAATTCCAAGCAAGTGAGAAATGTAGTTCTTGGTGGTGGCAGAAAGGTAGTCGAGGATCTTCTTGGGACCTTCTTCCAAGCGTTCGACCAGAGGTTTACTACTCGACACCCCTTCTTCTTGAGGATTCACCATATCAACAATCACTTGAGCCGCAGCTACTAGTCGCTCATGCTCACTTGTTGGACCTATACTAGGGAAAATACTTTAATGATCTTGAAAACCATTACTACAAAGCTACTAGGTACGAGTCGAGTACTTACAAGCTTGAGCAGACCGTAATTGTTCCTGGAGTTTCGTCTTTTCCTCCTCCAAGCTTTTGATTTGTTGCTTCAATTGATAAGTCTCTTGTGTATGCTTTCAGTTGGCTGCATAAAGTTCATTCCACATAGCAAGAGTTTGGTCAATGCGCTTGGCAATCTCTGCATCTTTCTGAGAAGGGAGTTTCCGGTTATCCAAAGTCTTATATAGAGCATGCGACTTCAGAAAAGACCGATTGGCAACATCCTGCAAGAAAACAGCGAGTTTGTCAAATTGCAAACAACTCGATGCTAAGACAGATTGGGAGGAAATCAAACTTACGTGCACAAACTTGTAAATCCACTTCATGGAGTCTTGGAAGGACTGGAAGGGTATGATTCGAGTACCAGAACTACCCGACCCTCTAGCATCTCCAGCAGCAGCAACACTCGTGGATGGAGAAGGTTTTTCAGTACTAGCCGAGGATGGAGCAGACTTCTCTACCCCAGGAGCATCTTCTTTTGAATCCCCAGAAGTACTCACCTTCTGGGTTGCTACATCACCAGAACCCTTGATCACCCTCATTATTGGTGAATCGGGGGCTGATCGAGTAGAGGACTCTGGATTGTTTTCAACCCAGTTGCAGAAATTTTGAATCTGAGCTTTTTCTGGCTCAGGAAGATGTTGAATTTTGAAAGAAATAGAATCAATACAAGGCAACTGGGCATGAATTAATATTGAAACAAGCAAGAAACTTACTCAACACTATCAGTACGATGGATTTTCTTCTGCAAAAGGGAAGGTCCGGGGTTTTCATTCCGTTTTTTCCAGTGACATCTGCCAGAGTACAATTGTCATCATCATCAGCAGAAGGAGGTGGAGGCATGCAATACCGCACCTTGCAATTTACCTGTAGGAAGGAGTACATCAAAAAGCAGAAGAAAGTACATATGGAAAGTAATCGAATTTGAATATCGACTACTTACCCAAGTATTCTCGGGAAGATTTGGTGCACAAAACAACTCGGGGAGTTTCAGCGACTTATCAAAGCCATCGAGTTCCTTGCAGCATCTCTTTAGTAATATAGACTGATTGATCTTCTAAGGGGAAAATCTTGATGGATCGTTAACACCCTCATATCTGAATCCGGGATTTACCCGACGCTGCAATGGTTGAATTCGACGACCAAGGAAGGAGTATACTACGGAGTCTCCAGTCACTCCTATCTTCTTCAGTCTCTCAAGAGCGCCCCGGAGTTTCTGAACTTGACTCCCCCGGGCCCAGCGCTCATCCAATTCGCTTGTGCCTTGGGGGGCTCCAGGAGTTCCCTCAGGCAAAAGAGATTCAAAATTTCCGACATAAAACCAATAACTCTTGCAGTCGACCCTTTACCCGAGAGTTGATAAGATAAGTACTCGCCCTCACTCTTAGGGCGGAGTACTAATTCAGCTCCACCAATGTCAGCAGGTTTGCTAGCATTGGGGATTGGTCGAAGGAATAAGAAGTGTTGGAAAAAGTGAAAATGTGGCAAGATGCCAAGGAAAGCTTCACATAAATGAGTGAAGATTGAGAGATGGAGAATGGATTGGGGGGGGGTCAGATGATGCAATTGGATTCCCCAGAAGCGTAGAAGAGCATGGAGGAAATCCGAAACTGGGACTGCAAGACTGCGTTCTACAAAATCGCGGAAAATGACGGTCTCAAGGGTACCTTCGTATGGACGGCCTTCTCCTTCGGCAGGACGCCATTGGATAACGGTGCGTCTCTGGAGCAGTTTCATGTCCTCCAACTCTTGCACAGCTGCCTCTGACATCTTGCATTTCTTCCAGCCGGTTGCAAGATCGGGGATTTCTTCAATTTCCGGTTTTGACATGGATTTCCTTGGGGCCATCTTGGTGTCACGAGCAAGATTCTTTGCTCGGGGGCTGTAAGAGAGGCTAAGGGAATGGAAATCAAGAGAGGAAAAGCTTGGGAAGTTTGGATCTGCAATTGGCGGCGGCCAGGAGTGAAAAGGGTAAAACCCTAGGGAGTTAAATAGGATTGCGAGTGGCAATTTTGTGAATTATCAGAAGTCCAACAGTCATCTCCTATTTTGAGTGGTTTTTTCAAGAATCATCAGAATATGGTTATAAGCCACGAGTTTTGGATCCTCAAATCTAAAGTAAGAGATTTACATTCAAGGCTCGAGGGCTGTGGGATATGTGGCATTAGAGATTTAATTTTCAAACTTTTTGGAAAATAAAGGATGAAAAAAGACTGAAGTGACCTTCAACCTGATTCTGCGATTCAACCTAAGGCTCGGGTGCTACTCCATATGGAGCGCGAGTACTTCACGCACCATATATGATCAAGATTTTGGGGCTTGAGCACCTCACAGCCTCGAAGCAACTGAAAGAACTTGGAAGACTACTCGATGTACTCGAAGGAAGGCCCAGAAGCAGCCAAAAAGATGTTCTGACTACTTGACGTACTCGAAGATGCCTCACCAAGTACTCGACGCCTGCAGGACTCGGCTACGAAGAGCTCGGATGCTTGTCAGAACCCGAGTCAGCGGGACTGCTCATAGGCATAGAGTATTCTAAAGTAAGGGATAGCGCATGAATGTACCTTACCTCTGTTGTAACTACCCGAATAGGTGTAGAACTAGCTGAAGTATAAGGAAACTACCCGACCGGGTTGTAGTAGAACTCCAACTGTACTCGGCTAGAACTTTCCATGTAACCCTGTCCCCCCAGAGTATATAAAGGCGAGCAGGAACCCCCTCAAAAGATCATCAACACCTAAGACAATACAAGCAACCACACAGGACGTAGGGTATTACGCACGTCACGGCCCGAACCTGTCCAAATCCTTGTGTTCCTTGCACCATCGAGTTCTAGAGCTAGTCGATCCCTTGCCTACAATCCTACTGCTAAGGGTATCCCTGAACAGGCTTGATGGCTAAACACCGACAATCACAGACACAATAGTACAACGCATCAAATACTTCCTGACTACTCCAAATTATTGTTTCTGCACCATTTCTTGAAGTACCTGAGCCTAAGATCTGGAGTTAGTTCTAGGACACAAAAGAACTCCCTTTGGTACTGAGATGCAAACAACTTAGACATTGCATAGACAGCTTCAACTGTTCGCTCAACGCCACACGGAAATGCCAGCTCCTGACACCGTGCTATTGAAAAAGCCTCCTTGTCAGTAGCACGTTTCGCCATCATCCTAGCGCTGATACTGGCAGACTCTTTGAATGTACTAGCTATGTCCCACATTATTTTCACCATTGGGCCTTTGCTCTTCTTCACTGGACTAAGCACTGTGGTTGAGGTGCTAGCCCAAGACCTCTTGCTACTTGTACTTCTAGGTGTTGCTTCTAAATTCTCTTTTGCCCTTCTATCTGTCTCTTTTGCCCCTCCATCTTGCCCATGTTGCTCACCATAATCATTTCTAGGAGCATAAGCTATGCTTCCATCCACTGTGAACCCACGAAACAAATGCTCAAGCAAGTCCGAATTTGGTGGAGGTCCCTTCAGTAGCCTCCTTAGGTAAGGTTTTTTCTGCACATTTGAACACTTCATAAGGTGATATGAATTTAAAGGAATGACAGGACAAGAATCAATATGCAAGCAAATATACCTCTGTGTGGGTGATCCAGAATTCAGAATCTGCATCAATGGTTCCATCCGGTAGTCTCCCCAACCCCGTGTGCACTAGCAAGTACCGATAGAAAGAGTATATGTTTTTGAGAACTCCTATTTGATTCTTCACCTGTAGACGGGTGTACACCAACCTACGACGCTCAAATAAGCCCTCTTGCACAGCTTGGTACCCTTCACCACTCATTTGTGCACCAGTATATGTTCCTGTGGTTCATTGTTCTAGGCACAATTGCAACAAGCAAGCACTATTTTCATCGGACCAAAATGCTCTAGATCCTTGGCTCACCGGGGGACCATTGGAGCTGCCCATCTCCTCCACCTCATCCTCCGGCTCCTCATGATCATTGGTGAAGAGATCGCCGGACCTAGATGCTTGCCCGCGGCCGGCACTCCTCGCTGCACGGGGACGCCGTCCGCGCTGGCCTCCGCCTCCATGGGACGCCGCGTTGTTGCGCTGGCGACGTGCAGCAGGTGGCATCACGGTAGTGTTAGCGCACGATTGACCGCCGCCACGATCGTTTCCTCCTCAACACTGCTCCGACTGCCCAAAGTTGAGGTGGCAGGCGCTCTGTGTTGTTCGGCTAGCCCGTCCATCCCATCCTTCGACACGCTGATCCGGGACTCCAATAGACCGTGGTGCGCGATGGGGAGGGAGCCCAGAGTACCTGCCGCTGCCATCGAAGAGCTCGAAGTCGTCGCCCTGGAGGATGTTTTGGTACTGACCAGGGGCAGGGAACCCCTCCCCCGGCGCTCGCGAGTTCAGGTCCAATGCCGTGGGGGCGACCCGACCGTGGACGGGGCCGGTCGGCGGCGGCTGCCAGCCCCACGCGTGGGCGCCGGTCGGCGGCGGCTGCGACGACTTGGAGTTGGCACCAGCGTAGGAGGACTCCTCATGGGACCGCGGATCGAAGCCATTGCCTTCCATGGGAGCTCTTCGCCGATCTGCGGATGGGGCGGATGGGAGGCGGCGCCGCTTGAGAGGGGCTGGGCGGCATCCCTTGCGCTGCCGGTGAGAGGCGCCGGCGCAGGTCAGAGCAGCCGATCGCGTCGGATCGAAGGAGGCGCCGCTCGAGGCGGGTGTGGCGGCAGCTGTCGAGGGCGGCGTGGCTAGTGGGTCGTGGAAGCTCCGGTCGAGGTCGGCATGGCGGCGGCGCCGGTGAGAGCAGCCGCCGGTGGATCCAGGGGCTCGAGGCCCGGCGGCGCTAGGGGGGCGGTCTGGGAGGTCGGGTTTTTTTTTTTTTTCTGAACGGACGATCGGTTCTGCACAACTCGATCCGGTCGGGGGAGACAGAGGGGGTGGTTGATTCCTCAGTGGGGGCCCACCGGAAGTAACCCACTTAGCACTCTCAAGAGCAGCTAGTTTTTTTGGATGGGTTATATCCAAATAACCTCCGCTCAAAAAAAAAAAATATATATCCAAATAACCTCAAATAACCTGCATGTTTGGCTACCCAGGGGTTATTTGATGGGAGCATATCAATTACAAACCAACATCTCCATGCAAACTGTGCAACCTCCAATTTGGACCACCGGATCAACATCTAAGGATCATGGGGAATTGGGTAATTTTACAATTGATCACCCGCCATTGAATTGAGTAATCACACTTTTGCAAATCCTCCCTCCCACTCTCTCTGCGCCTCCCCTTGGATGTTAATCTGTTGGCCAGATTGGAGTTTCCACGAAGAGACTTGTTTGCACCTGATATGTTCCCTTATTTGAGCACCAATTAACCCCCAAATAACTCTAATCCATGGGATCCAAACATGGCCAATATGTGAGTACTATAAAAAGCATTAACAGATGGCAAGAGAGATGAAGTGGTAGAAAATATTTTTCTATTGATTATGTTCAGCTAAGCTTACGATGCATCTTAAGGAATCTTTTTTTACGGTGCATACCTACAATGTTTGTTGCTTACAAATAGTGCTGTATTTATTGCCTAATGCTAACTTTTTACAACATTCTGGTTGTCCTCGATACATAAGTCAGTCCAGCTCATATTCTCAGCCCAAATAAGACCCAACTCGAGATAGAAAGGAGGGCACGATGCTAATTTTGGCTCGGAAGCTCGGTAGGGGCGCCGTCTTGGCGGGCGATGTGCCTCTCCACTCCCGCGCGGTGCGGCGCCTCGCTCTTGTCGATGACCTGACCGGGATGGCGAGCTCATGCTGGTCCATCGCTACGGCCGCGACGTTCTAGCAGGGGGCTAGGGAGGCTATTGCTAGTGCTGCAGCGAATTTCAGATTCAATGGACGACGAACAAGCCAACAAGTTAAGTTTTACTTGAATTTCTTTTATTTGCTTGCATCCACATGCCTAGCTACAAGTATATATTTCTTTCCTTTCATGTGGGGAGAATGTGAATCCTAGTTGGTTGCCTTGTATTGGTAAGCTCGGAATGGCACCAATGGGTGCGGGGCGGAGTGGAGCCGATTCCCTGCCGAAGCGTTGGGCAAAACGGAGGGGAAGGTGGGGGGAGGGTGAGCGAGATTCTCGCGTGGCGGCGGAGGCTCAGCTGCGGCGGGGCCTCAGGCCGGTGCGGAGTGCCGATGGTGGTCACGGACAGGAAGGGAGAAAAGAACGAGTAGAAATAAATAGTTACCGATATAATCAGTGGTAGGTAGGGAATTTCGAGCAAAAGTTACCCTCACATCCATAAAAAGCAAAGGAGCTGCTATGAAAATTGAATAAAAAACTATTTTGGCATGTGACCCTTTTGGTTACTTTTGACTTTTGTTTTTTTTAAAAAGAAAAAAAGTAGGTTGGAAGCTCAACCGAACACACATTTAACTTTAGACGGGATTCGTCACGAGCTAGGACCAAGCAACCGAAGGGTATCCTTAAAATCTTTTTATGGACGTGTACTTTAACCCCCAATGACCACTACTTCTAGGCAACCGAGCTAATATATCTCTTTAGATGACGAAGTCGCCAGCATGAAACGCGAACAATTTCCCATAGCTTGCGAAATGCCAGAATCGTGCATAGCTCCTGTGTTATTTCCACAGTGCTAAACTTTAGCTTTGTTAGAGCAACTTCAAGTGTCTAGGTATAATCCTAGCAAAATTTAGAGTTTTAGAATGCATGTAAAAAAATAGAGAGTTTCATAGTCAGAGGGTAAACCAACAGACTATCCAAATCTACAGTTACAAGGTTTCTAAATTTTGCACTAAACACTCTAGAAAAAACCTGGGGCTTGCAATGTAGTCTCAGGTATGGCTGCGGCGCTAGAGGTGAAATTACGACGAGGGGAGGGCTTGCCGGCGATGGGGAATTTGTGAGGGAGCACGAGGGATCACCTGCGACCAATTTGAGGCAAGAGCTTGGGGTTGGAGGTGGTAGGAGCCTAGGAGGAGGGTCGTCAGCGTACAGGAGCTCGGGCAGCGATGTTGAGCTCTACTCCGGCGAGAGCCTCGACCAGCTGATGCGGGAATCGAGGGAGGAGCTTGTGAAGCTCGTCCATCTAGTCAATGCGTTCATCTAAGAAGGCGCTACTGCCAAGCCTGCGACGCCAACGGCGACTGCGACGGTACGCAGGAATGAGGGGGAGGGCGCGGAGTTCTAGATGGCGAGTCGGTCTCGCTCAGCATCTTTGCTTAGGGAAGGGGAGGAATTTCCAAGGCATATAGGGGCGCGAGGAAGATAGCCAGGCTCTTGGATGCTAATTTTGAGTGTGTGATTTTCTTTTTTTTAGCGAACCCAGCCAGGATAGCTAGCCTGTTAGAGTTGCTCTTACATCAAAGAGAATCTTCCTATTTAGAAGTATTTGAATGGTTCCTGACGTTCATTAAAGTGGGGTGAATAGTCAAAACTAAAAAATTATAACTTAAACAAGCTTACTATAAAACTTGCGGAGTTTCCGAAAATTTGTTGAGAATCTCCAAAACTTCCAGAGATTTCGAATAAATGTCCAAAGACTCAAGACAAAATAGCCTAACTAAACTTCGACTACTCAAATCTCAACTAAAAGTAGATCGAGTGAATTTCCAAGGTTTATGACCCTTTTCTACTGCTTTTCTCTAAAAACCTGCGGACAATACCTTTCCAACAAGTAGGTCGAGAGTAGACCCTAGAAAGGTAGTTCAATGCAAGAATTTCAACAAATTGAAAAAAAAAGAAACATTAGTACGTAGTGATTTCAGCTCCCAAGGAATCTACGTCTACATCTCCATTGAGGCAGCGTCTACATCTCCATTGAGGCAGGGAAGAGGAACACTTACTTCTTGAGCAATGTAGCCTCTCGTTTAGCAACCCCAAGGTCACTTAATGTTCAGGTCGTACAAACTTCACGGGGCACACCACAAGCCTTTCCGAGGCACACCACAGTCTGAAATTCTTAGTGTTAACGATGATCGCGTGCTCCACTGCAATGCCAAATTGCCAATCCAGATACAAATCATAGCCACCCACTTGCACGAACACTGATTCCAAATTGATCATACCTTATTGCAAACACTTTCTACGCTGCACTGCATTTCTTTGGGGGCCAAAATTCCACATCTTAGATACCATCTACGCCTAGAGTATCAGCGCATGGCGGCGGTGGCACAGCGTGGTCGGAGGTCCAGCCGTCAGCCATCTCGAAGCCGTTGCGGCGTCGGCGGAAGTCTTCCCGCGCCTGCTCCACCTCCTCCCGGGTGTTCATGACGAAGGGTCCGTCCCGCACCACCGCCTCGCCGTGCGGCCGCGCCGCCACGAGCATCACCCTCGCGCCCGCCGCCGCGGCGAGCCCGTCCTTGGCCCGCACGTCCACGCCGTCGCCGTCGGCGCCGAACACGACGAGCGTGCGCGCCCCAGCGGAGGCGTCGCCGAATACGGCCTCGCCGCCGATGACGTAGGCGCACGCGCTCCACTCGCGCGGGACGGGCTGGCGGAGGCGCGCGCCGGGCCGCAGGGCGACGTCGAGGCACAGCGCCGGGGTGCGCGGCCGCAGCGGGGAGCGCGCGCCCAGGCACTCGCCCGCGATGACCTTGACGGAGACGCCGCCGTCGCCCGTGGCGGCGGCGGGGATGCCGTGGCTCGCCAGGCCCTGGTACCTCGGCTCCACCCTGCACGCAGCGCAGCAGCCCAGCTGGTCAGCGACTCCCAAGTCCCAAGTCGCAATCCAAGAAACGAGCAAAGCATGATGGCGGCGACTGCGGCACTTACATCTTGTCGTTGGCGGAGAGGTTGACCCAGATGTTGATGCCCCGCTGCACGCCATTGCCGGCGGGCACCTCCGCGTGCACGACGCCGCGCCCCGCCGTCAGCCACTGCATTCACCCGAGCACGACCGCACGCCGGGTCAGTTGACGACGACCATGGAATGGATGCTACGTACATGTCAACTCTCTTGAGGTCTGACCAATTCTATTCTCTACGCTGCTAGCTTTTCTTGAGTGGCCTCTGACTGGCTGCTCATGGTACGGTGGTCGGCGTAAGCACATAGCAACGCAAGAGCTGCAGCATTTCTGTCACGTGCTAGTGCTTGTACGCCTACTACTTTTAACGAGAGGCCAGGGTGAATAATGGAGCTGCAGAGGCACCTGTTCCTTTCACAAGCAAGCATATGTGCTTATTTTATTGGGTATCTGGTAAACATTTAGGCTTCAGCTGCGCTGCTTTTTCATCAGAACTATGCACTTCACACTATCATATGGATGGGCAATTTACAGTTTTTTTTCCTTTTTACAATGAACAGAGTTTCTAGTTGTTTTTCGGGCAACTCTCCTTTACTTTGTCTCCTTTTCCTTGTAATTAATTGAGCTTTATCTGACTGCATAGCCACCAGAAACCAATACTGGTTAGAATACTGAAATTTAAAAATTTGTGCATACAACCTCCTAATATATATAACTGGTTAGAATAGAACAAGGATTGGCTCAACTTGGACGAATAATTTAGAAAATGCTTTTAATATAGTCCTGTGCGTTCAATGCTGCTGTGGATGGGAGACCTAACCTGAACATCTCCTTCGTTGATGGTGCCCTTGTGCCCTGAAAAGTCATGGTAACTGACGCCTCCCTGAAAGCAACCGGAAGACAAAACATGCATTTTGTCAGCAATTTCACTTCAAGAAAAAAGGAAATATTGTTCAATTTACTAAATCAATCTTGCAACATAGGAGTATATATTAAGTAGGATTCATAAGAAGGACCATAAGAAAATTGTCATGAATTCGTACCTCGAGCATATAGGTGACGTTCTCAAACCCTGATGAGAGATACCGCGCAGGAAACAAGAAGACAAAAAAATAAAAATTCAGTTTAGAAACGTTTACTTTGCTCCATTTATAGAAGTAAATATTGATTAGTATTGGTGATGCCAGATATAAACCTCTGTGAGGATGATCAAGAAATGCAGCTGGCGCGGAAACTGAAAAAACAAAGCAAGGAAAAGAAAAGGAGAGGTGTGAATGAATTTTTGATTAACTGCATATAATTCTATTCAAGTCTATGATCCATGAGGGCACTCAAGACTTTTATGTGTTTCCTTCGAGTTCAGTGGGTGCGTTTATAATTACTCAAAAGTTTATGAAACATATATAGGTGACAGCTAGACTTTTGATAGAGATTATTAATAAGTTTGCCGTGGTATATATATATATATATATATATATATATATATATATATATATATATATATATATATATATATATATATCAGACATGTTTAAAGCTACTTTATCAGTTGCCATTTTTGCTTTGTGCATGAACAAGATCGATCACCAGTATCAGTCAATATCGTCTTTGATGTTAACATAAAAAATCCTGCTCTTTTTTACTTCAAAAAAGCACATATCATCCGGGAATCATTCTGCTACGTACACTCGAACTCGTCGAAAGAAAGGATAGGATCCATCTCCGGCAGCTCAGGCCTGTAGAAAGAAACAAGATTTGTGGCGCGGTTATTAGTATCAGGATTATCGCAAATGAACTCCAAGAATTAATACATGGTTAATTGGTACCTGCCGATGCTCCGCCAGTGCGCGAAGCCCGCGACGTAGGGCTTGCGCTCGCACGCGAGCGTCCGCACCACCGCCCGCGGCTCGCTCATCGTCACTTCGCCATCGCCGTTGCCCTCGCCACGCCGCTCCTCGCCGCCATGGCTGCTGATGAGATCGAACATTTACGTGGTCATCAGCTCAAGAAGGAAAAAAAAAACAGAAGTTGCTCATGGCCTCCAGAGCCAGGCCGGCCGGCGCTGCAGCTATCTAGCGATCGAGGAGCCGATCGGTGGAGGCGAGAGAGTTCACCGATAACAATCATCAACAAAGTTACAAAGGGATCCGTGCGGGTACCTCTGAGTCGTCATGTCAGTCTCCATGCCACCGGGCTTCCGCCTCTCGCCGACCTCGGCGGCCGCCATTGCCGGCTTCCCGGTCGATCCGTGGCGAGGAGACGACGGAGGCGGAGGGACCAGGGGCATGCAAGCGGTCGCGGCAGACATGGCGACCGATCGATGTACGTGTGTACGGACTAAGGAATTGGTGCGCCGTCCGTCCGTTGGAGCAAATGAACAACGGGGGCGCGGTGCTGGTGGCTGTGCCTCTGGTCGTCGCCCCGGCCGGCGTTTAAATACCCGCGGCGATGGAGGGAGGGGGATCGTGTCAACCGGAAGCTGCTGGCCTGCTGGGGGCTGCGTGGAGAGTGGAGACAGACGAGAGAGAGGTGTGAACGCCCGTCGCGGGGTGGGGCCCACGCCGGGTGGTTGCGTACTGCCGCTGCCGCTGCATGTGTGGTGTGGTCCCACCGCCGGCCGCCTCTGACGCCGAGAGCTCGCGCACTAGCTCTGTCTCTGTCGCGTCCCCTCGCGTGTGAACGCGGGGTTTGTCGCGGCAGCAGCATCGTCTCGTCTACTCTGGTGATTGATTAGGCCGTGCGTGCGCCTGCCACTCCACCAGAATTGGATTCTGTCCGTGTTTAGATGGAGCGTAAAATTTTTTTCAATGTAATCTTGCTAATTTAAAATATAAAATAAAGTTTATTTATAAAACTTTTTTCACAGATGGGTTGTAAATCACGAGGCGAATCTAATGATGCTAATTAATCCATGATTAATTCATAATCAGCAGATGTTTATAGTAGCATCACTGTTGCAAATCATAGATTAAGTAGCCTCATTAGATTCGTCTCGCGATTTACAGCCCATCCATGCAAAAATTTTTGTAAATAGACTTCATACTTCATGCATGTGTCAAAATATTCGATGTGACGTTTTTTTGCGTTTACGTGAAAAGATCTAAACAGTGCCTTAGATGGATGCTATTATATTATTGTTACTAAATAATTGTACACGTTTATTGTTATGGATAAAATTGGTATAAGTATCGAATATGTATTTACGTCCATACGTCAATTTGGAGGGGTTTAATCTGACTTGCATACAGGATTAATTAAGGCCCACTTATTAGAAATACAAGACAGACCAAAACAAACGGAGCAAATAAAAAATTTAGGTGGAAAATTTACTCGATTTAGAAAGACGGTGTGAGGAGGAACACCCTATTTGTACCCAGTCAAGAAAAAGGCTTTTGCCTTGCAAATATCCGAGGCTTGTAAGGGCAATGCCAATCCAATAAATAGGATGATTTCTATGGAATTAATTAATTTATTATGCAAGTAATTTGCTGATGTGGCAATAGATTTAATAAAGAGAGAGGAGGAGGAAATGATTTCTCACCTAAGAAACCATGTCAACACGAGAATAAGGACACGAAATGAAAGAGTAGAGAGATGATTGGATGATAATTTATTTTCAGGATACCATCCATTAATACCATAATTTTCATGTACAGTGTATACTCCCTCAATCCCAAACGATATTCTTTTACCAAATTTAGGATACATTAGAAGTAGTGATAAAGGACCATGTTAGACCCTAATTATTCATAGTGATTGTGATTGAAAGTCTTTCTATTTGTTAAATTTTCTAGATCCTGCATAAATGCGCATGCATGAGAACCAGCAAAATAACATCAAGCAACCATTTGCACGCATGGAACCAGCAAAATAACATTAACCAACCATTTGATTGGCTCTATATGTTTGTCAATAGATATTTTTTGTTGTTGCTGTGGATGTTTCTTTAATTAGATGAGTCTCATAGAAGCTAAAGGTGTGCACTCTTTGTGGGACAATAATACTAAAAGAACAATTATTTTGGAATGTAGGGAGTACATGCTATGACAAGCTGTGTGCATAGATTTGCCAAAACATTTTACTACAATTTGAAACGGTGTAAGTATAAAGAGTGTCACTACTACAGAATAAGCCTTTATTCCAGGCCATTTGTCCCGGCTGTCTTTGGGCCTGGGATAAAAGGTGGCTTTTGTCCGAGGTCCAACGGCTAGCCGGGCCAGCGGGATGGACAATTGCCTTTTGTCCCGGTTGAAGCCACCAACCGGGACAGGGGGGGGCTTTGGTCCCAGTTGGTGGTTCCAACCGGGACAAAACTCCTTGGCCCCCTTATCCCCTTCCCTCTCCCCCCCCCGCTCGAGCCATTCAGCTCACTTGTTCTTGCTGTTCTTGGCTCGGGACAGGGGAGTTCTTGCTCATTTCTTCACCACATTTGTGAAGATCTTTGATTCCCCCGTCCATCCATCGGCGCCAAAGCTTTGGGGGATTGTTTCTCTCTTCTTCCATTGATTGTGTAGCTCATTTCATGCTTTAGAAATAGAGAAAATGTGTAGCTCATTTCTTGGACATTTAGATTGCATATGTAGGTGTGATTTACTTGTTTTAATTGATCCAAAGGAGTGTAGTATACTTGTTTTAGTTGATCCAAAGTGTTGATGTAATTTTACTCGTATAAATGGCTATATATTATAAATGAGTGTAGTATATTTTTCTTTTAGATTTAGACGAGTATGTGGATAGTAGAAATTTTTACAATGAGTGTAGACACTTGATGTGATTTACTTGTATATATGAACATATTGTGGATAGTTGATTTTTATATTAATGAATGAATTAATGAAAGGAGTATAATAGAATTTTTTGTATTATGAATATATTATTTGACACTCTAGTGATGTATTTATTCAGACTCACATTGAAACCATCTAGAAGTTAAAAAATCTTTATTTCGAAACAAGTATTCGTCGTTAATCTCCATCTAACGGTGTTGACACTACATTTTGGAGATACACGATGCGCTATAAGAACGTCGCCAATGGGCTGGTCGCAACACCAGCACTTTCGTTTGATACACACGCAGCATTTGGCGCAGTTGGCGTGGCCGTTGTTGCACTGAGAGCATATCAACGAGCATGCTGCCTGTGCCAAGTGCTGCATTCCTATCAACCGTAAATGTTGGTGATGCGACTGGCCTATTGGTGACGTCTTATACCGCACCGTGTCCCCCCCGAAAAGCAGTATCAAAAGGACATGGTCGATTGGGAGGTTGAAGTAAGTAAAAAACTTATTAATGTTTGAACTCGTATTGTAATTAGTCAAAATTAATTATCCCATTTTTCCAAAGGTCGAGGAGATGCGCGATAAACTCATACCAGAGGAAAAGATTATAGCGATAAAAGAACAATTGTCCGGATTCATTGTTGAGTAAGTCCTCGACCTAAAAGGCGAATTCTACTATGATGGACACTCTCACATTGACAATCACAGCAAATATGATAATATACGCGTATATATGTAATTAAGAATGAATATACCTATGTAAATATATGTGTGTATATATATCTAAGGATATCTATTTATGAGTATGTATGTATTATATATATAAGCCCTCCAATAATATATATTTATTTATATAATATTTGTCCTAGACATTTTCATATGTAAAGAAATTCACACATATAGATATGTGTATACATATATAAATAGGTGAATTACTTTATATATGAAAACTATCTAGATCAAATATTATATATATAGTAGGTCTATTAGGTACCCTGACTATGTATGAAATAAACTGTTCCATACCCGAGCCCAATTGCACACTCGATCTGCCGGTTTTCCCTGTCCGGTCTTCCGCATCCAGTCCGGGGCTGCGCTCCCACCCCCCACCCCACCACCCCAACCCCCACCCCCCTCGCGCCTACCGCCGCCGCCAAG
Organism: Panicum virgatum; assembly: GCF_016808335.1. Classification (NCBI taxonomy): domain Eukaryota; kingdom Viridiplantae; phylum Streptophyta; class Magnoliopsida; order Poales; family Poaceae; genus Panicum; species Panicum virgatum. Next base: position 31,721,645 of record NC_053150.1, on the reverse strand, counting down.
AACCCGCGCCCAGCCCCCGACGCCGCACCACCCAAAACCGCCACCACCGCCATAGAACCCGCGCCCAGAGCCCGACGCTGCACCACCAAAACCGCCCAGCTCAGATCCCTGCCGTCGCTGCTCCTTCTTCCCCACACTCGCCCCCGATCCCGGCGTCCATCTCGAATTGGTGCCCCCAATCCTGGCACCCAGTCACTGCTCCCTCCTCCAGACGTGACCCCAATCCCGACGCCCAGCTCGGATATATCCTGGCAGCGCTGCATCAACCTGCCGTCGCCGCTCCTTCACCCCCAGACGCGTCCCCAACTCCAGCGCCGCACCACCCCCATCCCGGCGTGTCTCGGGGGATCCTTTTCACCCCCTCCTACCGCGCCGCCGAGAGCCTCCCGCCAGCGCGCTGCATCCTCACAACGTAGAGCTTCAGAGGTACCCCCTACTAGAGCCGTGGCGAGACCCTGCGCCGTCGGCGACCCTCCTGGCGATGCGTTGTTTTTCCGCCCCGTGCCTCCCCGGCGAGCTGTAGGCGTCCGTGCAGTGTGGACATAGCAACCCTGTGTTGGAGATATGGTGCCGGCGCCGCGAGGTGTTGTTCTTTCCCTCCATCGCAGATCCCCCAACCCCACAGGCCTCCACCGCGCCATTGTGTTTGGCCGCCACCGATTCCATCGATGTTCTCCATCCGTGAGCCCACATCGTCTTTCTCATTATCTTCTCTCTTCGCTCATCCCCTTTAAATACCTCACCAGGTGATTCCATTTGATCTGTTGCCTTATTAATATATGTGCGAAGAAATACGGCTTGGGTGAGATTTCATCCGATTGGCTGCTGTTCTAGTCCCTAACGTGATGAGTTTGTGACTCTCATTGATGGTGGGATCGATCCTGATGCGTGTTCACCCATCCCTGGCTGACAAGCTTTTTTTTAGATTAAGGAAAAACAACCGGCCTCTCCCCTGGCCGACGAGCTGGTGGCATGCCTGATGAGCTGGTGGCCATGAGCAGATGAACGACGTGCAACAACACCCAAATACTGAATCAAGCATCCAGCAGAGAGGACAAGTGCCGCAGCCCCTGCACTCAGGTGCCTTGCCCCTTTGTGCTTTCTTCTATTATCAACTGGTGCATTGTATTCTTTTTAAGAAATTCCACTAGTGCATGTGTTCAGGAGGTGATTTTTTTTTGTTTGCGAATTGATCTCCGAGTCCAACGCATGTGGATAGTTGTAGATAACAACATCTCTTGGCAGAGTTATGATTACTAGATTAGCAATAAAATTATTTAGCAGATTTTTCTGAATTTATTGATTGATAGTTCAGTTGATTTTTAGCTAACAATTATAATACCCTGCCCGCGCCTAGACAGAGCATGCAGCTGTTTTTCAAGGTTCTATTGTGGATCTGTGCAACTAATGATGCATGATTAGCTTTATGTTTTGGTGGATTAATCAGATGCATAATCTATCAAAAATATTCAACTTTTGTCAGTTATTGAGATATAAAAGCTGCCTTGCCATGGACATTTTAGTTCAGTCAAAATAATTTGTGTCCATTGCCTTCCGGATCTAGACTGCTCTTAGTTCACAGGCTACAAATGAAGTTTAAAACTGTTATTTTGGATGACTTAAAATCACACTAAGCTAGTAATGAAGATGGTGTTCTGTACAATGTAAGGTTTAGCCTACAGATATACTTTCTCCTATTTTTGTGTTACTGCGTACAATTTTCTATCTGCAGACCATTTAATTTCCGTTGGTTGATTTACCTTGGAGGTTCTGATGATTTGCCCAGGTTGTAGTTCAAATTAGGCCTTAGGTTGTTGCAATTGGTATTTGCGTCATTCTTTTCCCTGTTTCATTATTTATAGTTCAGTTTCTTGATGATTTGTTCAGGTTTTAGTTCAAAGAGGTTTCTTACCTTCATTCTATCCCCCAGCTGTTTCTTGATTGCATGTGTTGGTGGCAATGATGTGTAATAATCAATAGATTGAAGAATTAAATCGAGTACCTGCTGGTGTTTTCAGTCAGTTTGTATTCCATTCCCCTCCTGCTGCTTGATAAAATGCGTTGGTGGAGACGGTTAGTGGGACGATTTGTAATAATGGTGAGAGGTTAAAGACTTAAATTGATTAGTGGGTGTACCTTCTGGTGTTTTAGCTTATTTGCAGTCCCAAATTTAGTGACCTAGTATTTTCAGCTTATTAGCAGTCCCAAATTTAGTGATGGCTGGGTGCAGAGGCAACCAGTTCAACTTCTTTTTTTTCCTTGGGCCCCATATTTAGTGATAATGAGCGTCATAAAGTATTTTCTGGCATTTCAAGAGCCTACTAGTCAGGTTGGCGCGCTACGCGCGCCTATACCAAAAACATTGACCTAAAATATTAATGGAAAGATATTATTCGCTACTATGTTCGAAACAACATCGTATCGATGTATTGAGTTAAATCTAAAAATTATAGTAAAACGGCATAGTAGTTTAGAGTCTGAGAGCGCGCCAATCTCAAGCATTTTAGTATAGAGGTACAAACAATTTTTCCTTAGGAATTCATTTTTTTGTGTCAGTAGGTATAGTTTGATTACTTTAGTAGGAAAAATAGATTAGAAATGAATGAACAGTTCAAGTATATTTTGTGAGTTTACGGAGGGAAACCCAAAGCCAAAAAGTAGTAGAACTACCACGTGTGAATGTAGTATACAAATTTTAGTTATTATTTTTATATGTAGGAAGTAGTTAAATATATTTTGTATTGTCAAATAATGGAAGGAAAATAATTTTTAAGATAAAAATGCTCATTTAATAGAACCGTGGGCCCCATGTGGGTCCCGTCTGAATAGCGCGTGGGTCCCACGTGGGTCCCGCCTGAATAGCGCGTGGGTCCCACGTGGGTCCCACCTGAATAGTATGTGGGACCCGCATAAACAGTGCGTGGGTCCCACGTGGGGCCACGATTCACGGAAATGCTCCGATTCTTGGAGCTTTAGTATAAAAGTATATAAATTAGCCAGTACTAATCCCTGTGTGTGCAGATCAGAGACCATTTCCACCAGAGCATCTTTGGCGACCATAACATGTGAGTGCTGAACTAGAACATTTTATATCATTTGATTTACATATGATTATAGTCATGGTTCCTCATTGTAATTATCTGATGTTTTATGCCATCAGATTATGTGTCCAAACAAAATACTTTTTGTTGGCTCTTACAAAACCGATGCACCAAAATTGCAAAGTAGCCATCTTTTATGTTCATGGCTATATTGTGAAATCACTATGTTCAGATAGCAAATTTTCACCTTTTATTATTAAAGTTGAGATGACAAGGTTTCAGAAAATAATCATTGTGTTTTAAGTTGCAGCATCCATTGTACTATTTTTCTTTATTGGCATTGTCGTTTTAGACTTTTAGTATGTTGGTCGTATAAGCAGTTGTATGCCACGGATCAGCTCAAACTGGACTTCATCTCCGAAGAAAGGAATGCCCCCTGCGCTGGGTTACTACTGGGGCTAATGTGTACTGAAGAATTATTGAAGATTGACATTGACTTAAGCAGCGACACACCTGCATAGCACCTCATGATCCTGTGTATTCTATGACATCAAACATTGTTTTTTTGCAATTATGTAGTGCTTTGACTGTGGCTTGTGTTTCCTGAAGTTGCTTGGGTGTGGGGTACAGTAGTTTGTAAATTTTTGCCTGCGCAGACAGACCATGTTTGTTAAATTTGTTCTTTCGAGTATATAAGAACATGTGTATTCACATCTTGTTCACCTATAATTAATGCATTTCGAATATGAACTGATTGCTGTAAAATCTATTCCCAAAACATTTTAGTATTAAAATGGCAAATTCTTGTTTTTATGACAAATCTAGGGATGAACAGGTTATTACCTTTGTTGACCAAGACTCAGATGAATTTGTTGTCACAAAATCATTCTATTCAAATAGCAATTTAACCATTTTACATGATTACTGGATGAATAGGTTTTGGAAGTGATCAAATTGCAAATTGCCGGCTTTTATTTGTAAGAGTGAGTTCAATTTATTATCACAAAAACATGAAAATATAATTAAGTTCGGTGTGGCACATGCAAAAAGAAACCCACGTGAGCTAAGAAGGTGCGGTTTGCAATCTGCATGCCGAATAAATAGGGAACTGGTATCGTGGGAGGGGAAAAAAAAGGCCAACAACAGCCCATTTTGCTTGGCTTCTCAGTCACGCACGGGAGAAAAAAAACCAAGAGTAAAACCGGTGCGGAGAGGGAGGACGCGCCGGTCCGATGCGCGTTGGCGCGCCTGCGAAGGAAGGTGGGCTCTGGTATGGAATAGCATATTCCATACTCAGAGTAGAGATTAGTCCTGTCCTATAATATTTCATATATATATATATATATGTGTGTGTGTGTATTAGTGGAGTTCCTACTCACACTGAATTCCAATACATAAGTTTAATTGAAATGCAAAAGTATAATTGAAATAGAAAAAAATTAAGAAAAGGAAAATAGAAAAAATGACCTTTGGTCCGGGTTGGTAACACCAACCGGGACAAAAGGGTGCACCGGCCACATGGCGCACCCTTTTGCCCCAATCTGGCGGTTGGGAAACCGGGATAACAGGAGTTTCCCAACCGGGACAAATTTGATGTTCTGTATAGTGTGTGGTTGTGTGGAAACTTCGAGAATTTTGAAGGGAAAGGAAACAAATGGCGTTAACGCGCCCCCTCTATGCTTCATATAACTAGTTTGAAAGCAAGGGAGGCAATTTGTGTCGCTTGCGCTGTAGTATGAACGCACTTCGTTGTTTGTCTCCGTTGGTTGTTTGCAAGTTAGCTTGGAGCCAAACCAAATCGGTCCAGCCGAGCTGTGCCTGCCAAATCAGTTATGGGTAGGTACATAGTACTTTATCAGGCACGGCCTAGTGCTGGTCTTCATACTAGAGTCATGGTGAGATCGAGGAGCTGATGGTCACAAGGTGAGTAGTGTGAAGTGTGAACCCCGTCTCATGAAGACGAACAACAGATCCGGCTCTCTGGATGTCTGTGATGCGTGTTAATAAATCAGGGCCCCTGAAATTGTTAATTCTATTCTTTACCATCATCTGTACATGTGCAGATGGATGCAATGTAAGCATGCAAATAATTAATGGAGTGTTTGTGAAGAAGAGGGAGGAGAGAGCATTTGTGTAATAGTCAAGCAACATTCGTGTATAGCTAGTTTTCTAGTGTGAAAAGCCTTGGTGGATTTGTCTTTGCTGGTTGTCATCCTCGCTAGGTGAGCTATACGTTCCGACCCATCGATAAGGCAGCATGGCTGCTGTTGATCTTCCTCCCTGTTGAAACTGTTCATACCACGAAAATGTCACTTTCCCCCCTTCTTTCCCGGGAACAGTTTCTAGCATTTGAAAAGGAGCAACACGAGTTGCCAATATTTGTATGAAAAGTGCGAGATTAGGCTCCCATATCACCAACACGTGTTATGTATATGGTGGGATGGACGGAGTATCACTTCTTCCCAGGAACCTTTCGTGCATTTCAAAAAGAGCAACACTGATTTGCGCAAAATACTTATTCATAAGAAGTTTGAGGATTAATTAGGCTCCCACCAAGAGAATTGAATTTATCCTCTTATTTGTGTTTATCTGTGATAGATTTCAGATTATTATTGCGACTATGTTAGGTTTTGGCTGCTAATAAAATGTATAAAATCAAGTTGCTTTATCCAGAGGCTAGTTGTATAACCTGAATTAGCTTTCCTTTTGGCAATAATTGTGGCGCGCCATAGATAACTCCATGATTATTTGTTTTAGCATGTATTATCAGCCAGCTCCTATACTTTCTGTATTTTGTAATTTTAATTTGGAAATTCATAAATTCTTTTATATCACTCGAACGAAGCTAAACTTTATACAAAATCTGTAGGTTTCAATGAGATCGATCTACAAGTAATTGACTGGAGGTTTAGACAACAAAGATGAGAATACAACCTTGTTGCTATCAGTAATGAAGTGACAATAAGAAGGTTTACATGAGAGGGAGGTTGTGGATTCGAAACCATGAAACTGTATGTGTGCCTATTTCGAGCGAAAAATGGTGGACAAATGAGTAACTCATATGCAAAAACTAGCAAAGATGAGAGTATAAGCGGGTAAGGATATGGTTTTCTGTGGTTATATATATATATATATATATATAGTGTGGCAACAAGTTATTAGAGCATATCATTTTGCGTTATGTGCTACCAATGGTTCTAAACGTCCACTCTCTGACTCTCTGTGTTTATTGAATTAGGATTACTAAAGTAAGCTTCGAAAATTTATTTTAGAAATACATTAGTTCAATAATCAAACTCGCTTTGGTTCAGCTAAATATAAAAAGGCGAGGCTATAACTGAGCAAATATCTGAATATGTAAACCTTCTTAGGTGTGAACACATTGATATCCAAATCAATCATATGCTTAGGAATTCCAAAATCACAACTAGGACAGCTGAGCATGTGTTCTTCCAATATACAACTAATTGATGTGCACATACCTGTCCTCTACCATCTAATTTAATCCTCACAAAGGAGGATCACACATACAAAAAAAAATTCCGTATCCAAGTTCTCCTAGTGTGAAATGAACATCTGCCATTGCAAAAAAATTCTTTGAACTGGCCCACAAAAATTCAGGATTTGTAGGTACGTTTTTCTTCACCCATTCATTAAGCATGCAAGGTCGCATGGACACTTGACAACCAGCAAAACATGGACACTTACAGGTCATCTAATAGAATTTTTTCCATTACGATGGAATAAAAGGTGGGTACATATAATAAGCTCTACTTAGGTCATTAGATCGAGCTGGGCTGTCCGTAGCTTTCGCTGTGTGAACACCCGGCGCAAGGTTTTCAGCACTGCGTCCAGAAGCAGTCATTGTAAATGACAGACGGACACATCACAACTAGATTGATGTGCATGACTGCTTCTCCAGGACCAGCTATATCCTTTGGCAGACAGTCCAGCTGTGAAGGGACAGAGAAGTGCAAGTTGTGGACCAGCTATATATATATATATATATATATATATATATATATATATATATATATATATATATATATATATATATATATATATATATATATATATATATATATATAATGGCTAGTAAAATAATATTGTGATGAAAACATTTTTTAGGACATATAAATCTATTTAACTTTTACGAAGTCAACCATGATGATATAGAATAAAAAAATCATAATGTTCAGAATTTTGAAAGTTTAATGGCATATATGAAATTTATTTAGAACATCAAATGCAATAATGTAGTACCACAACATTATTTCTATTTTAATTATTTTTTCTAGAATGGTCGAGGGTTTGTAGTCTAATTTTGACAATCTGCAAGGGGAAAACAAATCCCAACCAACAATCTAACCATAATAAAAATATTGTTCACTTAGCAAATAACTCTCGGAATATGACTTAAGTAGACCTAAAACCATTGTCTATTTCAGAAAAATCCTAACAAAGACAAATAACTATCAGTCATATGCAAAAAAAAACAATATTCCAGGCAAACGTTTTAAATCTAGTACGTACTGAACTACCCACAAATATTCAGAAAGATAGTCAACATTTTAAGCGTACTTAATGGAGGAAGAAAAAATGTGTACATGTGGGACAATATAGTTGTATAACCTTGGACACCCTTGAGCGTGTGAACACAATAGCGATATAAATAGGAGAAAATTCCCTATTTGACACTCCCAAAACTGCTAATTCCTTTCTTGGCCCTCGAAAGCTGAATATTCCCTATTTGACACTTCTCCAAACTTTTCATTTCCAATATGACATTCCATCCATTCCAGGCACTAACAGTAAACCGGCTGAAACTTTGGAAAACCATAGTAAATTGTAGAAAAAATCAGAAAAATGCAAACTAAAATTTGTTGGATTCCTTATTATAAGGTCTACAACTTTATTTGCAGGCTGATCTTCAATTTCTAAATAGTTTTTGCTCTAGTTTAAATTGCTACAGACTTTGAAAATACACAGTAAATTATAGAAAAATCGTAAAAAGAAAATTTAAGATATTTTGGAATCCTTGTGTGTAGATATATGAAGTAGATTATAATCTTGTATGCTTATGTAGTGCATGCTAACAGACTTGGATGGAATGTCATATTGGGAATGAAAAGTTTGGAGGAGTGTCAAATAGGGAATATTCAGCTTTCGAGGGCCAAGAAAGGAATTAACAGTTTTGGGAGTGTCATATAGGGAATTTTCTCTATAAATAGTCACCGTGTATGAACTCAAAACCCATGAAGAAACTTACTAAGCAGTCACTCAAGTTATGACTCTAGTGCCGTACAGTGACTAGTGATGTATACTTGTTAGTAGCTCGCTAGTATCTTCATGCATCATGCATGGGTCGTCTATTTGTGCACCATTTGAATCAGTCAGTCCCCTAGCATTTGGCCAGAGGAATCGAACTAGGCGCCTCTCCAACATAATCTTAATTCTTAAGCACTGATTGATAACAAAAGGTGCATCTGAAATGTTTTCCATGCACAATGCCTTTCCTCTTGTTGGTCAGTCCTTGTACCTTAGCTTGTTCATTGCACAATATATAAGCTCAGAAAAGGAGACGTAAAGTTGCGTTGCCAACCTAATTGTCAATGAATCTCGTAGCCTATATATACATCATCTTCCCACATCATTTTTTTATATATAGGTCTTCATAGCCATGGCAAATGTTGTTGTCACCATCATATGAAGGTGCTCTACCACCTATATAGCCTTTATTATTGGAAAATGAAGTAGGGAATCCCCAACATGTGTGTGGGTGTGAGAGAGAGAGGTTGTGAAAACGAAAGTGGCAGCAGAACGGGAAAAGGCCAGCTCCCTGCTCCCAGCCGTTTTGGGCATTTCACACTACTCCAAACATATCGGCAGGCCTTCGCTGCCAAAGAGGAAAAGGTCAGCAGCCGCAGCCGATACCGATGCATGATTGGGACAGAATCGTTTGCCGGCTGGCGGCGGTGACTGGGTTGGACCTTGTGGAATATCACTTCTCTTAGCTTTTGGTTGGGTGGTGAGTTGGATCTAACTGAAAGCAAGCAGCCTTTCTATGCGGGCTCTGTCCACATTGCATTTGAGCCGTCGGCATCGACGTGTACGTGACATCTACCGTACCACTAATCAACTGGATGTAGATATAGCAGGTTAAGCTCGTGGGTTAGCAGGTTAAGGATCCGTTGACTACTTCTAGTGGAGTAGTGGGAATCATGGTTTTAGAGCAACTCCAGTGGAGTGACTAAATTTGAATGACTAAAACTCATTTTAGTCACTCACTTTCCAAGTTTAATCACCTAAAATGTAATCTCTATTCCAGCAGCACCGACTAAATAGACTAAAAGGGGAAAAATAGTGGGCTCTACTTTCGGTAGTCTAAGTAGAGGGTGGCCAAATTGAGGGGGTGGGAGAGGAAATTTAGTCACTTCTCATTTTAGTCACCCAAGTAGAGGCTCTGTTGGAGATGAAAATTTGAGTAAAATGACTAAAATGTGAATTTGGTCACCCAAATAGGGGTTTTGCTGGAGTTGCTCTTAGAGCCAGCTGTTTTTTTGGTGTTGCAGAATCAGAGATCGGAGCCAGCATTTTATTGGCATTTACATCACTACCATTTCAACTTTTAGTTACTTATCTTTCCTTTAAGATTACAAGTACAACTCAAACATTCAAAATGCATGCACACTCACTCTATGAATGCACGAGCGCAAAACCTACCCCTATGAGCATCTTCGAAGACCGAGCCAGCAAACCCACAAAATTGACGAAATCATCATAGGCTTCTTGCTGTCGACGGGAGCATCGCCTACCATTGAAAGCACAACGCCATTAAATCCTAAAATATTTGCTCCCACAAGAAGTTGAACCCAGACCTGAGGTGCTATCGAGACTCTTGTAACCACTAAAACTACATGACTTTTCGGTAAAGTTACTCATCCATCCTGAGATGATGACAACAATCACTTTGTGTACTAATTAAGGAGAGGGCCGGGCTCATCTAAGTCGCTCATGGAGATACCCTAGTTTCAATACAAAATGATTTTATGATATATCCCAATATATTTCTTACATGTAATAGAAAACATCCAAGTTGTCATGTAGGAGTTTGAACAATTATTGAACATATTTGGTATTTTCTATGATTTAAATGAATTTCTGCGTGCTTATCGAAAGTAATTCCAAGTTGAACTATATGAACCTCCAATGAATTTTGAAAATTGAATAAAAATTACATTTAGGCTCATATGTTCTATTCTAGCTCATGTATTAGAGACATATAAAAAAAATCAATTGTCTGCTAGGGATAATTCAAACTGACGAGGGCATGGCACTTTCAGATATGAACATTGATAATAAGGTGAGTTCATTCCTAAATTTGCATAATGATTTCTTATATAATTCATTTAGTTCCAAATGTACATGTCATTATTTGCTTGTAGGTACAAATGTGTCATTACAATGTCGTGACATGCTTGTTTTTTACACATGAGACCCAGACCCAAGTTGGAGCATGTCCCAAACATGTGGAGAGGACTTCAAAGATGTCCAAGAATGTCCTTCCCCTTGGCCACCTCCTTAGGAGGCCAGCAAGGGCGTCTAAGTCAAGTTGGAGGCCCAATAGATGTCAAGTTAGTGTCCATCGCGGACTCCAGAAGCAGTCTGTGATAAAATGGATGCCCAAGTCGCATACGGACTCTGTTTTTGACGACCCACATATGGATGGAAACATAATTTCATAAGATAACCAATTGATTTAGTTTGAGGTCCCAATACTATTGGAGACAACGGTAATCGTCGAATCAAGTCCACGCCCAGAATCTGCTTCGGTGCCACGTCGCTATATTTTGGCCTTTGGGCTGTGTATTGTGTTGGAGCCCATCATCTGCAAATTCGGTTGCATTCTTCCTTGTTCCCTTGTTCTTACTTGTGTTCTTCGATTCACAGACAAGGGTTCGCCTTCTTGGCGAGGTTGACCGTGCATTGCTGGTCAATAACTTGAGGAGATGTGGTGTGCGATTGCGTAGAGGAGTGCTGCTCCTATATACATTCGCATCCTCCTATATACTAGGAAAAAAGTTGTCAGATATATGACATCTACAAAGAAAAAGTACTCGAAAAGCAAATCGACTACTTTGTACATACCTGTTTTGGAGGATTTGATGCCAAAAAGATATCGAGTAGATGAGGCACATGATCTACTTTCTCAAGTAGTTGTTGTACTCGACGCAGAGCTTTTCCATTGGAGATCTCCTTGGTCGAGTACTGTGATGGGTCACTTGCTCCTTGATACTCAAAGCCAAAAGTTTCCCGGGCTTGAAGAGGCTGGATTCTACACTTCATCCAATCAAACACTACAACATCTCTAGTTATTCGATTCTGCTTTAGGTCTGCAATCAACTTAAGCAGATCAGGAACCTGGCTGGTATCTAGCCGCTTTTTCTTCCACTCAAGCCTGATAACTGGGGGCCCTGGAGCAATCACTGGAAGAATGTTCCCATGGTTTCCGACATAAAACCATTTTTGCTTCCAATTGATTACTTTGCCTGACAGTTTATATGGGATATACACTTTATCCATCCCATGCCTAAGCTGAATGCCTGCACCCCCGACTACACCTAGTCTTGTAGAGTTGGGCTGGGGCTTGAGATGGAAGAGATGGCGGAAAAGTTCAAAATGTGGCTCGATGCCCAGGGAAGCTTCGCACAAATGCACGAAGATGGAAAGATGAACAAAGAAATTAGGGGTGAGATGATGTAAGATTCCGTAGTTATACAGAAGCCCAGAAAAGAAATTCGAACAAGGAAGACCCAATCCCCGTTCAAAATAAGGAGCAAAAGAAACAATTTCACTCGTATTTTCATACGGATGATCATGGCCCAAGGAAGACCCAATCCCCGTTCAAAATAAGGAGCAAAAGAAACCTATTGTGGTAAAAATGGGATTTTTCCTTGATATTTTTTCTGGGATTACATTCCGGATAAAAGAAAACACTCAAATCTCGTAAAATTACTCGACATGACGTTTCCTTTCTCTGGGATTACATTCCGAATAAAAGAAAGTGCTCAAATCTTATAAAACTACTTGATATTACACTTCGAGTACTCATTATAAGGTTTACATCGGCTTGGACCTGCATGCGCACCTCCTAGAGCTCCTGGATGAGGACGGCTGCAGCTACATCAACCTAAAGCCGTTACAAAGATTAAAACTTGTTATTCCCACTATGGGAATAATGATACTTGTATTATGAGAGAAAAGTTTCAAGAGCAAGGAGACATATTACAGTTAGCGCCTTGCAAATCCTCTTCTTGTATCTTGAAAAGGAATTTCTCTTTCTCCCTGAATACGTTGCAACAAGGACTAGTCCCGTCACCATGCATGCCATTTCTTGGGAACTTCCATTTTGGAAATCCCAAGAGTATGACACAACTAGATGCAACCCGTCCACAGAAAACTTCCCTCCAAGGTAGTTGCATGGACATGATGCCCCGAATGGATCCGTTGGGAGCAGCATGAATGCAGGTTGTGGTGACTAAGACTACCCTTATCACTCGCAAGTACTCTTCTAGCATCTCTTGCTGAAGAAAATCTACAAGTATCAGGAGGACGGGAGCTTTCTAATCGAGAACACCAACTGAGAGCCATACCTTCAGTGGTTGGGTGCTCCTCGATGGAACTCTCACTCGTCTTTTATAGCCACATATGGATCACTGGGAGACAACCCGTGACACTACAGACACAGCAGTCACGAGTATAACAGGGCGGATTCCCACACAGTGAATCTTCACGTGAATGCACAGTAAAGAGATAAACATCTCGAGTTTTATTCTTAAAGATATTACGGGTGCAATCAGTGTGGTATATCTAATCGTATTATTTTTCTGGGATATTTTCCAAAAAAGAGATCTTTTAGATATCGGATCTGATTTTAACCCGCTAATATTTTTAGAATAGAATTAGTTGCCATGAATTAGATCCTTAATTCCAAATCTTGGCTCGGGAGCTCCTCAAAAGATACAGGATTTTGATTTAAGGCTCGGGGGCTATGGGATATGTGGCATTAGATATTTATTTTTCAATTTTTTTGAAAAATAAAGGAAAAAAAGGCTGAAGTGACCCTCAGCCTGATTCTACGATTCAACTTATGGCTCGGGAGCTACTCCATATGGAGCGCGAGTACTTCGCGCACCATATATGATTAAGATTTTGGGGGCATGAGCACCTCACAGCTTCGTAGTAACCAGAAGTACTTGGAAGAGTACTCGAAGTATTCGAAGGAAGGCCCAGAAGCAACCAGAAGGATGTTCTGACTACTTGAAGTACTCGATGCCTGCATGACTCGGCTATGAAGAGCTCAGGGGCTTGTCAAACCTGGGGCAGCGGGACTGCTCATAGGCATATAATATTCTAGAGTAAGGGATAGCACATGGATGTATCTTACCTCTTTTGTAACTACCCGAATAGGTGTAGAACTAGTTGTAGTACAAGGAAACTACCCGGCTAGGTTGTAGTTGGACTCCAACAGTACTCGGCTAGGACTTTCCATGTAACCCTATCCCCCCAGAATATATAAGGGCGGGCAGGGACCCCCTCCAGACGAGAGACAACCACAACAATCTCTAAGGCAATACAAGAAACCACACAGGATGTAGGGTATTACGCACCTCGTGGTCCGAACCTATCTAAATTCTTGTGTTCCTTGCACCATCGAGTTCCAGAGCTCGTCGATCCCTTGCCTACAATCCTACTGCTAAGAGTATCCTTGAGCAGCTTGGCGGCTAAACACCGACACGCCTATCTCGGCCCCGCCTATCATCTCCGCCCTCCCCCACCGCATCTGGGGTGTTCCCGTCACGTGGTCTGTGGGGTGGGAGAGGTGGCAGCCTCCCATACGAGAGGCGCATGCCCTGCCCTATAGGTATCATGGGTCGTGCGCTCCACTGTTCACTGTGTCAGCAGATGTTGTATCACCCCTGCTGTTCGCTCCTTGCCGGTCAGCAGACGGCGTGAGTGTCATGGGCTCTTGTTAGATGTCAGACGTATAGCCGTCCCAGTTGTGGGGGCCAGCTGTACGACCGCCTCTATGCAAGGATAGGGCGAGGCGGACTCCACCTTGCAAAGGTCGGGCGAAAGGGGGAGGTCCCTTCTCCTCAAGGATCGGTCGGGATGGCTTGGAGGGCTCATCCCCTGAATGAACCGAGTCACCTAGCCACTAATCCCTTGGTTCTGGGTATTCCTAATATCGATACCCGACGCGAAAGGGCCTATAGCCTAGTGATTATAAGAGCCCCGGTAGCACCTGAGGTCCTGGGTTCCACTCCCCTTAGAAGCGAATATTCTAATATTTAACGACATTGTGCATTCACTGGTAGGCGACGTTCTCGTCGACAGCGAGGCTCCTATGGTGACTTCGTCAATCTCGAGTATTTGTCGGCTCGGTCTTCGAAGATGCTCATAGGGGTAGGGTTTGCGTACGTGTGTTCATAGAGGTGTGAGTGTGCGTGCGTTGTGAGTGTCTGAGTTTGAGTTGTACCGTGTATTTAAAAAAAATTGATACCCGACGGTTAGATTCGACAGAAGTTTATATACGTGTATACACCAATATTTTAGTTTACAATGTTCTATGCTGCAGGCTGTTGACGACTCTCTGGAGAGTGTTAATCTTTTCCATGGTGGTGTTGGTGATAAGCAAGTGGGGAAGTACTATGGGGGCATGAAACGAAGGCTTAGTGTCGCTATCTCATTAATTGGGGATCCAAAAGTACTATCCTTACTTCTGTTATGGTTTTAAGTGCAAAATATAGATTGGCATGTTAATAATTTAATATTTTATAGGTTGTTTTCATGGATGAGCCGAGCACTGGACTAGATCCAGCATCAAGAAACAACTTGTGGAGTGTTGTGAAGGAGGCTAAGAAACACTACTACAAAAATGATTTGTAGGAACACCCTGATTTTTTTTCAGGAGCAGACCAAAATTTCACCCATTGCTACAAATGTAATATAATTACTGTAGTATCCGACCCGCCCCTAGAAAAACATTTGTACAGGCGGGTGAAGCCATGAACCACCCCTAAAAATGGTGGCATTTGTAGGGGCGGGTCATAGCCTCACCTGTTCCTACAAATTCATTTTTAGGGCCGGGTGACGGCATGACCCGCCCTTACAAATGGTTCCACGCAAAACAATTCATAACTTCTTCATATGATCTCGAATGAGGTCAACTTTATACCAAAACTAGTGTGATGCTCATGTGTTTAAAAAACAATTATATTTAAAAATATTATATGTTTATAGAATAATTATATATAAAAATAATTAGATTGTACCAACTACTAAACATTTAATTCAGGCCTTTGTCACCGCAGCACACGCTTCTTCGCCGTGCTCTTGCTTTAGCTTCTGAAGCTTCTCATCCTCTATAAGAAATTCCTGGACCAGAGAGTGCCCATCAGATGCAACAATGTAGCATGCAAACACTTGCAAAACTGCAAATCTTCCACGAAACAAATGACTCGAAATTATAAACAACCAGGAAGCACGAAAGCAAGTGGTTTGTAATCAAGGGGTTGTACTATTTATTTTCCATCAACCATTTCAACCTGGAAAGGGTACCAGTTTGGGTTTCTAATTTCCTCTTCCCATTTTGAACAAAGGAAAAGGAGAGCACAGGTGGCATCTATGTCCTCTTCAGATAACCCTTTCCTGCAAGCGATACTGAATGCATTGAAATCAAGCTCACCCACTCTCTTGATACCTATATTTGCACGTCCAAATCCAAGCTCGCTAATGCCCTGAGAAGCCAAAAGCAATGGATTCATAGGTGCCACCATTGGTCTGAACAACAAAATGGAATCTTATAATATTGGATAGTTGATCAATCAACGGGACAGCTTACATTTATCAGCTCCTTCCGAGCATCTTGTAACTGATCATTGCTTTTCCTTTCCACGATAAACACAGTCATGTTCAGCAACTCCAATGCTTTAATTTAATCATTTTATCCTTTAGTTCCTGACTCGGCACATCTATCTTCTCCTTTGATTCTAAACCTTGATGCTTCACAACTTCCAGTTTTCCCAGCAACTGTTTTATTTCTAACTCAAGATTCTCTTTGGCAGCTAATTGCTGTTGTAAATTCAGAATCTTTTCTAGAGCAGCTTGTTTGTCCCTCTCCTTTTAGACATGGTAACATGTCGTGGATTAGTTTATGAAGAAATGACATATCATGAAACAATAAATATGTGACCAAGGGGCAATGGCTCTATGTTGCTCCAACATCACCATCTTAAGATGCTTAGTTTTAATTTTGTTCTGCATTCAACAATAAATGCCTGAGGTAATTTTTCAAAATACTCCCTCCGTTCCAAGAATCTTGGAGAGTCAAAATTTTCTAAATTTGACCAAATTTATACAACAAAATAATAACATTTACTATACCAAGTACCATTAGATTCTTTGTTATATTTTTATAATATACCCATTTGATGTCATAAATTTTTGTGCTTCTCTCTATAACTTTGGTCAAGCTTTGTAATGGTTTCTCTCCAAGATTCTTGGAATGACTTATAATTTGAACGGAGGGAGTAGTATACTACAGGGAAATTACTAAACAGCTTGGGACCCTCGAACATATCTGAAACAGCTGACAAAGAGGGCCAGAGGGAGAATAAAGCATCTGCTGCTAGGAAAATAGTAGTGTAATTTCGTTTTCCCTACCATCCAGCAGTGACATACTGTTATACACATAACACATACGTAAGGGAGAATCGACTGATAGGTTATGTTTTGGCTGACAACATTTCAAACGTACCAAATTAAGCAATTGATGCTTTTTATTATGTAGCAATTGTGCCTCACCAATTATATCTAGGCATATTATGGATTCTTTTTCCTCAAATAGATTGATTGCCTCCTAACCCTGCTGCCGGTAAATGGAAGCTTGGCGAAATGCTCGTCTCCCTGATCTAGCATCTGTATGTAAAAAAGAAAACCCGTCTTGATTAAACTCTCTAATAAAGCATTTGGCATGTATGAAGCATTAGTGCTTGCTGCCTTTCCTGAAAGTTATAGTAGAAATTAAATTCTCTCTAAAGACACATTATGCAAAGAATAATATTCTTCTTACCAATAGAAATACAATCTTAATCTCTAGTTATTCGTTTAGTAGAACTCATTTGTATCACATCATTAATCAAGTGATGGAGCAATCTTAGATTCTATATCAACTCTTGTTTGAAACTAATTCTATATCAACTCTTATATCATTAATCAAGTTGTCTAACAAACTGAATCTAAGAGGCAACAGGCTTTAACTTGCACTTGCAGCAGACTGAATATAGAGAGTGAGAGTGAGACAGGGACGTTGCCGGAATGCAACAGTGGCAGCCTGGGAGGAAACAATGTAGAATAGTCTTTTGGTGCACTTTTTTATACTATAAAGAACCAAATAGTCTTCTGAGATTGAACTGGTGCTAGCAATAGTTTGAATCATAACTGAAAGCCTGAAAGACTGAATCAAATAATGAAATACAGATAAGAAGAATCAAGCACTGAAAGATGCAAAAACTTCAGAAAAATGAAAAAAATGGCAAACTGGAATTGCTGGAAGACTGTAGACACGATGACAATGATGGCCTCACCTTTGCTTCATGCTCGTATCTGTTCATGGTGCCTTCTGACCGTCGATGAGCGGCAGCACGGCTCGATATTTGATCACGTGCAGATGGACCTGTTTAAATGGTCGATGGCAGTTGCTGCGCAATCACCGTTGCCGACCTTCTAGATAGATTTAGCTGCGGTGTGGATGAGCAGCAACGCATGTACGTTGCCATCGCCGACGACGTCCGAACAAGCTTTTTTTGATCTCTAAAGGAATAAATGAAGGGAATTCATTAATATTCATAAGAGCTACAGCGAAATATAGCATATGAAACTCAGAATGTCAAAAATAATCCGACAACTTAAAAGAGATGGCATTGCCTAGTATTTGTAATTGTCAAATATTTTCCCATGCAGAGATTAGTTCGCTTTTTTACCTTTCCAGACTTAGCTGTGCTTGTACTACAAAAAATTAAAGAACCACTACGGGACTGTGCCTATTTGCCGTGCACGGCAAAGGCCGCATTACACTCGGCAAAGTGTTTGCCGAGTGTAACACACGGCAAACAGCTCACGGCAAACAATGGCCGGCAAAGAGCTAGTTTGCCGTGTGCTACATCTCGGGCACACGGCAAACACTTTGCCGTATGCAATATTAGGCCGACGGCAAAATAAAGTGCAGTGTCAAACACCACATGGCACAGCCAGTTTGCCGTGTGCCGTAACGGCGTGGCACACGGCAAACACAGCCGCTTTACCGTAGGACTTTGATGGGTACCGCGAGCTGCCTCTTCTGACCATCACCAGAGTCTACCTCCACGAACCGAGAGGATTCACACTTTGGATAGTACTTTGCTTCAGCGTGTTCTTTCCTAAATAAGATGCATCCCTTGGGACAAGCATGTATCTGTTCATATGGCATCTTCAGTGCACGAAGGAGTTTCTGTGCCTCATACATGCTCTTTGGAAGAATGTGCCCTTCTGGAAGCATGCTGCCAATAACTTGTAACATAACATCAAAGGCGTCTCAACTCAAGGTAAATTGGGACTTCACGGCCATTAGGCAGCCAATGGCATCCAATTGTGAAACCTTGGTATGACCGTGAAGGGGTTGCTGGGCTACAGCTAACATGTCATAGTACGCCTTCGCGGTTGCCTCTGGCTCCTCCTCCTCCCTACGCCCTTCATCAAAATGTGCTTCATGAAAGTCATCTAACATGTCTGCAACCCCGGCATCAGCGTCATGTTCTTCGATGCGTTGCCTAACAACTTCGTCTCTCATACGATTGGCTTCGCCATGGTAGGTCCACCGGGTATAATTTCTCGCAAATCCATAATTGCAAAGATGATTCGTCATGATTTCGCGTGTTTGTCGACGCGTGTTTGCACATTTGTTGCACGGACACCAGATGGTATTGCCTCCTTTGAGCTTTGCAAATGCTCTGTCCAAGAAAGCCTCGGTCTTGTCAATCCACTCCCCGGACAACTGACCCCCACATTTCCATCCAGTATACATCCACGCACGGTCATCCATCTTCTATCATATCAATGAGTAATATAATATAAAAGATCATCCTTGCATCTACACGATGTCTACCAATTCTAATAGGTTAAGATAGGTCCTAATCCCACCCGAGAGGATGCGTAGCTGGGGTTGGTTCTCATGCTCTATACCGATCCGAGGCAGAATTTCGGCAGCACCTCCCCGCTGTTCTCCAAATACACGTCCCGAAAAAGGAGATTGTGTATCCGGAGAACAACGAGGAGATGATGCCGAGACTCTGTCTCGAATCGGCGTAGACCATGAGAACTAACCCCATCTACGCAGCCTATCAGGCTGTCCAAAAAACGTGGACAATTCGAAACAGATACGGTCATACATATGCAAAGATCTTCATATATCCAATCGTATCTCCTTCGAACGGGTGACGCCTAACTCGGTTACTCCTATACAAACATGAAACGAAATGAAGTGTTGTTTGCATCGTCCTCACCTAGGGCTCGATGGTGGCCTAGGCGATGTCGCGCGTGTCGGTGCGGACGGCTCGAGGACGGTGTGCACAATAGCCTCTCCTGCCAAAACAGATACAGAATGGTGTCAATTGAAAATTTTAGTACCACCTCTCCCCTCGAAATTGAAGTTTTCTAACCCGGCAAAAAGAAGCATCAATGCACTGGCTCACCTATGGGATGTTGAGCCACAGCGGGGCGGCAAAGAGTCAGTGGAGCGGTGGAGCGCCGCGGCGGGGCACCAGTGCGGGGCAAATCTGAACAAACACAGCACATTAACCTTTAGCGAACAACGCCGAATTGATCCGCTCCTTGTTTCAAACTCCTCCCAGGCTATCCATTCCATCACAGTAGACAAAACACAATGTGTAGCTCCAGATATTAGCAATTGAGGACCATCATTTCCAAGAAGATATCAAGAATAAGTATTACTGTATTACTGTCTGATGAAAGTAGAGTATCCAACATATGAACCATTTAAAAAGAAAGCAGGAATGCAGAGGTATAAACATGTTGATATGAGTATGATGGGATGGTGGCACACAATTCACAGTATAGTAAATCAGTTTGTTAGTTTGTTGTAATTAAGCATGCAAAGCTAGTCAGATATGGTAGCACAAGTCAAAAACTGTTACGGACTCCAACCACTATTATTGGCTGAAAGGTTGTCTAACATAGAAGGTAGCAGCATTGAAAATACGGTAACAAAGGCAATCAACAATATATACTGAAAGAATGAATTTATGAACTTGAACTTGCATTTTGTCAAACACCTAAAGTGCAAGCATTAGCAGGACAGAGAATTAGCACATCAAATCACCTTGGGTGGGTCGAGGATGGTTGGATTGACAGGCTGCACTCAGCGCCGGAACTCAGGGCCGGGGAGGAGGCGACGGCGGCCCGGGCGTGGCGACCGGGAGGAGGCGACCGCGGCTCGGGCGTGCTGACCGGGGAGGAGGCGCGGTGGGTCGTGGAGGAGGCGACGGTGGCTCGGGCGTGGAGGCGCGGTGGCTCGGGGGCCCACGCGCGGTGTGTCGAGGAAGCGGCGGCGATGGCGTGGTGGCGCGGCGGCGTTGGCGTGGAGGCGGGGCGGCGGCGGGGCGGCGTGGTGGAGGCGGGGCGGCGTCACGGCGCGGCGGCGGCAGCATGGTGGTGCGGCGGCGGCAGCATGGAGGCGGGGGTGGAGTGGAGGCGCGGCGGCAACACGAGTGAAGCGAGTGGCTGTCGGCACGGAATCAAAACGGCTAAGTGTCATTGCCGCGCCTTTGCCGTGTGCCTAGATTCAAAGCACATGGCAAAGAGCCTTTTTGCCGTGTGTCTAGATACAGGGCACACGGCAAAGACCCTTTTTGCCGTGTGTCCAGATACATGGCACACGACAAAGGGTTTCTTTGCCGTGTGCATGTAATAGATGCACACGGCAAACAAAAAAACAAAATTAATTTCCATATATCTTAAACTAAATTTTATTTTTTAAATAATTGGAACATCTTGCAAACATCACTCAACAATTTTAAGTTTGATGAATTCATGCAAAAAAATCCATTATTTCATGTAGGCATATGTATATATCACATGTTATTATTTACTTCTAAAAAATTAAGAAATACCAAAAAGATACAAAAAATTGGCATGACACAAACTAAGTAGTCTATTGCATATACAAAAAGTTTAGAAGTCCAACCCCAATTCACCCGTCACTTCGAATTGAAATCTGAGTGGCTCCTTCGTATTAACTCTTCAAATCTTCTCAGAGTTTGACCGCGTTATAAGCAGTGTACGTGACAACTTGTGTGAATCTTTCTCAATTTTTTTACCTCAGGCTACATACATGAAATGATGATATCCGAACAAATCTTGTGATTTTTAGGTTTCGTTTGCTTTTTATAGAATTTTAAAACGATATGACTAGACGATCCTAGTCATTACATGACCAAGATCTTGGAATTTTCCATCCATTTTTTGGATACGGTCTCACATGGGACTTCTGGGTGTGAATATCATTTTTTCCTTACAGTATTGAACTACATACAATTATTGTAGTTCAAATTTGACTATTTCTCTAAAATTCAGTTTCATGAAATTAAAATGTTAAAAATAGAAAAAGAACCGAAAAAAACACCAAAATATAGGTTATAGACCCATGAACAATATGAAGATACCCACAAAATTTTGAAGGGCTGGTTCAAATTTTTTGAATCACATTTGCCGTGTGCTTGTGAAGAGGCACACGGCAAAGGCCAAAAACACACAGCAAATTAAAGGGCCACGTGGTTTGCCCAAGCAGTTTGCCGTGTGTTTTTTTGGGACAGCACACGGCAAATATTTTTGCCGTGTGCCCTACGGGCTAGCACACGGCACAAATTTGGCCTGCCTGGCTTGTCCGTATTTTGGCGTGTCTCAAATGTTTGCCGTGTGCCGTCTATGCTAGCACACGGTAACTAACGTCTTTGCCGATGTTTGCCGTGTGCTTGATTTTTGCCGTGTGGCTCCATGATTAGCACGCGGTAAAAGGGGCCTTTGCCATGCGTATATTTTTGCCGTGCGCTGGATCTGCGGCACACGGCAAATATGAGCTTTGCCGTGTGCCCGAAATCCGACACACGGCAAATCTTTAGGCACACAGCAAATGTTCGGTTTCCCGTAGTGAACCTCAGCCCCTTAGAATACTGGATATAAATCCAGCAGCAAAGGATCTCAAACGGATAATATAGTTAGAGTGACAAATATGACTTAAATGAAACCCTTATATGACATGTCTACAATCACAACTCGCATGTAAAAATGCTGCAGGCCTTAGCCTTTCGCAGTTGCAGCTAGTATATGTGTCTGAAGTCATACACAAGTTATCCACATATATTCATGCAGCTCGACTGAAGACAAAAATAGGAAAGTAAACTACAGTGATAATACATATTTTCCAATGTTCAAAATTTCGAAATCCATGGCTTTCAAATATGAGGTTGAAAATTCTCAAATATTTACCAAACACGTGAACTGGCAATCAAATTACATGAGAGAGGAAGGGCCAAACCAGGGAAGGGGATCTTACATATTGGTGAGAGATACCAACCGCATCCCTTGTTGCTTTGCAGCCACAGATCAAGATTTTCGATTCCACTGTTGCAAACTGATAACCTGCTGCAGTGGGATGTCCTAATTTAGAGATTGGTGTAAGACCAAAATAGAATAACCAGTAATAATTTTGCTCAAAATTGGGATGTCGAACCATCTATAGTGTCATGGAAATAGCTCAACTGGGGATCGATACTCACCGACGAAGGCGTAGAAGACCAAGGATGTCGATGATGGCGGCGCACAGACCTGGGAGGTGCTTCATGGCCTTTTCCACCAAACCCGCACACGCGACGCATGTCAGCCCGATCACCCGAGACGTCGCGGATGGCCAGGGCGAGGTGTTGCGACGCGCGCTCGACGAGGAGGATGCGCGGCGGGGTGCGGCGCAGGAGGCCCCGCGCCACGGGCTGGGAGGGTGTCCGCGAGCTCACCAGCATACTGGAGAGCTCCGGTGACGGAGAGGCTTGGGTTTCGGATCCGAAGGGCAGGATCAACGGCGCCGAGCAGCGGCTGCTTGCAGAAGCAGCTATCAACTCCGAGCGCGTCCTCCGTCGCCGTGCCGTAGAGTCGAGCGAGGCGAGCCCCCCGCCAAGAGTCGTCGCGGGGCCTGTGCTCATCGTCGTGCCGCCAGCGGGCCCACCTCGAGGATGATCTACGCGCTGACGGTTGTTGGTACTCCTTAGCCTAAACGAATTACTCCGCAAACACATAGAGACCGATGTAGCTTTCACCTTGGAGTATTTCTGGGTATCGAATCCACGAGGAACGATAAAGCGCGACCAGACCTAGAACTAATTCAACCGGACCCACCAGGGGAAGAGAGGTAAGTGGGCCGAGGGTCTAACGTCGGTTAGCCAACTCATTACCTAGAAGACTTGCAACTAAACTATCTTGATCTGCTTCGGCGGCCTAAGCGAAGGGCTCAGAAAGGGGTGAGAAGGGGCCCAACATACTTTTTGGCAATCCTGCTGCTATGAAAACACCCGAACGTGGTGGACTACAAAGGATGGACAGGGCTGTCACCACCTGCCGCCTACCACTGCGGTACCGTGGGGTGGAACACAACCCTATGTAACTAACCAAGTCTAGGCACCACGCCTAACACTATCGAGTTACATACCTCTGCCTACCGGCAAGACAGAAAGCACTCTCGAATAAGTAGAACTTACTACTTACGCAGACTAGGGATCCCGCAGATTAAAAACTGAAAGTAAACAAGTAACTGAAGTAAAGAGGAAGACTAGCGAGATACCGACGAGAGACGAGGAACTTCACTCCAAAGATACTTCATTCCTCTAAGGTGGCTTACAAAAGTGGAGTAAGGCCGAGAAAACTCGGCACCGCTCCTTTACTTTGGCTTTCGCCAAGACTTTCACCTCACACTCTCCCTATTCTACTAAGATGGACTACATCTTGCTTGGACTCTTCTCTTCTCCAAATGGTGTGTGTAGAATGAGGGGTGGAGGCTCCCTTTTATAGTGCTTCCAAGGCGGTTATTCTGAGGTCGCCAGCACTTTACGCAAGGGAGGTCGGCGTCATAACTTCCACGCGAAGGCTGGACACGTGGCGTGACAAAATCAGGCCGGCCGGCCTCCCCTAGGCCGGCCGGCCTAGGAGTCCGCCATCTGTCCACCGCCTTCGATTCGACGCTCCTGATGCTCCCTGGAGGTCGGTGCAAAAGGCCGTTAATCAAACCGACATTCCTTGGGCCGGGCGGCCTGGCTCTAGAGGGATTTCGGCCCTCAATTGCACCAACACACTCCTCAACGGCTGGAGATCACTCCTGGATGAGTGGTTATCTTGTGCTATGATCATGACACAGAATTCCTCTGTTTTGCCTAAGGGTTCAAGCCTTCCGATTCCAACTCGTGCATTCTGGGAAACCACCCATTGGAATGGCTTGATTTATTCCTCTGGATGATACTAGTAAAATCTCATGCCAAGATTCCACAGAAAGTATGCCGGTCGGCCGGATTCGGGCATTCCGGTCCAAACAGTGTCCGTTTTGGGTCAATTTTGGATATGTTGTTCCTGAGATCAAATATGCACCAAAACTTGTGGAACTCATTAGTAATAATAGCTATGACATGGTTATGACCTATATTTCATGAAATCAGAAGAAGCGTTGGCGGCGAAAATCATCGATATCGACTGCCAACACACCCCCACAGCCAGACTTTGCTCGCCCCGAGCAATAAGGTCGAAAAAGAACGAAGCCTGGTTTCATGAACTCAAAGAATGCATAAGATTTATTTCCAAGCTTTCCTCATACCTTGGATTACGGTGGCTAACACCTTCACCTTTGAATATTGATCCTCAGAACAACTCGATGGAGAACACGATTCAGTTCCTTTTCTTTGTACTTGGAGGTTTTTGCAAGATTTTCAAAAATAGGAGGCATGCTCTCATCTCTTTCAACCCACTCTTAGTCTTTCATTTTGTGTTTGAACCTCACTAAGGTCTTTAGAGAAAACCACTCCTACATTTAAAAAGGCTTTTATGTGGCTCAAGGTAGGGATATAATCGCATATCTTCCTCATTTATTTTGCTAGATCAAAGATCTTGTCTTTGAGAGATCATGTCACCTTTAGAACTTGGTCATGTGCATGTGTGTGTGAGGGATGAATGTCCTTTTGAGTGGTGTTTGACTTTGGCTTCTCCATCCTTCCCCTTGATCCTCTTCTTTTTTTTGGCTCGAGTAGATTGTAGGCTCACTCGCTTTTGCCTTTTTTTCTGTCTTTTTCAGGGGGATGGAGAGCTTTTGGTGAACCACTTTTGATGGACTTTATTGATGAATGTGCATAGTGGATGACCAAAGCACTTGATGATCATGACATCTCTCGAAAGGCAATGATATTTGATCAAGCTCAAAATGTCAAAAGATAGCTATATGGGTTCAATTCTATTCATGTATGGCTTTGGATAGGACTTGTATGGTTGAAAGTAAATGAGAGTTGCCTCATTTTAGTTTTTTAAAGAAAAACTCCAAGACTTCGAATTAGAAAGAACATGTCTCTCATTTTGTCATATCATGAGGGTCAATAAACAAAAGTTCAAGTGATCCTATCATGCAAGTTCCAAAGGTAACAAGTACTCGCATAAGAAATAAAACTTAGTCACCTTTGGAAGCTATGTGTGAATTCATCTCTTCCATGAGTTTCATCCAAATTTTAATTTATTTCATTTAGAACTAATTTTAATGAAAATCTGGAAGGAAAAGAAGGATGGGGTCGCAAACCTCCGTGACGAGTTGTACATGTTGATGTTTAGGCACGGGTGTAGTCTGGCTACATGTCTTGAGTTGCATCAGATTTTGCTCAACTTCGCCAAGGAGTTCATCTCAATGATGTTCATGATATTCATCTGCGCACTTGTTGAAAATATTAGAATAGGAGGTTGGTTGGTACACAAACATGTGTGCCAACCAACTATGTTTGTGTGCCAACCAACTAAAGCACAAGCATGAAGCATTTTTTTATTTTAGTTTATTTTAATCTAATTTTTTTTCAAACGTACTAGGCACTGTTGAAATAAACTTGTGCCCATTATCCTAGACTAGGGTAAGGCACGTTTAGGGTCTGGCGATAACCATAGACGGGGGCTCTAGCTTGGAAAACTCATAGACGTCTATTTCTTTGAGTTTCGGTAGTTCGGGCTCGGGGAATATATTCCCGTCATTGTCTTGGAGGGTCTATTGAACTAGGCTCTTTCCACTTACTTCTAAGCTTACCAGACCGAACAAATGAAGGCGGGAAATAGAGAAGAATACCTTATTTCCCACTTTGAAATGCTTGATCTCGATCCGCTTGTCTTGTCATCTTTTCATCTGCTCCTTGTAGAGCTTGGAGATGTGGCAGGCCTTCTTCCTTCATTCATCCAATTCAGCCTATTGGATTTTCCTTTTAACCTCGGCTGACTGGAGATCCATTTTCCACCTCTTAATTTCCCCATGGGATCTGAACTCAAGATCAACTGGTATACGGCAAGTTTTGCCATAGATCAGCTGGTACGGTGTTTGTCCTATCGGCATCTTGAAGGCTGTTCGATATGCCCAGAGTGCCTCGAGTATCATGCTATTCCATCCTTTCCCATGGCATTCACTCTCTTCCGCAGAATGTTTCTGATCTTCTTGTGAGATGTTTCTGCCTGGCCATTGGTCTAGGGATGATATGGAGTAGCAGCCTGGTGGTTTTACTCTCAACTCGCTGAGACACTTCCTATTGGTCTTGTCTTGTGAAGTGTGAGCCTTCACTACCAGACACGACTCTTGGAAATTCAAAGCAAGTAAATGTGATTTCCTGAACCATCTTCTTTGAATTCTTCGAGTCAGCCGCAACTCCGAAAGTGCTTTATCCATTTGGACAAATAGTCCATGGCCTCCCAGATGTACTTGCTCTGACATAGGGAAAGATTCACGAAGTAAACTCCCCATATATCGATTACTTCCAACTGAAGGTTGCTCTTCAGTGGCTAAGCATCAGGGAATTGAAATTCCCGTGTTTCTGACATCTTGGACACCACACAGATTCTTTAGCGTCTCAAAACTTGGTTGGCTAGAATTGTACATCTGCCAAACCTAAGCATGGATTCGGAATACTTGTAGTATCATCCTTATGATAAGGAGTGGCATGCTCAAGAATCTTGCCGGTCCTACATAGCGGGATGCAGCGGTGGAGTAAACTAGTAGCACCGACTTTGGATGGATAGCGATTCTCCCAAGGGTGGTATTTGCTGAGGTGAATTTAGCTTCTTCTTATCTTTGTCTAGAGATATATATCCACTCTCCATAGAATTCACTTAATCCTCATACCTTGGTCTGGATATAGTGACCTCTAGAAGAGTATCATCTCTTGAGAAGTCAATCGATTACTTGAATCCCTGAGAGATGAGCAGTCCCACAATTTGTCTGCTCCTTCCTTATCTCTGATTTTGAATTCTTGTAGGAGCAAAATCCAACGGATGAGTCATGACATGACTTCCTTCTTAATCAATAAGTGCTTTAGTGTAGCATGATCCGTGTATACTATCACCTTGGCACCATCCAAGAAGGAGCTGAACTTAAGGCAAATACCAATGCCAGAAGTTCCTTCTCCGTTGTTGGATAACTGAGATCAGGTCAATGTCTTACTTGCATAATATTTGGCATAATGCTGATTATCCTTGCATTGGCCTAGCACTGCTCCGACGGTGTAATCATTTGCAACGCCCGTGGCCTTGAAAGGAATTTTCCAATCGGGAGGATATACGATGGGTGTAGAAATGAGTGTCTCATGGCATTCAATGTCCTAGGACAGTCTTTTCTCTGACCATAAAGTGACACTTGTCCTTATTAAGGTCAAGGTGTGTTTCTTGGCAATTGCTAGAGATTGAGAAATCATCCATGAATGCTCTCAATTTGGTCAGAGAAAGTCGCCATCTTACACCTCTGAAGTAAGCTGGTGCGTTGCAAAGACCAACGACATTCACCGAGAGGCGAATGTGCCGAGGGACAGGTGAAGGTAGTCTTACTTGGTCATACGAACTTGGTTATGACCAGAACATCCGTCAAGGTATTGGAGGAATGAGTGTTTAGCCAGCCGTTCAAGCACCTAGTCAAAGAAGCGGAGAGGATAATGGTCATTTCGGATAGTCTTGTTGAATATCGATATGCGTCCTTGATGACTTCCCTCTGAGGTGTGATATCTCTACTCTCAAAGGTGAGCGCTCTCTTCTTTGGGACCACTTGAACTAGGCTGACCAAAACACCGTCTTACACCAGGTTGATGATGCCCGCGTGCAGTAGTCTCAATACCTTTTGGTTCACTACCTTTCTCATTGTTGACGCTCACTAACGACCATTTCCAGGCGTCAACTTGATCAGAAAATCATGAGAGTTTGCATTTCTTATACGCATCCTTATCCAATAAAGTTTCTAAATCACACTTTACCTTTTAGAATATGCAAGTTGTGTTTTCAAGCTAATATGCAGGTTACAAAGCACACTTTGGCCCGACACAAAATCCCAGAAAATATCAGAGTACCGATTCAGGCTCAAATGGACCAAGTGAAGCCCAAGAACTGAAGCAAACCCAGCTGGGGCAGGCCGTGCCTCAACTTTAGGACAAGGGGAGACCAAGACAAGCCCACTCCAGGAAGTTGGGGGCAGTTGGCGGCCCGGGTAGGCCGACCGACCTACCTGGTCGGCCGGCCAGGCCCATGGGCTCCACCGCCTAAACCAAGGCATGTGGCACTTCCCTGTTGGCTCAAAACATCGGTTTGGGGTGCTGCGGCTGGTGGCTCCCTGCTATAAATAGAAGGGGGGTAGAGAATAGAACACACACACACACACACACCCTACACACCTCTTCCTCTCTTGCATTCCTTGCATAGTCTTTAGGCTCAGTGGAGTTTAGGAGAAGTCTAGGAGTCATCGAGTCACCGGAGTTGCTCGAGAGTCTGGTATGGGTTCATCTCTAGCTCTCTCTTGTAATATTCGGCCATTTGTAATAGAATTAGTCAGTGGTTACCGATATCTGCTTGAAGTATATTCTGAGTTATCGAGTATGTGCTTCTTGTCATGGTTGCATTATTATTCAATGCTTGCATTGCATGATCGCCATGTGCTGGAGATCGTTAGTCTTTTGTTCTTAGAACTCTATCAACTGCTCCAGTATTCGTATGATTGCTCTAGTGTGATGTCTGTCCATCCGGAGGGTGGGGGCTCCGCGTGGGACACTAGAGTATCCCTTACTAGTGTAGACATGGTGTCTAGATTAGCTAAGAGTTGCTGGATGTCAACTATACCCATGGTTTGTAGAGGTAGCCGGCAGGTGCTGACAGCCCTGTCCGAGCCTTTTAGTAATCCACCACATTCGGTATGGGGAGTAGGAGGTACATAAAGTCACTGGGGTGTACGGGTTCCTCCCGTTACTTCTATTGCGATCTCCCTATTGTGTAGTTTAATCTTTGACGAGCTAGCTAATGAGAAAGTATAGATATAGCTAGCCTATCACAGCTGACTCGAGCTCTGACTTTTACCTTGCTCCCAGCCTAAAGTAACCTTTATTCTTTTATCCAAGAGAGTAGTTTGTGTGTGTGTCACACTACCTCCTACCATGTTATTATCTTGCCCCTGTTTGTGCATGCGAATATCCAATCTAGATAGAGCTCACCAACTGATCTATATATTCTCTCACTCATCTCCTTCCCTGCGGAAATATAAATGACACCCCGGTATACTCCCGGGTAAAATGCTACAGCGGTATTCCATGCGCTTGCGGATGTATTCGTGGTTCATGAAATACTGTCGTCCTAAATTGGCGTCTGCGGGCGTCATCGCTAGGTGATGTTGATAGGCGCCAACAAGCATTTTTTGCGCCATTGCCGGGGAAGGCACAGAGTGAAATATATAGACAGAGTTGTGAACAAAATCGAAATTGGTATTCGCTTGCTAAATAGGCTAACTTGGCTTTGTTTTCTTGTCTTTGTTGATATGAAAACAGGGTAGTGTATGACCAGTTTCGACTTGGCGCAAAACTTTCATTCCGATCCAGAGTCACTTTTGAGGAGGACGCGAGCTCGTCTCGTATCACCTCGGAGATCACTCTCGGCAGTTGATCCAGTCATCGTATCGTCGTCAGCTCCTAGAGCTATGGCCCAGAAGACACTCCGTGATTACTCTGCTCCGTCTGCTAGCCAGGTCCCGACCGGACCCGAGGTTAACACCGGAGGAGAAAATTCGAGATCAAGACGGGTCTCATTATGATGGTTCAGGCTAGTCCATTTTGTGGCAGGGACAATGAGGATGCCAATGCTCATCTCCAGCAGTTCCTGGAGCTCTGCAGTACTTTTGTTATCAAGGGTGTATCGCAAGATGCAATCCGGCTCTGTCTGTTTCCGTTTTCTCTCTTGGGGAGAGCAAAGCAATGGTTTTATGCTAACAAGGCTACTGTGGATACTTGGGACAAATGTGCCAAGGCGTTCCTCTCGAAGTTCTTCCCGACAGGCAAAACCAATGCTCTTCTTGGTCGGATTTCGAACTTTCAGTAGGCATCAAATGAGTCAATTCCGGAATCTTGGGAGAGGCTTCAGGAGTATATTCTGGCGTGTCCGCACCATGGAATGGATAACTGGCTCATTCTACAGAACTTCTACAACGGGTTGACACAGTCATCCTGTGATCATGTGGATGCCGCTGCGGGTGGAGCTTTCTTCTCGCTGACCATTGAAAGAGCTACATCATTGATCGAGAAGATGGTTTCCAACCAAAGTTGGAGCGATGATCGCCTCCAACCACGCCAGCGAGGTATGCACTCCGTCAAGGAGGCCGACATGCTCGCTATGAAGATTGATCTCCTCCTCAAGAAATTTTAGGATTATTCCCAAGATAAGGCTCAGATGCAAACACTTCAAGCCTAGGAAACTCGCATGACGTGCGAGGTCTGCTGGAATGTTGGACATTCGGGCGACAATTGCCTAGAAACCCAAGAAGAAGCTCTATTCCTCAATGGCAGCAATGGGTTTTGTCCACAAGGAGGTCAGGGGTGGAATCAACCACGCCCATATTACCAAGGAGGTAATGGGAATTCGAATTCTTTCGGTCCAAACCAGCCTACCTTGAGAGATCTTGTCTTCGGCCAAGCGAAGATCAGTGAGTCCCTTCAGAAGAAGTTGGCCGCTACAGACAAATCTATGGAGACCATCCATGCCAAGATGGACGGATTCTCCACTGCTATGAAGAACCAGCTGAGTTTCAATAAGGCGCTAGAAACTCAATTGGCTCAACTAGCTGTTGCTACACCTGCTGCTGAACTAGGGAAGATTCCGGGACAACCCGAATCAACTCTAGAAAGCGTGAATGTCATCAATGATATGTGGAAAGAGCCCCTTAGCAGGACATCCCTCAGCTATGCAGAGAAGCTCACACGCCCAAGAAGAGGTGTGTGGGGCGAGTTGGTAGCCACAATAAGAGAAGATCCTGGAACCCCAGTGATCAGCTGCTCAATCTTTGATTATGAATTTGATCACGCCCTTTGTGACCTTGGAACCAGCGTTAACATCATGCCCAAGGTGACTTTCGAGAAGTTAGGCTATCCATCAATTTCCCCTACCACTATGTGTGTTCAGCTGGCAGATTCCACGATAAGATATCCAGAATGAGTTGTGGAAAGGTTAATGGTAAAAGTCAAGAATATCTACATATTGGTGGACTTCATAGTCCTTGATATGGAAGGAGATCTTGGAATTCCTCTCATACTTGGGTGACCATTCCTCAAGGATGCAAATGCCAGAATTGTTGTGGGGAGAGGAAGAATTAGCCTCTGTATCAAGGGAAAGACCATGAAATTTAAATTCCAAAACAAGAAAGAGGTATTCCTGATTCATGAGGATAGTAAGAAACAAGGGCTATGGGCAGAGCCCGGTTGGGATGATCAAGACTATCACCCCTCTTCCAAGCCAGTTTGGGAGGATTGGGAAATTCATACTCCACCAACCGAGCCAGTGGAAGATGATCAGAAGATCCCTGATTTCATCACCAATACAGTATGGGAAGATCTGGAAATCATCTATCCAACATCCGAGGATCCTGTTCCTGCGCCGCCTACGCCAGCAAAGAAGACCAAGAAGGTGTGTCGTAAGAAGAACAAGACGTCATCGGCCGCTACTACTTCTCTAGGTACAAACGAAACGACCTCAACCTGATCAGGTATGGAGAAAGGTCTTGCTTGTTGACCCTAAACTAAGAGCTAGCTTGGGGGAGGTTCCCTCCCCTAAGTCAACTATATCCCTTTATTTGCTTTCAACAAAAAAATTGATAAAAACTTCCAAAAACAAAATAAAAATTTACTGCTTTATTTTCCTTTTCTATGATGCGCGGTAAGAATGTTTGAACTCCCTTTTGATAAGTTGAAAGGATGAGTTTTGCTTTTCTCTATCATATCTGTTGTGCCTAGTTTGAAAATAAGAGTTCTCTTGAGTTTATATTCGTTGGTTATACAAATATGTTGTCAATAAACCTGAAAGTTCCGTGGGTTGCATATGCTTGATCCGAGTCTAAGTTGTTGTGAGTTTAGATATGGTAAATAAGGTTATGCAAGCTTGTTCTAGTGATGCTTGAAGTCTGGAGTTGTTTTCGAAAAAAAAAATTTAAAAAATTAAAAGGCAAGTTTCCCAGCGATATGCAATGTCCTACCAGAGCCATATGTCATATTCCATGAAAAACCCTTATACATATGCTGCTTGATATTCTGTTGAGTTTTGTCAAATTGGGTGACCCTAGTAAGATGATCTTCATGCTTTCTCGATCATAACCACGTACACATCCCATCCATTTCTTATATTCCTACACTGGGAATTAACACCACCATCAACTTCACATCTATAAATGCTCCATGTCTTGGTGATCTCTCTCGTAGAATATTCCTGAAATAAAATATAGTTAGATTATGGTTGCCCCAAAAAGAAGAGAAAAGATGGCATGACAAAGAAGCATGACCAAAAAAAGGAGAGAAAAAGGGGGTAACCATGTCTCAAAAAAGAGAGAGAGAGAGAGACAGGGATGATTCGAGAGAGAAAAGCCATTACCTCAAGGAGTAAGCCATATTCATCCATCTATCCATCCATTCATACACTTGCACCTTTTGATCGAGATTACATGACTTGTTTCTCCATGGATCCTCTCTTTGACTTTACAATAAATAGAATACAAGTGTGCTCTGTTCTTATCCTACCTTGAGCTCCACAAAGACTTGTAGTAGTAGGAAATATCAAAGGCAAACACTGCCCTAGTAAATAAATACAAGATGAGTGCCTTGAGAGAGTTATCCTGGAGCTTTGCCATGTTTTCAAAAAATCTTTCAAAAAAAAGTGTCTCCAGATGGATTGAGGATCTATGAACAAGTACTGCTTTATGCACCATTCTAACTCTCAACAGCCCAAAACAAGGAGACAGCTAAAAAGCCCCATGAGGGAGTAAGGTAATTGAGCAAAGGTATGCTAACTAACTTATTTAAGTTTATAGATGAATCTCTTTACTTCAGACTATAACATGATAGGTAAGGTACGAGTCAAAGTGATTTTCTGATAAACAACCTGATTTGTCCTACTTTGCTCGAGACGAGCATAGGACAGCTTGGGGGATCTTGTTGATGCTCACTAACGACTATTTCCAGGCGTCAACTTGATCAGAAAATCATGAGAGTTTGCATTTCTTACACGCATCCTTATCTAATAAAGTTCCTAAATCACACTTTAACTTTTAGAATATGCAAGTTGTGTTTTGAAGCTAATATGCAGGTTACAAGCAGACTTTGGCCCGACACAAAATCACAGAAAATATCTTAGTGCCGATTCAGGCTCAAATGGACCAAGTGAAGCCCAAGAACTGAAGCAAACCCAGCTGGGACAGGCCGTGCCTCAACTTTAGGACATGGGGAGACCAAGACAAGCCCACTCCAGGAAGTTGGGGGCGGTTGGTGGCCTGGGTAGGCCGAC
Organism: Panicum virgatum; assembly: GCF_016808335.1. NCBI lineage: Eukaryota > Viridiplantae > Streptophyta > Magnoliopsida > Poales > Poaceae > Panicum > Panicum virgatum. Next base: position 31,687,437 of record NC_053150.1, on the reverse strand, counting down.
CGACCTACCTAGTCAGCCGGCCAGGCCAGTGGGCTCCACCGCCTCAACCAATGCACGTGGCGCTTTCCTGTTGGCTCACAACATCGGTTTTGGGTGCTGCGGCTGGTGGCTCCCTGCTATAAATAGAAGGAGGGGTAGAGAATAGAACACACACACCACACACCTCTTCCTCTCTTGCATTCCTTGCATAGTCTTTAGGCTCAGTGGAGTTTAGGAGAAGTCTAGGAGTCATCGAGTCGCCGGAGTTGCTCGAGAGTCTGGTATGGGTTCATCTCTAGCTCTCTCTTGTAATATTCGGTCATTTGTAATAGAATTAAACTGTGGTTACTGATATCTGCTTGAAGTATATTCTGAGTTATCGAGTATATGCTTCTTGTCATGGTTGCGTTATTATTCAATGCTTTCATTGTATGATCGCCCTGTGCTGGAGATGGTTAGTCTTTTGTTCTTAGAACTCTATCAACTGCTCCAGTATTCGTATGATTGCTCTAGTGGGATGTCTGTCCATCCGGAGGGTGGGGGCTCCGCGCGGGACACTAGAGTATCCCTTACTAGTGTAGACATGGTGTCTAGATTAGCTAAGAGTTGCTGGATGTCAACTATACCCACGGTTTGTAGAGGTAGCCGGCAGGTGGTGACAGCTCTATCCGAGCCTTTTAGTAATCCTCCACGTTCGGTATGGGGGGTAGGAGGTACATAAAGTCGCCGGGGTGTACGGGTTTTTCCCGTTACTTCGATAGCGTTCTCCTTGTTGTGTAGTTTAATCTCTGACGAGCTAACTAATGAGAAAGTGTAGATATAGCTAGCCTAGCACAGCTGACTCGAGCTCTGACTTTTACCTTGCTCCCAACCTAAAGTAACCGTTATTCTTTTATCCAAGAGAGTAGTTTGTGTGGGTGTCACACTACCTCCTACCATGTTATTATCTTACCCATGTGCGAATATCCTATCTAGATAGAGCTCACCAACTGATCTATATATTCTCTCACTCATCACCTTCCCTGCGGAAATATAAATGACACCCCGGTATACTCCCGGGTAAAATGCTACAGCGGTATTCCGTGCGCTTGCGGATCTATTCGTGGTTCATGAAATACTACCGTCCCAAATTGGCGTCTGCGGGCGTCATCGCCAGGGATTTAATATCCGACAGGTGTCCGGTAACCGCCGGCCTCTAGTACCGGTATACCGGTCCGGTTTGGCTGGTTACCGGTTGGAACCGGTGGAATTCGAATTTGAATTCAAATGGCGCAGTTCAACCGGTTAGTACCGGTATACCGGCCGGTTTGACCGGTTTACCGGCCGGTTTGACTGGTAACCGGCCGGTTTGCCTGGTAACCGGTCAAATTCAATTTTTTTCTTTTTTGGTTTAAATTCAAATGCCCGCAAAGTATACTAAATAAATGTTTGTACAACATATTTTAGTCTAAATGAACCCTCCAATCCTCTTTTGTACTACTTTTGTATGCACGTTTTTTTGTTTAACTTCAAATCCCCACAAACTATACTAAATGAACGAATTTTTGAGAAAATTTGACACCATTAGATTCGTCGCACCTTGAAGTATTTTTAGGAATTTTTTGGGAATTTTTCATTTGTTTGAATTTAAATTTAAATTTTGAATTTGGGCTGGTTTGGTACCGGCCCAAACCGGAACCGGACCGGACCGGTTTGACCGGTAACCGGTAAAACCGGACTGGTTCCCACCGGTTAGGTAAACCCTGGTCATCGCTAGGTGACGTTGGTAGGCGCCAACACTCATCGCATTGTTCAACCATCACTGGTGCTCTCAGGATGACTTATGTTCCGGTTCCATAAAAATGCGATGGGTGCACAAGTCGGGGCTGATCCCCTTTCTAGTCCTGGAGAGAATACCCGATGACGGACCGGTACTTTCTCTAGGACTGCAACGAGCTGCCGAGTCTCACTCTCTGTCAGCTTGTCACTGATGATGACTGGCATGCTACTGTTGTTGTTGGAGGAAGGCGTTCTTCATCCTAGGAGGCAGCGGTTTCAGCTCAAGAAGAAGATGTTGCGGTTTTTCTTCTTCGTTGAGTTTGAGGTGGCCGCCTGGATCTGGTTCCTCGGTGAATTGAATGGCATCTTCTTCAGAGATAGACTGCCTTCTCCATTGGGTCTTTCACCGGTCTAGCCTTTTGCAATTGTATTGCCTGAACAGACTAGCCTGACCGAGATATTCTCTTTGTCAACCTCAAGATATGAAGAGTAGCTCAGAATCCATTGGAGTTGACAAGTGGCCCTATTGGCTGACCGATCAAGAGAACTTATCACCTTTAGGGATATCGAAGATGTGGAAATCTCCTTACTTTCCATCATCTGGCCGTCGATCCACTGCAGGTGCTTACAGGAGAAGGACACGAGTTCCTTTGGATTGTAGAAGTTCTCTTGTGGTGCAGCGTCCCCAATAGTGCAGAGGAGGTTTCAGGAATTAAATTCCTGCTCCCTCTATCCATTCCTTGCTAGTGATCACAGTAAGACCCTCAATCTGTGATGTAGCGTCTGGAATGAATGCCTTTGATCTTGAGGTAATGCACTTATGCTCCTTCAGCATGTTCGAAATATGACCGAGGTAAAGATGAGCATTGGCATATCATCAATGAGTGGCTCATGATCTGTGGACTTGATTGGTTCGGTAATTTTCCACTATGTGTGGTGGAGGTGAGAGGATGCAGCTGATAGAGTGGTCAGTTGGTTTGGGTGGAAAAAGGGGCTCCGAAAACCAACAAAATGTTGCTTCAGCATCTTCCGGAATACGATGAGGTGTCCCGAATTTTACCATTAGCAAAGATCTTTCCCACGTTATTCCAAGTGCGAACACTTTGGTAGCAGGGAAGCAAAAATTCATCCATTAACTTGATCCAATCTCCTTCGGCTCTCCCTGCCGTATGGTCATACCAAACTTTTGCTTCACCCGTCAGAGAGAACGGGGAGAGCTTCACCATAAGGTGTTTTGGTTCGAACCGGGTATGGTTGAATTCTAGCAGGTGAGGATAGGGATACTAGTCCTTTCTCATAGAGAAGGACTATGCGAGAAACCTTGGCTGCGAGACTGGGACTGGTCTCGTAACCATCAGATAAGGGGGTCGTAGGGTGGTGGCCGTTCCAAAAACTCGCGGGATGGAACTGCCGGATAACTAGGAGTAGAACTCCATGTGGATGGGCGGAAAGGTGTACAGCTGAACAAATTCTAGACTAGTGTTGCTACCGTTCCCCGGCAACGGTGCCAGAAAGCTTGTTGGCACTCCTTAGCCTAAATGAATTACTCCGCAAGCGCACAGAGACCGATGGAGCTTTCACATTGGAGTATTCCAAAGTATCGAATCCACGGGGAACGATAAAGCGCGACCAGACCTAGAACTAGTTCAACCGGACCCACCAGGGGAAGAGAGGTAAGTGGGCCGAGGGTCTAACATCGGTTAGCCAACTCATTACCTAGAAGACTTGCAACTAAACTATCTTGATTTGCTTCGGCGACCTAAGCGAATGGCTCAGAAAGGGGTGAGAAGGGGCCCAACATACTTTTGGCAATCCTACTGCTATGAAAACACCCGAACATAGTGGACTACAAAGGACGGACAGGGCTGTCACCACCTACCGCCTACCACTGCAGTACTGTGGGGTGGAACACAACCCTATGTAACTAACCAAGTCTAGGCACCACGCCTAACACTATCGAGTTACGTACCCCTGCCAACCGGCAAGACAGAAAGCACTCTCAAATAAGTAGAACTTGCTACATACGCAGACTGGGGATCCCGCAGATCAAAGACGGAGGATGGATCCATATCCCCTCGCCACCACCATTCCAACCACGCGAGCGTCGTCCTATTTGATTGAGCGGAGCTGCTAGCACTTCTGGACCGCTAGCATTTGAGGTGTACAAAAGCCAAACTAAGTCTCACACTGAAGTGTTGATAGAACTCTTGACTTGTAATTTCCCTTCCCATGTGTGTGCCTACATCAGAAGTACAGAACATCGTGTGCCTTCTTGAGACTGGCTTACTGTTAAGATTTTATCTATACCAAATAGTGATATCAGATATACTCCCTTTCACAATGTTAGTTCAGTCTCTTAATCTAGGTGGCAAAGTCTTTGATTAAGATTAAATAAAACTATGGTAAATTCGTACTCTTTAGGACAGGAACGAGATTGAAAGATATTAAGGACAGGAACATTTTCACGTTCACGGTCGCTCCTGTTCACTTAAATCAAGATGAAGCACTAAGTTACGGCCTGTTTGGATGGGCTAAACTTGAGTGCTAAACTTTATCACCTAACAGCACTCAGACCTTTGCTAAAGTTTTTAAATCTTGAATAAAATTTAGCTCACTCCATTAGCCCTCCTGTTTGAATGCACAGTGCTAAAGTTTAGCACTTTTAAGCATTAGCACTCAGTGGCGGATCTCGTGACTTTTGACGCCTAGGGCCACTAGCCCACTATATATATACACACACACAACTCACACCGGGTTAAAAAAAATACCGTCCGCAGCGGGTTAAAATACTGCTCGCACGGGGACTAATACCAATAAGTAACAAATTATCTCATAAATGCATAAGTTTAGTATCTCAATGAAATATTAAAATCCACGATATTTGGCACGCAAATGAGGAGCAATCTTTACTATGGATATTTGGTAGAAACCTATGGCCTCTATTAATTGCGCATTGTTAAGAATATCTCCAGAATGCATAATTATCAGTTTGGCAGACACCAACCGCCGGCCGGCAGGCCGCGGCGACTGCTCACCAAGTGTGTTGGCGCGGCCGCGCCGCATCGCGCTGCCGCCGTGCGCCGCACGCCGCACGCTGCGCTGCTGCCGTGCCAGGGAGCGGTGTAGCCGTGTAGGAGATGAGGAGCAGCTGTGCAGGGAGCGGGGCAAGGCACCGCTGGCCAGAGGGGAAAACGCGGAGGCGGAGTCAGGGTCGGCGCTTGCTACGGTTCGTCAATCGTCACGAGGACGGGCTGGGCCTTCTATTGCTGCCTCTTGCCTGTTGGGCCAGAAAAACGAACTATACTCTAAAGGATTTTCTGAATTTTTTTTATTTTTATATTATTTTTTTTCGATTTATCAAAAATATATGTCGTTATATTTTTTTTGCAAATATGTCACCCTGCCGCCGGTTCGTTTGACGGTAAGGAGATACCGCCAGATGAACCGGCGGTATGACCCGCCTGACAGCATTCCGCCGGATCAAATGGCGGTAGGAGGCCGGCCGGTGGGCCTTGGTGGGCCGGGAACTTACCGCCAGTTGAGACGGCGGTAGCTGGAGCTTACCGCCGGCTCATCTGGCGGTAAGTACCTACCGCCGGTTCGTCCGGCGGTAAGAGGCCCCACTTAATCCCCGCCGGCTCCGCAAGCGCCGCCGCCCGCCCGCTTGAACGCAGAGCTGTAAGCATGACATTGCAAAACAACAATCCAAAAACCATCATTTCACGCAGGAATATTTCAATTATATAGCATAAAAGATACGTACTGAATTAAAAGTTTGTTCTCCATCCGACTATATGATCATCTAATGTCAGCAAACTAGCTTACTAGTATAACTCAGATGCAGTCTGTCATAAATCAGTGAACCCACAAGGAAATGAACAATAAGTTTTATACCATTTACATACTTGGATAAATCTAACAAAACCATTGGCAAACTGAATTCACTTTATATCATTTCAGTCACAAGTGATGTGAAACATAAAGGGCACCAACTTAGTTGATAAGGTATTGGTGATGTATCAATCCTAGAAGGATTGTGTGTTGCCGCAGGGGGATTAATAAATTTTCACCCCTTGTAATTCCTCTATGAAAAATTGAAGCGATGAAACATGGTCGTTTCTAGCAACCAGGAGAACTGGACCACCACCACGTATAGTCTATACTGATGTGTAAATATGCCACCCAAACAAGCTTTAGATGAGAGGACTGACAATTGTCGAGGGTAAAGTTTATAGCAAATAATATAAAAAATAAGAATATTTCCACTGTATAAGAAAATTCTTGTCCTTGACAATAAAGCATTAAGTTATCAAAAGGCCAGTTGAGATCCCAAGAAAGAAGGCAAGAAACAATAGAACCAAGAATCACTCGCTAGCAAAGCTTTACATCTGGTTCATTGTCTAGAACACACTCAATGCATCAAGTGCATCATCTATTTGAAAAATCCATTTGCCTAAACCAACGGAAAAGTAGATTTTTTATGCTGATTATTGAGTTTTCTTGTGCACATTGAAATATAGAATAAACTTTTCCCAAGTAGTAAGCCCTAAATCTCTCTAGAAATTATGTAAACTGGGGGGAAGGAACAGAACAAAGACACAACTAATACTCAGTTTGAAATGGAGAGCAGACTGACATGTTCTATCTAAAGACAACTGATACTCAGTTTGAAGTGGAGAGCAGACTGGCATGTTCTATCTCATTTATGAAACTGAATCAATCACAGTACATATCAAGACTGATTTAACTTCCAAGAAATAAAGAAGCTAATCAAGAAAGAACACCTGACTGTGTTTAAAGCATCTATCTACTTTCCCTTGTGTGAAAAATATTACAAGGGAATCTACGAATCGGAATCCCTGTGAAACCATAGGACAATCACAAGAAACATGATGCCAACACGAGTTATTGAATAATGAGTAAACTTGCATTTACAATACAATATATCAACGAATGAATAAACTAAATATATCCAGAGGGAACATTCAAGGATTAAGTATTAAAGAGGTAAACAAGAGACTATATTTAGAAAGAGTTCAATGCATCCATCCATTCTCCCATGTAAGAACAATCTAACAACCAGGGAACTGGTATCCATGAGAAAAAAACAATAGAATAAAAAGAACATAACGCAATCATGAACCATTCAATCATCATATGAACAGTGAGGAGAAGCAGTACAGCCCACATCAAATGGATCTTCCGATCCACAACAATGCCAATACTGGAACACTTTGCCTGAATCCGGGGTATCCATGGTTCCACCAGCGTAAACACTCTCAAACTTTCTCTTTGTCTCTCCTGGCATGGAAGCAAAAGGGAAGTGATGAGCCGAAATGTTTGATGACAAATACCTTGGTTAATATCTCTCCCTAATCAGATTGCTAAGCTGTCTCATGAGGATGTGATAGTATGGGGCTAAAAGAACCACGGAGATTACTACCAAGGGTAAGCATTGTAACTTGGTGAGAGTTTAGAACTGGGACTTATTAGTGCATCACAAGGAAATCATACGTTTTTCTAATGTAAAACTGGAAAAGGCTAAACCAGCTCATGATAGGAAAGCTTAAATGTGTGTGCCCCCAAATTGCGCAGAACAGCTTCGAAATTGCGCACCAAATTAGCTAATCATTTTTCAGTTTTGAACGAAGAATTGCTCCTATTCTTAAATTTTGATCCATGGAGATAACTCTAAAGAAAAGTTCATTGAGTATGAATAATCTTTCTACCAAAGAGCGAACTTATTGCTTCAGATGGTAACTTTCTTGACATCCCACCTAAGCCAGTTCAGCACATTTGGCCTCAAATTAGTCGTATACTTCAAATGATTACCTCCGAAGTGGGCGGTGTGGTAGCGGCAGGCTGAGGGGTGGTTCGCCGTCGGGTCGTACTGCTGCTTGCAGTTCTTGCAGGTGCAGAGCACGGGCCCGGCCGCGCCCCCACTGCTGGCCGCCGTCGCCCGGAGACGGCCGAGCGGGGATAGCCGGACGGAGGGAGCGGGGCGAAGTGGGGCCGCGGCAGCGGCGGACGTGCGAGCGGCGGCGCGGCCATAGGTAGCAGTGGCGGAGCCAGGAATTTGTGGCTGGGTATGCCAAATTCCTGGCTCCGCCACTGGCTGCTGCTGTGCTACATAAGGGGCGCCGCACGTCCTGTCGGCCGCTGCGGCGGCGCCGGCTGCACCTGGCCGTAGGCCGCCGGTGGCTGGCTCCTTCGTGCTGGGAGCCGCAGGGGGCTGGTGGTCGGCCGGAGTTGGGCTTGGGCAGGTCGCCGCCTCGCCAGACGCCGGACGTTGGGCGGCGCCGGGGAGGACGCGACGCGACTCGCAGTCGCAGGAGCAGGATGTGAGCCTGGCGGCGAGCGTCGATTAACAGGGGTGGGCGGCAGGGGATGAGGGGAATCAACAGGCAGGCAGCAGCGACGGGATCAGACGGGACGGAGGAAATCTTGAATACTACACTGATAAGTGGATGGAGGTGGATCTAGGGTGTTCCTCTTACCTTTACCTTGCTGAGTTGCTGGCTTGCTTGAATTGAAGGCCAAGGGTGCAGGGAGGGTGGAGCACAGGAGCAGTACTCGTCGGCGCCGCTGGCCGCTGGCCCGCCAGCCAGCTGGTGCCCCCTCCTTCTCGCTGCTGCTTGCTGGGGAGGCGTCGCGGCGAGGGGCCTGCCCGGCTGCCCCTGCCGCCGGACAGGCGGAGGCCGGAGGGTCGGAGGGTGGAGGCGGAGACGCACTGGGGCCGGGCCGGGAGGAGCCGGTGTGCGGACGGCGGCGCCGGAAGGTCGGGGTGGGGGGGGGGGGGGGACAGGGGCTCGGCGCCTGGCGCTCGGGGCGAGACACAAGCAAGAGATAAAGAGGGATGGATTGGTCTTCTTGCTTTGCTGGGCTTTGGACTGGTGAATTGAGCCCATATGTTGTATAGGATAGTATACATCTATGAATACTTATTTGTATTTTTCTCTAAATCTTGGGTATGCCTTGGCATACAGGGGTATACCCCTAGCGCCGCCCCTAATAGGTAGGATGGGCCCCGTCGGATCGGGAGGCGGAGGCTCTCAGCAAGGATTGGATTAGTGGTTGACTGGTTGCTTCTCAATTTGGGCTGTGTAGCGCTCTGGGCCGGGAAAAATTGAAGAGAGTCACGATTAAAAAAATTGAGTAAAGTTCCATTAGTGGCTTTCGGAATTTTTTGGTACATTGGATCTCTTATCTTACCCAAACAATTTTGCTACTCCACTACGAATAATATAAACTAGGTAATACCTCGCAGTCTCGCACGTTGCAGTCTGAAATATTTTAAACAGAATTTTAAGATGAAATTTAAAAATAGAAACACTAAGGTGATTGCATGGTAATATTCTTTTGTAAACGACATTATATGAAAACATGTTCATTTTGTTGAGAGAGACTTGAACGGCTAATGATTGATCCTCCATGTATTATTACTATTGGGATTTGGTAGTGTGGTACTCATAAAATCTAATAAATTCTATGCATGAATGCTATTAGTCAAAGAAAATCGATGAAAGACATAAATAGATAGTTCTAGTAAATGTGATGTGGCATCTTATATAATGGACTCCTATATGATGATGGCGCTTTGCTCGCAGAAGTCCTAGAAAGTTTTTGAGGTGAAGTTCGATCCCAGATCGATGATGATGGTGTTGGGGAAGTTGAACAGGTACAATATGTCATAGATGAAATCTACAACTCTGTCTGCACTCTGTGTGGTCACCGGCTTGTACTCGATACACTTCGTGAAATTGTCGATGGCGACCAGCACATAGATGAATCCTCTTATGGCCTTTGCTAGGGGGCCGATCATGTCGAGCCCCCAGATTTCGAAAGGTCAGGATGGTGGGATGGATCAGGTTGTGTGCTGGTACCTTTGCTTGTTTTCCGGAGAACTAGCATTTTTTCTATTGTCTTACGAGGATTTCTGCATCTTTCAGGGATGTGGGCCAATAGAAGCCAGCTCTGAAAGCTTTGCCACCTAGCGTCCTTGATTCTGCGTGGTTTCCGGACACTCCCAAGTGGATCTCGTCGTGTATGCTCTTTCCCTCTTCTCGTGGGATGCACTTCATGAGTACACCGGAATGGAAACCTCTTTTGTAGAGTTTGTCTCCCACTAGGACATAGCCTTTGCTTCTTCTGGCAATTGTTGCTGCCTTGTTTTTATCTGTCGGTAGTTTTTAATTAGTGATGAAGTCGATGATTTCGGTTCTCCAGTCTACGTCTACCATCATGACCTCTTGGTTTTCGTCTGCCTGGTAGAGTCGAGGGTGGCCATTGTGGGTTTTTTGATAGACTGGTGATGCAATTCTTGGACGAACACGCAAGGTGGAACTTGGGCTCGGGTTGATCCAAGTTTGGAGAGAATGTCGGTGCCAACATTGTTGTTGCGTACGACGTGGTGAATCTCCAACCCAACGAATTTGTTTTCCAATTTGCGTACCTCGGCGACATAGTCATCCATTCTTTTGTTGTTGATGTCCCACTCCTTGTTCACTTGTTGGATGAGTAGTTTTGAGTCTCCAAAGACAAATAACCTCTTGATTCTAAGGGAGATCACCAGGCGTAGCCCGTGAAGTAGTGCTTCATACTCGGCTTCATTGTTGCAGATTTCAAAAAGGATCTGGAGGACGTATTTGAGTTGCTGTCCTATTGGAGAGATGAAGAGGACACCTGCTTTTTCCTCTGGCTGCTTTCAATGAGCCATCGAAGTACATTGTTCAATACTCTACCATGTTTGCTGGAGCTGGGATTTGATTTTCCCTCCACTCTGCCATGAAGTTGACTACTGCCTGCGACTTGATGACGGTTTTTAGCTTGAAGTCAGGGTGAAGAGCTCTGAGTTCCGTTGCCCATTTGGCGATTCTGCCGATAGCCTCTGGATTGTGGAGTACTCAGTGTTACTGTCGTTGTGCTTTCGGGCTTGCCTTAGCATCTTACCTGTCCATCCGAAGGGTGGGGGACCCGGGGGTGCTAGGGTAGTGACCTCATATGCGGGCATGGTGCCCGGGTATGTGGGATCCTTTGGATATGATGGTGCTCCACTGTGTGACTGGGGTAGACCGCAGGTGGTGACAGTCTTGTCGGTCCGTCGGGAAGCTGCTTCTCGGTTTGCATACTCCCCGACGTTCAGGTACGGTGTAGGAGTTTATGCAAAGATGAAACTGGACTGGATGTTCTCCAGTGCAGGTCATTCTCCCCGATATCCCTAATTTCCCGGCACCTGCAACTCTAAGCAATGTGGCTAATGTAACTTATCCGCTAATATGAATAGTATACCAGGAATCTTTGTCTATGCTCCCACTAACCTTAGGATTGCATGTTTATTCTTTATTCATGAGAGTTGGCTGTTCTGTGTGTGTCACATTACCCCTAATTATCATTCATTTATCACTTACCCCTGTATAGTCAGTGGTCTTCATCTTACTTCATACGTGTCATGGTTATGCAACTAAGTAAATACACTTTACACAACTGTTGACGGTGCTTAAGTGCCATTTTCACCCGTCAACTATACTCAATAATAAAGGAAAACTGCATGCCATACTCGCATATTTGTATCACTAACCTTGCTCCATAGTTATTTTCGAGTTTTGTACATTTCAGATAAGCAGGAGCGAAATAAAACAAAAACACGAAGCAGACGCCATACAACTACGCAGAATATCGCGTCCGGCGTCACCCACTTACAAGGAGGGCCCATCTGGCAGAGCAAACGGACGCACCACGCATAATGCATACAAGGAAAGATATCAGGGCCCACATGTCAGCCTGCTATAGAAGGATAAGGACGAGAGGCGGCCAGGTGGGGCCGGCCGACCCCCTGGGTCAGCCGAACCTGGCCGGCCTCCCGTCCAGGTGCATTTCGAGGAGGAGTCGGCCCCAAGTCTCCTGATTACCTTCCATACGTGCATTTGGCGGGAACCGACCTCCACTAGTATAAATAGAGCCCCCTCTCACCCCTCACACACACACACACACACACACACACACACACACACACACACACACACACACACACACACACACACACACACACACACACACACACACACACACACTTCATTCCATTCTCTCCAAGAAGGCTCTCCTCTCTCTTGCTCTCTTAGCTAGGTAGTGGAGCTAGGCTAGTTCTCTTTAGCGAGCAAGTCGTCCTCGGGGTCGTTGAGCAATCCTCGGCTCCTGGTATGGCTTTGTATCTGACTTGTCAGACTTCTATTCATAATATAGAGTTTTGCCATGGTTGCTTTACTATCTTGATAGTTTATCAATCCATGCTTAGTTCATTCATAAGTTATGATACGATCTTGGTTAGGCCAGATGATCCGGGTACGGATAGAGGTTCGTTGTGCTTTCGGGCATGCTCTAGTGTTTTACTCGTCCATCCGAAGGGTGGGAGACCTGGGGGCACTAGAGTAGTGACTTCATACACGAGCGTGGTGCTCGGGTATGCGGGATCCTTCGAATATGACCGTGCTCCACGGTGTGACTGGGGTAGACGGTAGGTGGTGACAGCCTTGTCCGTCCAGCGTAACAGCGGTGTTGCGTTTAGCGTACTCCCCGACGTTCGGGTTCGGTGTAGGAGTTCATGCAAAGAGGTAACGGGACTGGATGTACTCTGGTGCGGGACCTTCTCCCCGCTATCCCATTTTCCTGGCACCTACAGTCCGAACCATGATCTAACATGGCCCCAACTTTGGATAGAAGCACTCTAACACCTAACCTAGCCTAAGCTCCAGCTGACTTGACGTAGGATAGAGTAGTTCTTTGTTTTATAGTTTCTCTCCTTTATTCCTTCCTCTTGGAGTGTGGATGTGTGCTGTGTCGTATTACCCTTGCTTATTCTTTATCTGTACTTACACCTGTTAGAGTATTGTCTATTGCATGAGGCACAATGTCATGGTTAATGTTGAGTACAATACCTTTGCCGCTGCCGTCCTTTGGGACACAAATAAATGACGATACCCTTACTCTCTGGGTGAAATGCTACAACGGTATATCCATGCGCTTGCGGATCCATCTGTAATCGTATTGATTATACCACGAGAGTGGCACCCCTTGGGTGCAATTGCTAGGATGGGTTTGGCATCCTTATTCCTAGTGATTGCGCTAAGAAATGTCAACAAGCATTTCTAGCGCCGTTGCCGGGGACGGCATGTGAACAAAGATATTGTGCTAATATTAACTTAGACCTTGTACTCAGGATATAGTCTTTACTCTTTCAGGCTAATGTCACTTTATGTCTTCTTTTATTTTTGATTTGAAAGAAGACAGGGGTAGTGTATGACCGGTTTCTCCCTGCTGGAAAACTACACAGACAATCCAGAGAGGCTCGTGAGAAGGGCACGACCTCGCGTCGTTCCTCCTCTCGCTATCCTCCCGGCACAGGAACCCATTTCGGAAGCACCACACGTTCTTGAGGCTATGGCTGAAAAGATTCTCCGCGAGTTCTCCGTCCCCTCCACCAACAATGTGGCCACTGGCCCCAACATCAATGTCGGGGACGTGAACTTCGAGCTAAAATCAAGCCTCATCAATATGGTGCAGGCTAGCCCATTCTGTGGCAAGACGAACGAGGACGCAGAAGCACATTTGCAGAATTTTCTGGAGCTCTGCGACACCGTTGTCATACGGGGTGTCGCCGCCGACATTGTCAAGCTTCGTCTGTTTCCCTTTTCCCTCCTGGGGAAGGCAAAATAGTGGTTTTATAAAGAAAAGGACATCAACACCTGGGCCAAATGCTCCAAGGCGTTCCTCGCAAAATTCTTCCCGCTGGGCAAAACAAATGCCCTGTGCGGGAGAATTTCAAGTTTCTAGCAGATAGGGATGGAATCCATCCCAGAAGCTTGGGAGAGGCTACAGGAATACATCCTGGCCTGTCCTCATCATGGCATGGATGAGTGTCTCATCTTGCAAAGCTTCTACAATGGGCTCACAACGACATCTCGAGCCAACATTGATGCTGCTGTTGGAGGAGCCTTCCTCAACCTGACTATAGCCAAATCCAAAGCATTGGTCGAGAAGATGGTCTCCAATCAGGGGTGGAGTGATGAACAACTCCAACCCCGCACCAAGGGCACGCATACCGTCAAGGAGACGGATATGATCGTTGCCAAAATGGACCTCCTACTGAAGCATCTCGGCAAAAGGGCCGAACTTAAGAAGCATAGAGAAAACTATGCTCATGCCATGGAATCGCACTTCACGTGCGAAGTCTGTGGTAATGATGGACACTCGGGGAACGACTGCCCCGAAACCCGTGAAGATTGCGCCTACCTCAACAACAACAACAACAACGGGTACCGTCCACAACAAGGAGGCCAGGGGTGGAACCAGCTACGTCCACCTTTTCAGGGAGGTAATAACTACAATCCTTCTTATAATTTGAATTTCAATTCAAACCAACCTCCCTTGAGAGAACTTGTTCTTGACCAAGTTAAAATCAATGAAAATATAAATAAAAAGCTTTTGGTCAATGACAAATCCCTGGAAAGTTTAAATGCCAAGCTTGAAACTTTGTCTTCAACTCTTAAAAACTAGTTAAGTTTCAATAAAAATGTTGAATCTCTTCTTGCTCAAATAGCTACTTCTGTTCCTGTCTCTGAGAATGTTAAAGCGGTGGCCACGAGGGGTGGTAAGTCCACTCATGATCCACTGTTGGCACTCCTTAGCCTAAACGAATTACTCCGCAAGCATACAGAGACCGATGTAGCCTTCACCAAGGAGTATACCTGGGATATCGAATCCAAGGAATGGTAAAGCTTCGACCGAATCTCGAACTACTCAACCGGACACACCAAAAGAGAAAAGGTAAGAGGGTAAAGGGCCTAACTCCAGATAACTTACTATTCTACCTAGCGACAAGCTAACTACTAACTCGATCTGCTTTGGCGGCCTCAGGGAAGGACTCAGACTGGGGTGAGAAGGGAGTCCAACGGCAGTCGGCACTACTGCTATGAAAACACCCGAACGTGGTGGACTACGAGGGACGGACAGGGTTGTCACTACCTGCCACCTACCACAACGGTACCATGGGGTGGAACACAACCTGAGATAGCTAGCCAAGTCTGGGCACCACGCCCAGGACTATCGAGCTACTTGCTCCTACCGTGTACTTCGATAGAAAGCAACCTCAAATAAGTAGAACTTGCTACTTACGCAGACTCAGGATCCCGCAGATCAAAGAAAGTAATTAAACAAGTAACTAATGCAGAAAGTAAAGCTAGCGAGATACTAAAGTTGAGACGAGGAACTTACTCAAAGATATATTCCTCTGAGGTGGATACAAAAATATAGAGTAAGACCCGAGAAAACTCGAGCCCGCTCCTTTAAGCCTGGTTTGCACCAAAGTTCTCACCTCACTCTCTCCCTATTTTAATACAAAGAGAACTTCAAGAGTGAACTATTTTCTCAAATGATGGTGTGTGTTACAAGTGGGAGAGTGAGCTCTATTTATAGTGCTCTGAGGTCGGTTTAGCAGGTGGCATCGGTTGTAAGCCAGTAAGATAGTTATGCTTAGCTTCCACGCTAAGGGGGGGACTCCAAACGCTGCCAGGTGGCGCCGACCTTCTCTGGGTGGCTTGGATTGTTTCCTGGAGTCGGTGGTAAGTTGCCGCGGCATTTTGCACGTGCTTCTTAGGCTGGCCAGCCTCACCTAGGCCGGTCGGCTTGGCTCTGGCACATCTCGGCCCTCCGTTATCGTGTCACGTTGGTCCAGGGTCTTGTGATGTTCCTCAAGTCAGTTGGGTCTTGGTCTAGTAGTTTGTCACTGAGTTGTGGACCCAAATAGATTTGGTTTGTGCCTTTTGATCTTGTTTAATCGCAATCGTGTTGAACACTTGATCTTGGCTTGATATCTTGCTCAGGGCCATCTCCGAGGAGTCACACTGTGAGAATGGTGCAGGGGTAGGCCGACCGGCCTGGCCTAGGCCGGCCGGCCTGGGATTTCTCCCATTTTGGCTCATATATTATGTTCCTGAAATTAGAAGTGCACCAAAACTCATGGAAGTCGTTATTGTTAGTAAAATTTGATGCATTATAGTCCTTAGAGTGTGAAATATGAAGGAATGTTGGCGGTAGAAATCACTGAAAATGACCGCCAACACACCCCCACACCTAGACTTTGCTTGTCCCGAGCAAAAAGAGTCGAAACAGATCCTGAGGATCAAGCAAAGTCTAGGGTTCATGAGATAGAGTATGCATAAGCATTATTTCAAAACTTTCCCTTCATACCTTGGATTCTGGGTGGCTAACGCTGTCGTCTTTACCCATTGATCTTCGGAATGAGTTGATGAGAGTTGTTGCTAGTTCCTTCTTCGCAGTACTTGGAAGGTTTTTTTCTGGATTTTATAAAACCAAGGCGGACTCTCTTGCTCAGACCACTCATTCACTCATCTTACTCAAACCTCACTTTGTTTTCTCGATTCCTCACTAGGAGTATGTGGAGCTTGGGTAAAGGTAATGTATGTCTTACACATTCATTTTGCAGGTGCAATCGTGATGTCTCATGGTAGTGAGAAGGTCTATCACTCGGGTCATGTGCAAGTGCAGTGGAAATGTAAGTCCTCAGTGGTAATCAAGCATCTTTCATTTCTCCCTCTTTTTTTTTGAGATGAATTGGCTTGTATGCCGTTCATATGTTCTTTTTCTTCTTTTCTTTCAGGGAGATGGAGAGCTTTATGCCATCACATAGAGGACCTTGGAGTGATGATCATGTACGTGAATGACCCATAGTGATGAACAATCAAACTAGTCAGAGGCATGGCGTTTGCACGAGTTCAGAATGAGAGGACAACTATAAGTTTGAGTGTATATGAAATGCTGTAAAAGCTCTGGAATAGGTATAAGGCAGGCTGAGCACCAGAGTCGCCTTGTTTTTGTGTTTTTAGAAATAAAAACTTCCAAGACTTTGTATTAGGAACTCGCACAACCTCATGCCATCATATCACAAGGATCAATAAGCAAGATGGCGAGCGATCCTAAACATGCGTTCCAAGGTTGACAGGTACTTGTATATGAAATAAAACTTAGCACAACACCTTTTTCATGAACAATTTCACTCTTCCTATGTAATTCGTTCACAATTTTATTTGAATTTAAGCATGATGAATTTGAACGAGAACAGGAAAGAACAGGTATTTTAGGGGTCGAACCAGCACCACGCGAAGAACCTCGGGGGAATGCTGAAAGTGGGGCCGGCCGGCCTAGGCTATGCCGGCCGGCCTGCACCTGTGGCCAATCTCCGTGGCCCTTTTGCAGATGTGCAGGCTCGATGTAGTCTGTTCCTGGTGAGTTGTTCTGGCAATTTTGATGAAAAACATAGGCTGGCCGGCCTGGTTAAGACCGCCCGGCTTGACTTTTCGCCAGATTTCGTTCGAATTCCTCTCGAACATCGCATCTGTTCTCCTGATTTGAAATCTCTGCGCACTCGGCGTAAGATCAGTATAGGGGTGTGGTTGGCACACACATGTGCACCAACCATAAGAGCACAAGGTTGAACAACTCTTTTTATTTTATTCAAAGCAAAATGGGGTGCTGCATACATTGGAATGAAACAAAGGAAGTGAACTAAAGGAAATTAAAAGGGCAGCACCAAGACCTAGACCTAAAGACTCTCCCTAGACCTACACCTACTTCGGGTCTGGGGATCGATAGAGATCCTCATTCCCGGTCGCCTTCGCAAGGCATTTGATCTTGGAACAAACTTGTAACACCCGGTTTATAAAAGGACATAAACCGAACAATCATATACGTGCCAGGATCAAGTCACACATATATCCAACAGAATGAACAATATATCACAGCACATATCACATAAAGGATATAATAAATCGAATGTTTTTTATTATATTAATGACAAAATGTCTGGTACAGAGTATGCGGAAGCGTAATACATAAACGATAACTCTCATCGGAAGCTGAGCAGTGCGCCACATGGACGTCGACTGGGAGACGAACGCCTAGAAGTCCTCGTAGTCCTGGTAGCGCTGAGCGAACTCCCTCGCGTCGGCAGGAACTGAGCAGCAGTAGAGTATCCCCAAGAGGAAAAAGAGTAGAGTAGGCAAGAGTGAGTACACAACTTGTACTCAACAAGTATAACACAAACTATGAGGCTCTAAGGTTGGCTGACTCAACTGCATTAGCTTTTAATCTTGGCAAAATTTTATTAAAGCTATTTACTACAAGTGGATGGATTACCACAAACCCAGTTACATAGTAATTAATCAAAATTTATCATGTTACTACTGAGAACCAAACCACAACCATACCAAAACCCCGAGAGGCACCCCCCTCGTCGGAAGGAGATAACCCCACTAATCAAAAGGAGGATCTAGGCCGCTCATGACCGTGAGCACGGCTAGCATACCAGTTTTACACTCTGCAGAGGTTGCACATCTTTACCCACAAGTCATGAGCTACGCTAGTTGTTCATCACACTTCCTAAGGTGAGATGACTAGCAAACTCACTACGAGGCCGTTACAAAGGACACGTTGGTATGGTGTAACCGCTAAGGAATCAGGCTCCGCAACGATGGTGACCACCTCGAGGGGTACGCAGACCAAGCCTCGTAGCCTGGGGACCATTGAAGCTCACCACCCCTCCTGCCCCGTCGGTAAGTTACTCCCGAATCAAAATGACCTAATTAGTAAGCCAAGACCGTCCTATTTTAGTCTTTGTGGTAGCGCTATTGTCCCAGGTTGTCGCTCTATGAACCGGTCCTTATGGAGAGTGGCAAACCAGGCAGTAAGCACCGTGCTGGCCCCCTAAACCATGTTTCTAACAAAACCAATTTTAACGAGACGTGAGCCCCTCAAACGGGCCACTCTTAGAATTAAGTTGCATATACCATTAATCAAATTAATTAAAAAGGACCAAGTGTGTTATAGCGCGGCACCTAGCACAACTAACCAAAATGCAACCCAAGGGATGTATAGAGGATATAAAGTGGCTAGGAAAGTCCTTATAGGCATACAATATTAAATTGCAGTATGTAAATGTATTTAAAGATGATAGGTGTTGTTCATGTTATACTTGCCTTCCTCGTACTGCTCCTACTACTGCTCAAACTAGTCGGAAGACGGCTGCTCCGAGTACTGGTACTGGGGCTCCTCAGATGGATCAACGTCTACTCACGAACACATGGCCAAAAACAATGCACAACAATAAGCATTCAAGCAAACACTAACAAAAGCTAAGAAACAGTACAACAATACATAAGAACAGCAAACAAAACTAAGCTAGAACTATTCTACGCGTTACAACGATCCCATGGATATAAAGAACGCCTAAAACGGAGCTAAAACGCAAAATCTAGGCCAAAACAAGTTCCAGGGACCTATTTGTAAGAAAACTGGAGTTCCAGGGGATTTCTGGGCAAAACCGAGGACTAAAACATAATTAAACATTAGTTCTAAGGTCTAACTCACAAAAAGGCAAGGGCTGGATGGCGGGTTCAAATTCTAAGAAGTTCAGTGGGGTCCGTGAAAGATTTTGGGCCTGGTTGGAAATATTTTAACACTGAGTAGGACTGCGGGTTCATTTAAAAGAAACCCATGGTCTCTTTAGCAAGTTTGCCAGGCTGAAGCGGTATCTAAGGATATCAGCCGTCAGATCTAGATCTGAGGGCTCAGGACGAAGGGGTACGCCAATCTAATCTGGGGCGTCCATCTGGGATCGGGCAGTCAGGGGGGTTTGGGCGCGCGGGCGGCGACGTTCAGCGCCGGCGACCACTTCCCGCGGTGGCGCTACGCCGGAGTATGCCGATCTCAGTGCTCCGGGGCTTGTTTCCACTCGGGTTTGGGTCTGGGAGATGGTTCGCGACATGGGTAATCCACTGGAGCCAAAAGCGGGGCAAGGCAGGTGTCTGGGCGGCGTGAGCGACGGCGCAGGCGGCGAGCCTCGCCGGAGCACGGCGTGAAGGGACCACGGGGTGGCCTATGACTCCAAGATCTAGCGTAACCGGGGTAAAAGGTCGATGCGGTGCTTACCAGGGTCTGGGAACGAACAGCTTAGCCGTGCAGGAGGGCTGTCGACGTAGACCGGCGGCGGTGCACTGTCGAAGCTCGAGGTCCGGGCGCTGCTGGGCTCCCCCGGGCGCCTGGATCCCTCGGGCTGGCTCGTGGTGCTCCTGCGAAGGTGCTAAGGAGGTTAGGGCGGACCAAGGACCACCGGCGGCGAGCAATTGCTCGAGTCGGCGATTACCTGCGGCGACGGAATCCGACGAAATCCCGGCACGGGTGTAGCTTAGAGTCGGGGTAACGGGCTCGGGTTGTTGTGGACTCCGAAGCGAAGCTACTGCGCAGGCAAGGGGGTGGCGGCGCAGCGTGGAGCGGCATGGCCGTGGCGGTGAGGTGCCCTGTTTAGGGCGGAGCAAGGCAGGGCGATGCGCTAGGGTTTGGGCGGCTGCGGCAGCGAGGTAGGGTCCGGAGGGGCGTCACGGTTTTGTTTAAAGCAAACAAGGAGGGGATTTCGGCGTGGAGCAGCGGGATAAGGATCCCGGCGTCCTCGCCGGTGATCTCGGGCGCGGCGTTGCACTGCAGGTTGAAAGGAAAGGGAAGGGGAGCCGCTTACGTGTGGGCCTGTGGGTCAGTGACAGAGCGAGCGGGTCGCGGGGCGCGCACGCGGGCTCCGTGCTGCTGCGTGGGTGAGAAGGCTGGGCCGCGCGTGGTGAGGGACGCCAGGCTGGCCCGAGCGGGGCGGGGGGGGGGGGGGGGGGGGTGGGGGAGAAGTGGGCCGCGTGGGGGAGGAAGCGGGCCGGCTGGGGAGGTGGTCCGGGCTGCTGCGGGGGCTTGGGTTGCTTTGGGTTTTGGGTTTTTCTCCTTTTCCCCCCTCTTCTATTTCCTTTTCTTTTTCTAACTCAAACCAAACTATCCTATTTGAATTCAAATTCAAATTTGAATTCAAACCTAGCACTCAAACAAAAAGAACAATGCACCAGTATGAATGCAACAACAAAATTTAAACTTAGACAAAATTTTAATTACTTGTGGAACAAAAATTAGATTAAATGCAAGACTAAACATAATAAACCTTAGAAAATTAAATAAAGCCAATTAAATTTATTAATAAATACTAGAATTTAAATTTGGGTGTTACAGACCCTACCCCCTTACAGGAATCTCGTCCCCGAGATTCAGCTGGACTGGCTAGCAAAGAGATCTGGATATGTCTTCCTCAACTCATCTTCTCGCTCCCATGTCGCCTCAGCTTCACTGTGATGACTCCACTGAACTCTGCACATCTTGATGCGCTTGTTCCGAGTAACCCACTCTGATGTCTCTAGAATCTTCACCGGATGCTCAATATAGGTCAGATCTTCCTGCACATCTAACCCATTGAATGGTGCCTGCTCCTCAGGTACTCGCAGACATTTCTTCAGCTGGGAGATATGGAAGACATCATGTACTCCCGAGAGATCGGTGGGCAACTCTAGGCGATAAGCAACTTCGCCTTTCCTCTCCAGCGCCCTGATGGACAATGTATCTTGGTGCGAATTTCCCCTTTAGATTAAACCTGCGGATTCCCCGCATTGGTGACACCTTCAAGTACACATAATCGTTCACCTTGAAGGTCAGGTCCCTCCGTTTGCCATCTGCATAGCTCTTCTGCCTAGTCTGTGCAATCCTCAGATTTTCCCGCACAACCTGTACCATCTGCTCTGCATCTTCTATAATGTCAGGGCCAAAGAGATGCTTCTCACCAATCTGATCCCAATAAAGAGGAGTCCTACACTTTCTGTCATACAATGCCTCAAAGGGGGACTTCTTCAGACTGGCCTGGTAGCTGTTGTTGTATGAAAACTCAGCATACGACAGGCACTTATCCCAACTAGTACCATACTGAATAGCACAGGCTCGCAACATATCTTCCAACACCTGATTGGTTCTCTCCGTCTGCCCATCTGTCTGAGGATGATAGGTGATACTGAAGCACAGCTTCGTATACAACGAATCATAGAGCTGCTCCCGGAACCGTGAAGTGAACTGAGATCCTCTGTCCGATATGATCTTCTTGGGCACACCATGCAAACAGACAATCCGGGAGATATACAACTCTGCAAGTTTGGCACCGGAGTAAGTAGTGTTCACTGGAATAAAGTGAGCAACCTTCGTCAAACGATCCACTACTACCCATATAGAGTTGTACCCCTACTGAGTACGAGGTAATCCCACTATAAAATCCATCATGATCTCCTCCCATTTCCACTCGGGAATCTTCAACGGATGCAACAAATCGGCTGGCCTCTGATGCTCTGCCTTCACATGCTGACATGTGTCGCAGATGGCCACATACTCGGTGACTGGACGCTTCATCCTGGGCCACCAGAAATGCTCCTTAAGATCATAGTACATCTTAGTACTGCCCGGATGAATAGAGTAAGCCGTGTCATCAGCCTCACTCAGAATCAACTTCCTGAGATCATTCCCCTCTGGCACACAAATCCGGTTCTTGTACCACAAGGTACCCTGATCATCCTCTCTGAAATGAGGAGCCTTGCCTTTCTTGAGCAACTCACGAATCTCTTGCAGCTTCTCATCTTCCTTCTGATGCTGCCGGATCTCTGCCTCTAGAGTGGGCTCTGCCTCGAATGCTGCACTCGAAGTATGATGCAAGAAACCCAGACTCAACCGCTCAAACTCCTCACATAACCCCTGAGGCATCTGGAAAGCAATGGCCATGTTGACATAGCTTCTTCTGCTTAGAGCTTCTGCCACGACATTGGCCTTACCCGGATGATAGTGAATCTCCAAGTCATAATCCTTGACTAATTCTAACCATCTCCTCTACCGCATGTTTAGCTCATTCTGCGTGAATATATACTTGAGGCTCTTGTGATCAGTATAGATATCACATTGTTGCCCATAAAAGTAATGCCTCCAAATCTTCAGAGCATGCATAACTGCGGCTAACTCAAGATCATGAGTGGGATAGTTCAGCTCGTGCCGACGTAATTGCCGTGAAGCATAAGCAATCAATCTGCCCTCCTGCATCAGAACACAACCAAGACCATCCTTCGAAGCATCACAGTACACCGTGAACCTCTTGCTCTGGTCTGGCAGAGTAAGGACTGGCGCTGTAGTAAGCCTCTTCTTCAACTCATCAAAGGCCATCTGACGCTCATCTGTCCATATGAATGCCGCATTCTTCTCTAGCAAAGAAGTCAAAGGCTTCACGATCTTGGAGAAATTCTCAATGAACCTCCGATAGTATCCTGCTAAGCCCAAGAATGACCAGACTTCCTTCACCGTCTGCGGTGTCTCCCACTCGAGCACATCCTTCACCTTGCTCGGATCAACTGCAATACCTCCCTTGGAGATGACATGACCGAGGAATGGAACCTCGTCAATCCAGAACTCGCACTTGCTGAACTTAGCGTACAGCTGATGCTCTCTCAATCTCTGCAACACGAGCCTCAGATGCTCTTCATGCTCTTCCTCTGTCTTGGAGAAGATCAGAATATCATCAATGAAGATCACCACGAAGACATCCATATAATCCATGAAAACCATGTTCATCAGATGCATGAAGAAAGCCGGGGCATTAGTCAAGCCGAAGGACATGACTGTGTACTCATATAGCCCGTACTTGCAGGTGAATGCCATCTTCGGAATATCCCCAGGACAGATCCTCAGCTGAAAATAACCCGAACGTAGATCAATCTTCGAGAATATACGAGCACCTCGAAGCAGATCGAAGAGATCCTCAATACGGGGCAGTGGATGCTTGTTCTTGATGGTAACTGCATTCAACTCCCGATAATCGACACACATTCTCTTCGAGCAATCCTTCTTATCTACTAGCAACAATGGAAAAGCCCATGGAGAGAAGCTGCGACGGATATAGCCCTTGGCTAGCATCTCATCAATAGTATTCTTGACTTCCTCATGCTCTATAGGTGCCATGCGGTAGGGCCGCTTTGCAATAGGAGCTGTGCCAGGCAAGAGATCAATAGAAAACTCGATGTCGCGTTCAGGCGGCATACCTGGTAAATCATCTGGAAAGACATCCGGGAATTTAGACACCACGCGAATACTGTCCGTGGGTCTAGCCTCCATCTGATGAAGAAATCCCGAGGGCTCTGAAGCATCGACTGTCACCTCTTGGCCATCAGATGTTGTCAAGTGAACTACCCAATGAGCATAATCAATTCTAACTCCCCACTTGGCAAGAGTATCCATTCCCAGAATCACATCGATACCCTTGGTGTCTAGCACCCTCAGATCAGCACTGAACGTTGCCCCCTTATGGCTATACTGACTCGAGGGCTAACAATATGGGATCTCAACTCCCCTCCCGGTGAAGAGACTAGCAGATACTTCTTTAATGGGGTGGTAAAGAAACTATGCTGCTCAACATATGACTTGGTGATGAATGAATGAGTAGCACCAGTATCGAAAAGCACTGTAGCTGGATGGGAGTTGACCATGAACGTACCAATAACCACGTTAGGAGCCTCGGCCGCTGACTCAGCCGTCACGTGGTTCACTCTACCCTGAAGTGGCGCCCTGGGCTGAGCTGGGCGCCCCTGCTGTCCCGCCTGCGCCTTCCGGGGGCAAGCATTGGCATAGTGCCCCGGCTGGCCGCAGTTAAAGCACGCGCGAAGATGTGCCTACTGTCCGGCAGGAGGAGCTGCCTGCCGTGGAGCCTGAGGTGCTGGCGGAGCTGGTGGAGCAACACGAGCCGGAGGTGCCGGTAACCTCGGGCCCTGACCTGCCTACTGCTGCTGTCGAGGCGGGTACTACTGCGGCCTCTGTTGGTACTGCTGGTGAGGCCGGTACTGCTGGGGCGGCTGGAGGCGAGGATGAGTGTTGCTGCCGGAAGCAACAGGGACAATCTTCCTCTTCTTGTCCTCCATCTCCAGGTACTTGTGCTCCGTGTTGAGCGTGCTGTCAACCAGATGGTTGAAGTCGTCGAAGCGGAGGTTGAGCAGCGCGTACTAGAGGTAGTCCTCAAGACCCTCCATGAAGTGCTCCTGCTTTTTGCGGTCATCCGCAACCTCGGCAGGGGCATAGCGAGCAAGCTACAGAAAACGATCACGATACTCCGTGACCGTCATAGTCCCCTGAAGTGAAAAAGACAGATATATATATATCGAAGGATTAATTCATGATTCAGACAGATAGAACAAGGGGGTATTAGCTCAAAAGGAAACGCTGAATGATTATATCTGAGATTACCTGCTTCAGTGCAATGAACTCCTTCTGCTTCATCTTCATAACGCCCGCGGGGACGTTGTGGCTACGGAACCGCTCCCGGAACTGGATCCAGGTGAAAGCCTCGTGGTCCTGAACTGGGTGGGACTCCCACCAGTCCAAAGCTGCCCCTCGCAGCTATCCTGCTGCGTACAAGACTCGCTCCCGGTCATCGCACTGGGCGATGTCCAGCTGTCGCTCCACCGCACGGAGCCAGTCGTCTGCCTGAAGTGGGTCAGACGTGTGAGAGAACATCGGCGGGTGACCCCTGAGGAACTCAGCACGCCTATCGCGGGTCTGCGGCGGTGGAGGAGGCGACGACTGAGCGTGGATCTGCTGTAGTGCCTGAACGGTGTTGTTCAGGGTGGCCATCATCTGCATCTGTAGCTGAAAGAACTGCTCCGGAGTCAAGGGTGGAGGCATCGACATCCCGGTACCCTAGTTGTTCTGTCCCTGCTGCTGGCCAGAACTGGAACCGGTGCTCCTGGTGTTCACCATCTGATTTGAACAAAAGATGTATGAGCAAAGATATTGCAGAAATAATTTCAGAAGGATATGATATCTTTCGGCAAGAAAGACTATGGCATGATAAAGTAGACAGGATAGAGTGGATGGTTTTACCCCCAATGATCTAACTCATTTTATTAATTACTTAACTTTAACTTAAAACTGATTTTCATTAAACAAATTTAACTACTAAACTATGCAATCATTCAAAAATCCAAATCAAACATGTAGCATAATAACAAGCATACAAATTTCACAACTTAGCCGAGTTTAACACACGACTCGACTAACACAACCCGTCGCAGAACGTACTATCGTATTATTATAAAGGGGTCATTTACCTTATACTTATGATGGTCAGACGACTTACTCCAGGCCAGAATCTATGGAGACTATTCTATAGAGAGAATTCAAGGCAAGACGAGTAAGAATCGTGGAATTTCAAGGAATATAAATAGCAAAATAGTTTCAGTAGACTAGGCTGAGAGAGAAGAAGACTTAAAGCTCGACCAGTTCGATCTAGGCTTTCGTCCTACAGTCGATACGGCTCTAATACCACTCTGTAACACCCCGTTTATAAAAGGACATAAACCGAGCAATCATATACGTGCCAGGATCAAGTCACCCGTATATACAACAGAATGAACAATATATCACAGCACATATCACATAAAGGATATAATAAATCGAATGTTATTTATTATATTAATGACAAAATGTCTGGTACAGAGTATGTGGAAGCGTAATACATAAATGATAACTCTCGTCGGAAGCTGAGCAGGGCGCCACAGGGACGTCGACTGGGAGATGAACGCCTAGAAGTCCTCGTAGTCTTGGTAGCGCTGAGCGAACTCCCTCGCATCGGCAGGAACTGAGCAGCAGTAGAGTATACCCAAGAGGAAAAAGAGTAGAGTAGGCAAGAGTGAGTACACAACTTGTACTCAACAAGTATATCACAAACTATGAGGCTCTAAGGTTGGCTGACTCAACTGCATTAGCTTTTAATCTTGGCAAAATTTTATTAAAGCTATTTACTACAAGTGGATGGATTACCATAAACCCAGTTACATAGTAATTAATCAAAATTTATCATGTTACTACTGAGAACCAAACCACAACCATACCAAAACCCCGAGAGGCACCCCCCTCGTCGGAACGAGATAGGGAAAATTCGATTCATGCCACCACAACTCCGTGAAATTGGGTTTCACATTAAAAATCATGCCACTCAATGGCATGGATTTCAAAATGAAATCCAACTTCGTGAAATTGTAGTGGCATGGATCCAACTGACCCGAGGAGATAACCCCACTAATCAAAACGAGGATCTGGGCCGCTCATGATCGTGAGCACGGCTAGTATACCAGTTTTACACTCTGCAGAGGTTGCACATCTTTACCCACAAGTCGTGAGCTACGCTAGTTGTTCATCACACTTCCTTAGGTGAGATGACTAGCAAACTCACTACGAGGCCATTACAAAGGACATGTTGGTAAGGTGTAACCGATAAGGAATCAGGCTCCGCAACGATGGTGACCACCTCGAGGGGTACGCAGACCAAGCCTCGTAGCCTGGGGACCATTGAAGCTCACCACCCCTCCTGCCCCGTCGGTAAGTTACTCCCGAACCAAAATGACCTAATTAGTAAGCCAAGACCATCCCATTCCAGTCTTGTGGTAGCGCTGTTGTCCCAGGTTGTCGCTCTATGAACCGGTCCTTATGGAGAGTGGCCAACCAGGCAGTAAGCACCGTGCCGGCCCCCCTAAACCATGTTTCTAACAAAACCAATTTTAACGAGACGTGAGCCCCTCAAACGGGCCACTCTCAGAATTAAGTTGCATATACCATTAATCAAATTAATTAAAAAGGACCAAGTGTGTTATAGCGCGGCACCTAGCACAACTAA
Organism: Panicum virgatum; assembly: GCF_016808335.1. NCBI lineage: Eukaryota > Viridiplantae > Streptophyta > Magnoliopsida > Poales > Poaceae > Panicum > Panicum virgatum. The sequence goes on along the minus strand of NC_053150.1, from coordinate 31,660,085 downwards.
CCAAAATGCAACCCAAGGGATGTATAGAGGATATAAAGTGTCTAGGAAAGACCTTATAGGCATACAATATTAAATTGCAGTATGTAAATGTATTTAAAGATGATAGGTGTTGTTTATGTTATACTTGCCTTCCTCGTACTGCTCCTGCTGCTGCTCAAACTGGTCAGAAGACGGCTACTCCGGGTATTGGTACTGGGGCTCCTCAGATGGATCAACGTCTACTCACGAACACATGGCAAAAAACAATGCAAAACAATAAGCATACAAGCCAACACTAACAAAAGCTAAGAAACAGTACAACAATACAAAAGAACAGCAAACAAAACTAAGCTAGAACTATTCTACGCGTTACAACGATCCCGTGGATATAAAGAACGCCTAAAACGGAGCTAAAACGCAAAATCAAGGCCAAAACAAGTTCCAAGGACCTATTTGTAAGAAAACTGGAGTTCCAAGGGGTTTCTGGGCAAAACCGAGGACTAAAACATAATTAAACATTAGTTCTAAGGTCTAACTCGCAAAAAGGCAAGGACTGGATGGCGGGTTCAAATTCTAAGAAGTTTAGGGGGGTCCGTGAAAGATTCTGGGCCTAGTTGGAAATATTTTAACACTGAGTAGGACCGCGGGTTCATTTAAAAGAAACCCAGGGTCTCTTTAGCAAGTTTGCCAAGCTGAAGCGGTATCTAAGGATATCAACCGTCAGATCTAGATCTGAGGGCTCAGAACGAAACGGTACGCCGATCTAATCTGGGGCGTCCATCTGGGATCGGGCGGTCAGGGGGGTTTGGGCGCGCGGGCGGCGACGTTCAGCGCCGGCGACCACTTCCCGCGGAGGCACTATGCCGGAGTACACCGATCTCGGTGCTCCGGGGCTTGTTTCCACTCGGGTTTGGGTCTGGGAGATGGTTCGCGACATGGGTAATCCACTCGAGCGAAAAGCGGGGCAAGGCAGGTGTCTGGGCGGCGTGAGCGACGGCGCAGGCGGCAAGCCTCGCCGGAGCACAGCGTGCAGGGACCACGGGGTGGCCTACGACTCCAAGATCTAGCGTAACCGGGGTAAAAGGTCGATGCGGTGCTTACTGGGGTCTGGGAATGAACAGCTTAGCCGTGCAGGAGGGCTGTCGACGTAGACCGGCGGCGGCGCACGGTCGGAGCTCGAGGTTCGGGCGCTGCTGGGCTCCTCCGGGCGCCTGGATCCCTCGGGCTGGCTCGTGGTGCTCTTGCGAAGGTGCTAAGGAGGTAAGGGCGGACCAAGGACCACCGGCGGCGAGCAATTGCTCGAGTCGGCGATTACCTGCGGCGACGGAATCCGATGAAATCCCGGCGCGGGTGTAGCTTAGAGTCGGGGTAACGGGCTCGGGTTGTTGTGGACTCCGAAGCGAAGCTGTTGCGCGGGCAAGGGGGTGGCGGCGCAGCGTGGAGCGGCATGGCCGCGGCGGCGGGGTGCCCTGTTCCGGGCGGAGCTAAGGCAGGGCGATGCGCTAGGGTTTGGGCGGCTGCGGCAGCGAGGTAGGGTCCGGAGGGGCGTCACGGTTTGGTTTAAAGGAAACAAGGCGGGGATTTTGGCGTGGAGCAGCGGGATAAGGATCCCGGCGTCCTCGCCGGTGATCTCAGGTGCGGCGTTGCACTGCAGGGAGAAAGGAAAGGGAAGGGGGAGCCGCTGACGTGTGGGCCTGCGGGTCAGTTACAGAGCGAGCGGGTCGCGGGGCGCGCACGCGGGCTCTGTGCTGCTGCGTGGGTGAGAAGGCTGGGCCGCGCGGGGTGAGGGACGCCGAGCTGGCCCGAGCGGGGGGGGGGGGGGGGGGGGGGGGGGAGGGCGTGGGGGAGAAGTGGGCCGCGCGGGGGAGGAAGTGGGCCGACTGGGGAGGTGGTCCGGGCTGCTGCGGGGGCTTGGATTGCTTTGGGTTTTGGGTTTTTCTCTTTTTCCCCCCTCTTCTATTTCCTTTTCTTTTTCTAACTCAAACCAAACTATCCTATTTGAATTCAAATTCAAATTTGAATTCAAACCTAGCACTCAAACAAAAAGAACAATGCACCAGCATGAATGCAACAACAAAATTTAAACTTAGACAAAATTTTAATTACTTGTGGAACAAAAATTAGATTAAATGCAAGACTAAACATAATAAACCTTAGAAAATTAAATAAAGCCAATTAAATTTATTAATAAATTCCAGAATTTAAATTAGGGTGTTACAAAATTGCCTTACGAAGGGTGTCTACCCGATCACCCAACTCCATCCGGTCGATCTCTGTCTTGGCTACACGCTCATCCATATTGTTGAGGCATAGTCGAAGTGACGCGAGCTGTGCGTAAAGAGCAGCGATGTCGGTAGGCTCCTCCTCCTCATCATCATCATCCTTGTCCTCATCCTCCTTGTCTGTGTACGCATGGATTTCAGGAGGACCACGGATCGGTGGCGGCTTGATGTGACGCCTCACCGTATCCGGTGGGGAGATGACGCCGCTGCGATCCAGTGGCGGAGTGAGCACCTTCCCGCGCCCGACCTTGGCCCCGGTCACGTGGTAGCGTGGAGGGCTAGGACTGGCAGGGGAGTACTGTGGGGAGTACGTCGGCGAGTTGACTTGCACTATGGAGAGTACAGCGACACGTCCCGCCGAGGGGAAAGGACCCCCGTTGTTGATCGTACCGGGCTGAGTGCGCGGGAGCGCACGATGGCTCCTACTCGTAGACATCTACTTCTTCAAGATCCGGTATTTCGGGCTCAAGGAATATTTTCAATCTTTGGCCATTGGCCTTGAAAATGTTCCCGTCATCGTCCTGGAGGGTTATAGCGCCGTGGTCAGCGGCGTTAAGCACTAAGAATGGGCCTTCCCACTTGCTTCTAAGCTTACCATGACCAAACAAACGAACACGGGAGTTAAAGAGTAGTACCTTGTCTCCCGCCTTGAAATGCTTGATCTTGATTCGCTTATCATGCCATCTTTTCGTCCGCTCCTTGTAGAGCTTGGAGCTGTGGTAGGCCTTCTCCCTCCATTCATCCAGTTCTGCCAGTTGGATTTGTCATTTTATCTTGGCTGACTGGAGGTCCATGTTCCACCTCTTGATTGCCCAATGGGACTTGTACTCGAGCTCAACTGGAAGGTGGCAAGTCTTGCCATAAACCAGTTGATACAGTGTCATCCCTATCGGAGTTTTGTAAGCTGTCCGATAGGCCCATAGTGCCTCGGGTAGTTTTCTTCGCCATCCTTTCCCCATGGCATTGACCGTCTTCTGTAAGATATTCTTGATTTGCTTGTTGGACGTCTTTGCCTGACCACTTGTTTGGGGATGATATGGTGTAGCAACCTGGTGGTCCACCCTAACTCGCTGAGGCACTTCCTGAAGGTTTTGTCGATGAAGTGTGAGCCTCCATCGCTGATCACGACTCTAGGAACTCCGAAGCGAGGAAATATGATTTCCTAGAATATTTTCTTCGAGCTCTTTGAGTCAGCCGCAACTCAAGGAAGTGCTTCAACCCATTTGGACACGTAGTCCACTACCACAAGAATGTACTCGCACTGCTCTGACATTGGGAAGGGACCCATGAAGTCAACTCCCCATACGTCGAATATTTCCACTTGAAAATTGCTCTTTAGTGGAATGGCGTCTCGAGAATTGATATTCCCATGCTTCTGACATCTGGGGCAACGCCGCACAAATTCTTTTGCGTCTCCATACATGTTTGGCCAGAAAAATCCACTCTGCCATACTTTTGCATGGGTACGGAAGGCTCCGTAGTGTCCTCCATATGGCGAGGAGTGACAACGCTCCAGAATTTTGCGGGTCTCACACATTGGGATACATCATCGGAGTAGACCATCAGCACAGACTTTGAATAGATATGGGTCGTCCCATAGGTGAAACCGACTGAGGTGTATCAATTTCTTCTTATCTTCTCCTGGAGGTATGTATCCAGTCATCATGAAATTCACCAGGTTTGCATACCATGGACTGGTTGTGGTAACCTTCAAGATAGTATCATCTCTTAGATAATCGTTGATCAGAGGGTCTGATCCTTGTATTTGCATTCTGGAGAGATGATCTGCCACACAGTTCTCTGCTCCTTTCTTATCTCTTATCTCCAAGTTGAACTCTTGGAGGAGCAGAATCCAACCGATGAGTCATGGCTTTGCATCCTTCTTGGTCAGGAGGTACTTAAGTGCTGCATGATCCGTGTATACAATCACTTTAGCACCGACCAAGTAGGATTTGAACTTGTCCATGGCGAATACAACCGCCAAAAGTTCCTTCTCCATTGTGGCGTAGTTCAACTGAGGTCCGATCAGTGTCTTACTGACATATGATATGGCATAATGCTGTTTATCTCTGCACTGACCCAGCACTGCCCCCACTACGTAGTCGCTTGCATCGCACTTAATCTCGACTGGAATTTTCCAATCGGGTGGCTGGATGATGGGCGCTGAAATGAGTGCCTTCTTGAGGGTGTAGAAGGCTACGAGGCATTCCTCATCAAAGTTGAATAGGGCATCTTTTGCCAATAAGTTTGTCAAGGGCCTGGCTATACGGGAGAAATCTTTGATGAACCTCCTGTAGAAGCCGGCATGACCCAAGAAACTCCTGACTCCCTTGACATTTGTCGGGGGTGGCAACTGCTCGATGACATCGATTTTCACCCGATCCACTTCTATCCCTCTTTCAGACACTCTGTGTCCAAGGACTATCCTTTCTCTAACCATGAAGTGGCACTTTTCCCAGTTAAGGACTAAATGTATCTCTTGGCATCTCTTGAGGACTTTGTCCAAGTTCTCAAGGCATTGATTGAAATCTATGCCGTAGACTGAGAAATCATCCATGAATACTTCCATGATGTTCTCAATCAGGTCCGAGAAGATTGCCATCATGCACCTTTGAAAGGAAGCCAGTGTATTGCAAAGACCAAACAACATTCGCCTATAGGCGAATGTTCCATAGGGGCAGGTGAAGGTAGTCTTACTCTGGTCATCAGGATGGATTGGAATTTGATGATAACCAGAGTATCCATCGAGGTAGCAAAAGTATGAGTGCTTTGCCAACCGTTCAACCATCTCAACGATGAAGGGCAGAGGGAAGTGATCTTTCCGTGTGGCCTTGTTGAGCATCCGGTAATTGATACACATTCTCCATCTAGTGACTGTCCGCTGAGGTATGAGCTCATTTCTCTCATTCCGGACAACTGTCATGCCTCCCTTCTTTGGGACAACTTGAACTGGGCTGACCCACTCACTGTCTTGCACGGGGTATATGATACCCGCGTGTAGTAGCTTTAATACCTCTTTCTTGACTACCTCCCTCATCGCATCGTTGAGCCGTCGTTGATGTTCTCATGACGGCTTATGTTCCGGTTCCATAGGGATGCGATGGGTGCATAAATTGGGGCTGATCCCCTTCAAGTCTTGGAGAGAGTACCCGATGACTGATGTTCACTGCTTCCTCCAATGGGTCTTGCTCAGGTCTAGCCTCTACAATGGTGTTGCATGAACGGACTAGACTGACCGGGATCTTTTCTTTGCCAACCTTAATCTCGAGCATTGCTCGGTCTCCATTTGGGTTGACAAGTGGTTCTATTAGCCGTCCAATCAAGACGAACTCTTCACCTTCTGGGATATCGAAGACGTGGAAATCCATGTAGACCATGTTGGTGCTCATTTTCACGGGCACCACTCGCAGAATCCCCCGACTTCCCACTATCTGGCCGTCGATCCACTTCAGGTGCTTACGAGAGAGGGTCAGGGGTGCTTCGGATGTGATGTGATCTGCCAAGGTTTTGGACATCACATTCACCCCGACTCTCGGATCGTAAAAGGTGTCTTGTGGTATGGCGTCCTCAATAGAACAGAGGAGTATTCTTGGTCGGCGGTAGATCTGTATGATACTACTGCTAGCCTCTGCTTCCTCTGTCCATTCCTTACTAATAATCGCAGAAAGACCCTCTATCTGTGATGATTCTTCTAGAATGAACGCCTCAGATCTTGAGCATACACACTTATGCTCCTTCGGCATGCTTGATACATTGCCGAGCTCCAAGTATTCCTCTTCTGTGAAGAGGTCGGGTATGAACATTGGTATATCTTCATGGAGAGGCTCTTGATCTGAGGACTTTGGTGGTTCGGTGATTTCCTCTATATGTGGTGGAGGTGGAGAGGATGCAGCTATTATGAACTGAAGTTGCTGCATCTTGTAGGGCTGCTCTACTGTCTCTAGTGGATCGTCATATATGCCGGTGTATTCAGTACTGTTTGGGACCTTCTTTAAGAGAGTCCTGACTTCGGCCACCATTTTGTACATGACTGATCCCTCGGAGGACACATTCAGGAAATGCTCACTCTTCGGCTTGAGACCGTAGATGAAGTGTTGCATCAGGATTTCCTCCAGGATTTGATGTGGTGGCCCGGAGTCTACCAAATGCATGAATCTAGCCCACGCTACTCCAAGTGATTCATCTCCTTGCTCAAATGTCATCAATTGATTTCTATGAGTAATCACTTTGGAGATAGGATAGAAGAACAAGCAGAACTCGTCCTTTAGTTGGATTCAATCTCCTCCAACTCCTCTTACAGTCTGGTTGTACCAAAGTCTTGCTCCTCCCGTCAGAGAAAACGGGAATAGCTTCCACCGTAGGGTGTGTTGAGTCATACCGGGTATAAGCAGAAGAGAACAATTCTCTTCGAAGACCTGCAAGTGAGCATAGGGGCATTCATCATTTCTACCAGAGAAGGACTAAGCGCGAACCATGGCTACGAGACTGGGATGGATCTCGTAACCATCAGATAGGATGGGATGGCAGGATGGTGGTGGTTCCAAATACTCGGTAGATGGAACTAACGGATAAATAGGAGAAAACTCCATGGTATGAGATGGAAAGTCGTACAGTTGACTAACTCTAAATCTAGTGTTGCTACCGTTCCTCGGCAATGGCGCAAGAAAGCTTGTTGGCACTCCTTAGCCTAAAAGAATTACTCCGCAAGCTTACAGAGACCGATGTAGCCTTCACCAGGGAGTATACCTGGGATATCAAATCCAAAGAACGGTAATGCCTCAGCCGAATCTAGAACTACTCAACCAGACACACCAAAAGAGAAAAGTTAAGAGGGTAAAGGGCCTAACTCTAGATAACTTACTATTCTACCTAGCGACAAGTTAACTACTAACTCGATCTGCTTTGGCAGCCTCAGGGAAGGACTCAGACTGGGGTGAGAAGGGAGTCCAATGGCAGTCAGCACTACTGCTATGAAAACACCCGAACGTGGTGGACTACGAGGGACGGATAAGGCTGTCACCACCTGCCACCTACCACAATGGTATCATGTGGTGGAACACAACCTGAGATAGCTAGCCAAGTCTGGGCACCACGCCCAGGACTATCGAGCTACTTGCTCCTACCATGTACTTAGATAGGAAGCAACCTCAGATAAGTAGAACTTGCTACCTACGTAGACTCAGGATCCCGCAGATCAAAGAAAGTAATTAAACATGTAACTAATGCAGAAAGTAAAGCTAGCGAGATACTGAAGTTGAGACGAGGAACTTACTCAAAGATATATTCCTCTGAGGTGGATACAAAAATATAGACTAAGACCCAAAAAATTCCTTTAAGCCTGGTTTGCACCAAAGCTTCTCACCTCATTCTCTCCCTAGTTTAATACAAAGAGAACTTCAAGAGTGAACTCTTCTCTCAAATGATGGTGTGTGTTACAAGTGGGAGAGTGAGCTCTATTTATAGTGCTCTAAGGTCGGTTCAGCAGGTGGCGTCTGTTGTAAGCCGGTAAGACGGTTATGCTTAGCTTCCACGCCAAGGGGGGACTCCAGACGCTGCCAGGTGGGGCCGGCCGGCCTCCCCTAGCCCGGCCGGCCTAGGGATTGCGCCATCTGGCGCCGACCTTCTCTGGGTGGCTTGGATTGTTTCCTGGAGTCGGTGGTAAGTTGCTGCGGCATTTTGCACGTGCTTCTTAGGCCAGCCGGCCTCACCTAGGCCGGTCGGCCTGGCTCTGGCACATCTCGGCCCTCCGTTATCGTGTCACGTTGGTCCAGGGTCTTGTGATGTTCCTCAAGTCAGTTGGGTCTTGGTCAAGTAGTTCAAGGGTTTCTTCTAAATCATCCTCCTCTTGGATGAAAAGTTTGGCATCTTATTCTAAGGAGGGTCTAGAGGTATCAACAAGCATGACTGCCAACACTTCCTCGCATGAATCTTCCTAGGGGGTTAGATCAGCTAAGGTGTTTTTGGATTGACTGAAGGGTAAGGCGTAAGATCTTCCCCCAAGAGAAATGTTTATCTTTCCTAGAGCTGGGGCATCTAGGAAGAGTTTTTCTACAGGATGCCCTATAAGAATGTCAAAGTCTTGGACTTCGAAGACATGGAAATCTAGGGCGATCTCCATTTTTGTGTACCAAATTGGTACTTCATGCATAACCCCAATCCCTTTTATTGTGGAACGTGGTCCGGTTCTGAGGGATTTTGTGGTTGGATCAAGGTGTGTTTCTTCTGAGTGGTCGGAAGCAAAAGAGTTGGACATGATGTTTACTCCAATCGTGGGGTTATAAAAGGCTGTGACTGCAGTCCCTTTTATGAAACATGGAATAGATATGGAAGGGGCATGAAATTGAATTAATTCGAGCGAAGTCTCCCCTTCTTGTAGCCATTCACTATTCATAACAACAGCCACGCTCTTTACGGTCTCTTTAAGGAAATCCTTATCAAGATCGCAAGGCGGGGTCATTAGGGATTGAAGGCCTTTTTTGGAGGGGATATAAGGTGGCATTACTGTGGCAGAACCAGTCTGAATTACACCAGATTAAGTGCACTAAACACCTAATTGCACCTCAACTGGTATAATCACTGATCTGTCGGGTAAAAATCCCGATAAAACCACTTGAATACCTGATCGTAACACAAGTATACATCCCGCACGAAGGCGAGTTAGAGATACAATAATCGCACAATATTTTACATCTAGAGATAAGAGTAAAATGTACATCAAAGTAAAGCTAGAAAGTTGAAATTCTAGCTTAGCTAAAAGGAACTTTTAAAAAAATTTCAACAACTAAGTGTAAAAGAGAAGTTCTGCAGCGGAAAAGTAAAACACGATTATACACAAACGTCATAGGGTTGATGTCATGGTAAGCCCAAGCATGACATCATTCAGCCGAGTTATAGCTGGTTGAAGATGGAACCCATTCCAAATACCAGCCAGGAGGTAAAATACTAGGCCAAGACATACTAGTGTTTGGGTCTTCCAAAGTTATTCCTGAAAACAAGGTCACAAGCAAGACTGAGTATACTAATACTCAGCAAGACTGACCCATCTAAGGGTATATAACACCCTTTAACTAGACATGCAAGGTTTGATAAGGCTCTAGGGTTTCTTTTGCTGAAAAGCAACAAAGAGTAGGTCCTTAATTTCAAGTTTTAGCTTTTAGGTTCTAGTTTCATTAACCATTCTAGGTTTGCACCTATCTATACAAACATGGTAGAGAAATTATTTGCATCCAACAAGATTAAACATCATCACTGTTCCACTTCTTACTCCGTGTGGCAAAGCGATTAAGCAGTCTCAATATCCGTGAGAGGCGGAACAATTCGAACCAAATTTCATCCTTGCAAGGTAAACCTAACACACACGCTTGGAGCACCGATGACTCACTCCAAAGCAACCTTTGGCATCTCATTCCAATTCATGGATAGGCCCACTCTCCCCGAATATAGGGCACCCACCTCGTCAATCATAGTCGTAGTGTAGCTCTATAATTTAAATGGGCACCAACCTCGTCCCTTATCCATGTTATTCATCTTATCCCTAAGAAAGAGTGGGAAGTATTTCCACTTGCCGGGCCGAGGAAGTTACTAGGCTTGCCGCTTACCCATAATTCACGGCACGTGGCTAGTACATTCAAACGCTTAACCACGATCACCAACACACTGCGGCCTTATCAAATTTATCAACACAGATGGACTTCCGATGAAGAGGTTGACCAAATCCGTCCATGGTCCTTATAGTGATTGCATGAAGTAAACAATCAACTCCTATGAATCTCGCGAGTGACAGGAAATCACCCGACTTTTACCGGCCCTATTAGCATAGCATCTAGTTAGACTCTGTTTTTAGTGTTCAAACAATAGGTACCTAAGATTATGCATCTAGGTTTTCATTCAACTCCAATAACTGAAATGCACAAGAAAACAGTAATAAGTTTCATAAAATAATAGGATTATGCACCGGGCTTGCATGTATCGGTGTTTATAGAGTCAGTGGACATTAGTTCTTCCGAATCAGAGTTCGGAGCTTCAGTTAATTCAATGTTGGTCCGAGCTTCAGAGAAATCCTCGTCTGGTTCCCGAATAAATTTGTACGTTCCGTCTACTAACGATGTTTCTATATGCAATGCAGTGAATGTAAATTAGTAAAGTGCTCGAGTATAGCTTTACTGAGCAGTCATTTATGGAGTAAAAGTAACCACAAGGAACTCCATAAAATAACAAATCTAGCTATACTTTATACTAAGAAACATGGTTTGACGTCAAAAAGTGGATTTATTTCAATAAAACCACAAAAAGGTTTTTAAATAAATCTTTAAACAAAATAAAGAAGTAAATTTTAAAAACATGAGTTAAAGTCTACTAATGTGTTTTGAGAAAAGTTTGACATGCTTCAAAGGTCACATGTTCAAAGCTTGGTGGGGTTCCATAAAAGTTTCCATACAAACAGGCCCTTGGCCGGATTTGGGAAGGGGAACAGAGAGAGACTGTAACAACCTAATTTAATTTTCCTATTTAATAATAAATTTAATTGGCTTTATTTAATTTTCTAGGATTTAATATGCTTTGCCATGCATTTAAAATTTATTTTTGCTTCATAAAGTAATTAAAATTTATTTTAGGGCTAACATGTCTGTGCACTCATGCTGGTGCATTGTTCTTTTGTTTGAGTGCTAGGTTTGAAATCCAATTTGAATTTGAATTCAAATGGTTTTTAGATTTAGTGGTGTTTGAAATAGCAAATAGAAAAGAGAAAGGAAAACCTCAGCCCAAACCCAGCCCAACCAAATCCAACCCAACGCAACAAACCGGCCCAACCCGCTCCCTCCTTCTCAATCTCCCCGTGGCCCAGTTTGGTTCCCTCCCAGCCGGTCCACCTCCCTTCCGGTCAGCCCAGCTCCAGCCAGCGCTTCCCTCTCCCACGCCAGCTAGCCCAGCCCGGTCCGCTCCCTCAACCCGCGCACGCGCGTCTTCTCTCTATCACCTGGGTCCCGCGCGTTAGCCACGCCATCCCCGCTCTGTCTCGCTGATCGCCAGGGCCCGCCTGTCGGTTCCTCCGGCTACCTCGCGCAACATCCGCGCGGCATCACCGCCGAGATCGCTGGCCTTCCTTCTGGGGCACGCACGTCTAGATCTCAGCCGGCCTTCTTTAAAACGCCTGCGACCCCTGTGCCCTCCTCCCATCGCCGAGCTCTCCTTCCCCGACCCCGGTCCCGCTGCGCACGGGGATTCCAGCGGAGGAGCTTCGTCGAGCCACCTTTGTGCCGCCGCAATTCCGCGCCTACACCGCCGATTCTTGACTTCTATGCACGGCTACCGCTTCACGAGGGGGTAATGACCACGCCGTGCCCCTTTCATCCTTTCTTCTCCCGCTGCGCGTGCGAGAATTGCTCGCCGTGGTTGTAGTGTGCCGTCGGCGCCATTGCGCGCGGCGTTCTAGCCCTAAATCCACCGTTCCAGAACGCCCAGAGGCTTTGATACCTCGCGCTCCCTCTCCTAGGCCTAGCTCTGCTCGAGATCGACCCCCGGACGGCCGAATTTGGCCGACTCCGAGGAGCTCCGCCGCCGTGCGCCATAGAGCATGCCATTCCTTTTGCTGCAGCCCCGCACGGACAACGGTTCCGCTTGAGTTTCGCTCTTTGCACCCCCACAGTCACGTTTGCACCTGGTTTTGACCACCACACGGCACGAACAGGACCTCACCGGCGAACATCACCGAGCATAACCGCCCGCGCTGCCGAATCCGCATCCCTGAACCTTGCCGAGCCCAGCTCAGTGCCCAGATGGATTAGCCACGTCGCGTAGGTCCTTCCCGACCCAAACTCCGCTCGATTCAGCCCCGGGAACACCGTTTTGGTGAAGTCCAGCTCAACTCCGCCGCCTCTGCTCGCCACCGGCGGCCTTCCGCCGCCGCCCGCGCCCCATCCATCCAGAGCCGCCCGATCTGAAACAAGCGTCCCAGATTAGATCCGGTTCCCATCAAACCAGAGCCACGCGATTGCGATCCAACGGCCGATATCTAAAGATACCGGTTCGGCCTGGATTTTTTGCTAAACAACCCCTGCACTTCATGAGTATCAACCCGCGCTCCGTCCAGTTCAAAAGAAATTCCAACCAGGTCCAGTTTTTAGCTTTTAGGCCCCTGACTTTCCTGGTTTTTGTACCCGCAGTTCAAGCCCTGCAGTTTTGCGAGTTAGACCCCAGATCTAAGGTTTAATTATGTTTTAGTCCCTGGTTTTTGCAGAAAAATTCCAGAAACTCTAATTTTCTTACAGTTAAGCCCCTGGACCTTGTTTTAGCTCTAGTTTTCACATTCTAGCTCCGTTTTAGGCGTTCTTTATGTCCACGCGATCGTTGTAACGCGTAGAATAGTTCTAGCTTAGTTTTGTTTACTGTTTTTATGTATTGTTGTACTGTTTCTTAGTTTTTGCTATTGTTTGCATGTATGTTTATGTTGTGTATTGTCTTTGGCCATGTATTCGTGAGTAGACGTTGATCCATCTGAGGAGCCTCAGTACCAGTACCAGGAGCCATTTTCGGAACAGTTTTAGCAGCAGGAATAGTTTGAGGAAGACAAGTATAACATGAACAACACCTATCACTTTTAAATACAATTTCATACTGCATTTTAATACTGTATGCCTATAAGGAATTTCCTAGCCACTTTATATCCTTTATATATATATCCCTTTTATTACATTTTGGCTAGTTGTGCTAGGTGCCGCACTATAACACACTTGGTCCTTTTTAATTAATTTGATTAATGGTATATGCAACTTAATTCTGAGAGTGACCCGTTTGAGTGGCTCACGTCTCGTTAAAATATGGTTTTGTTAGAAGCATGGTTTAGGGGGGCCAGCATGGTGCTAACTGCCTGGTTGGCCACTCTCCATAAGGACCGGTTCATAGAGCGACAACCTGGGACAACAGCGCTACCACAAGACTGGAATGGGACGGTCTTGGCTTACTAATTAGGTCATTTTGGTTCGGGAGTAACTTACCGACAGGGCAGGAGGGGTGGTGAGCTTCAATGGTCCCTGCGCTACGAGGCTTGGTCTGTGTACCCCCTCGAGGTGGGCCCCATCGTTGCGGAGCCTGATTCCTTAGCGGTTACACCTTACTAACGTGATCCTTTGTAACGGCCTCGTAGTGAGTTTGCTAGTCGTCTCACCTAAGGAAGTGTGATGAACAACTAGCGTAGCTCACGACTTGTGGGTAAAGATGTACAACCACTGCAGAGTGTAAAACCGGTATACTAGCCGTGCTCACAGTCATGAGCGGCCCAGATCCTCCTTTTGATTAGTGGGGTTATCTTCCTTTGGTTAGGAGGGTTTCCCCGGGTGGCTTGGTTTGGTATGGTTCTCAGTAGTAACATGATAAATGTTGATTAATTACTATGTAACCGGGTTTATCGTAATTCATCAATTTGTAGTAAATAGCCTTAATAAAATTTTGCAAAGACTTAAAAGCTAATGCAGTTGAGTCAGACAACCTTAGAGCCTCATAGTTTGTGCTATACTTGTTGAGTACAAGTTGTGTACTCACTCTTGCCTACTCTACTCTTTTTCCTCTTGGGGATACTCTACTGCTGCTCAGTTCCTACCGACGCGAGGGAGTTCACCCGGAGCTACCAGGAGTACGATGACTTCTAGGCGTTCGTCTCCCAGTCGACGTCCATGTGGTGTCCAGCTTCGTCGAGAGTTTTCGTACTTGTACTTTACGCTTCCGCTGTATCAGACATTTTGTCATTAATGTAATAAATAACCTTCGTACTCGCTTTATTATATCTTTTACGTGATATGTGCTGTGATATATTGTTCATTCTGTTGTATATACGTGTGACTTGATCTTGTCACGTATATGATTGCTCGGTTTATGTCCTTTTATAAACCGGGTGTTACAGAGTGGTATCAGAGCTATATCGACTGTAGGATGAAAGCCTAGATAGAACTGGTCGAGTTTTAGGTCTTCTTCTCTCTAAGCCTTGTCTGCTGAAACTATTTTGCTATTATATTCCTTGAATTCTAAGATTTTTACTCGTTTTGCCTTGATTATCTCTATAGAATAGTTTCCGTAGATTTTGGCATGAAGTAAGTCGACTGACCATCATAGGTGTAAGCTAAATGACCCCTTTATAATAGGGAAAATTCGATTCATGCCACCACAACTCCGTGAATTTGGGTGTCATGTTGAAAATCATGCCACTCAATGGCATGATTTTCAACATGAGATCCAATTTCAAGAAATTGGAGTGGCATGGATCCAACTAACCCTTTATAATAGCACGATAGAACGTTCTGCGACACGTTGTGTTAGTCGAGTTGTGTGTTAACCTCGACTAAAGCATGAACTTTTGAATGCTTGTTATTATGCTACATGTTTGATTTGCATCTTTGGTTGATTGCATAGCTTAGTAGTTAAATTTGTTTAATAAAAATTAGTCTAAAGTTAAAAGTTAATTAATTAATAAAATGAGTTAGATCGTTGGGGGTAAAACCATCCACTCTATCCTCTCTACCTTATCATGCCTTGGGCTTCTGTCTTGCTTGTAGAGAAGAAGGATAGCGCGAAGAGGATGTGATATTCTAGGATCCACTGACGAGGACGTCGGTTTCTGTAAGGGGGTAGGGATGTGACACCCCAGCCTACAGATAGTACAGGAGGATTTGAGAATCTCTCAGACAAGGCAGAAGAGTTATGCTATAGTTCCCTTTCTTCGGCTTTATGCAACACCCATCGGGAGTTAGCAGCAGTGATGCATGGGTAGTGTTATCCAAATAAGATAGAACCTTACATAGTGAGGTTTTCTCTTTTCTTTGACCTTACCAATCTATGCTTCCTTTTATCCCAGATCAGATGTCAGCTGAACAAAACAACCTTGGAGATAGTGCAATGGGTGATGGTGTTCATGCAATAGTCTCCATGGAGCAGCCGATAACGGTACAAGATCAGTCTTTGCAAACAACATACCACCCGAAGAATGGTGAGAAGGCTTGCCCATGTTGCCAATTCTACGGCGTCCCTTGTCGTCAAGTTCGTGCGACTGAAGATGAAGCTACAACTAGGAGGAACCAGAGGTTGTTCTCCAGTACAAAGAGAAAGAGGTCTCATCAAGAGCAGCTAGCAGAGGATTCCCTTTTCCTTGACGGTCCATCGGTCGAAGAGCTACAGACCATCTAGAAGAGAAAGGATCCTGAGTGCTCTAGAGATACACAGGTCAAGAACCAAGCACTCTATGATTATGTTGATGGGTTGACGATCACTATGAATGTGATTCAGCCACGCGGTCGCAAGGAGTCCAAAAAGCAAGCAACATAAATAATGCAAGATGGGATGTTAAGTTCACAGGGAGGTCAACCAAGTAGCGCCATTCACCACCACCGCAAGTGCTACAAATGGGGGCAAAAAGGTCATTATGCCAAAGGTTTCTACAGAAACGCTTGTCACCGGTAGCACAGCATGCCTAGAATGATCAGGACCAACAGCAGGTGATACCAGTGTGCAGTGATCGTACAAAGCATGAGCAATCCAAGAAGGGACCAAAAGAGTACCTCCAGGGTAGAGTTCACCATGTGTCAGTAGAAACCATTCGGGATGATAGTCCAGTCATTCTTGGTATGCTTCTGGTCAACTCATTCCCAGCCTCAGTGTTGATAGATCCTCGTGCTACACATTCATTCATCAGCACACAGTTTGCTGCTAAGCATGAGATATTGAAGCTTCCCATGAGGAAGAGAATGGTTGTCAAATCATCAGGAAAAGAACAGATCTCCAGTTACATATGTCCTCGAGTCAGCATAAGGATAGACGAGGCAACCTTCCCTGAGGACCTTATTGTAATGGAGTCAACAGGAATCGACATCATTCTTGGTCAAAATTGGTCAGCTCGAAACAAACTTGTGATGCAGCCTACCAAAAGAGTGGTAAAGGTTCAAACCTCGTCAGGAGAGCAAATTGAGCATGAGGTTCAACATACTTCCAACTCAAGTCATGTGGGTATGAGAATCCGACTCCGAAGTGAGTAGAACTTAATCCCATCCTTGTTTCTCTATGCTAGCCAGCCTAGAATCTCGGGACGAGATTCCTGTAAGGGGGTAGGATTTGTAACACCCTAATTTAATTTTCCTATTTAATAATAAATTTAATTGGTTTTATTTAATTTTCTTGGATTTAATATGCTTAGCCTTGCATTTATAATTTATTTTTGCTTCATAAAGTAATTAAAATTTATTTTAGGGCTAACATGTGTGTGCACTCATGCTGGTGCATTGTTCTTTTGTTTGAGTGCTAGGTTTGAATTCCAATTTGAATTTGAATTCAAATGGTTTTTAGATTGAGTGGTGTTTGAAATAGCAAATAGAAAAGAGAAAGGAAAACCTCAGCCCAAACCCAGCCCAACCAAACCCAACCCAACCCAACAAACCGGCCCAACCCGCTCCCTCCTTCTCCCTCTCCCCGCGGCCCAGTTTGCTTCCCTCCCAGCTGGCCCACCTCCCTTCCGGTCGGCCCAGCTCCAGCCAGCGCTTCCCTCTCCCGCGCCAGCCAGCCCAGCCCGGTCCACTCCCTCAGCCCGCGCACGCGCGTCTTCTCTCTGTCACCTGGGCCCCGCGCGTCAGCCACGCCATCCCCGCTCTGTCTCGCTGATCGCCCGGGCCCGCTTGTCGGTTCCTCCGGCTACCTCGCGCAACATCCGCGCGGCATCACCGCCGAGATCACCAGCCTTTCTTTAGGGGCACGCACGCCCAGATCTCGGCCGGCCTTCTTTAAAACGCCCGCGACCCCTGTGCCCTCCTCCCATCTCCGCAGCGCCGCCTCAAACCCTAGCCACCACCGCATCTTGGAGCTCGGAGCGGAAACCGCCCCTGCGCCGTCGTGCACTCGGCATTCCACAACGCCTCCACCACCGCAACCTGACGCAGGAGCTCCGCCGTGGGACCAGGATCCTCGCCGAGCTCTCCTTCCCCGACCCCGGTCCCGCTGCGCACAGGGATTCCAGCGGAGGAGCTTCGTCGAGCCACCTCTACGCCGCCGCAATTCCGCCCCTACACCGCCGATTCTCGACTTCTATGCACGGCTACCGCTTCACGAGGGGGTAATGACCATGTCGTGCCCCTTTCTCCCTTTCTTCTCCAGCTGCGCGTGTGATAATTGCTTGCCGTGGTTGTAGTGTGCCGTCGGCGCTAGTGCGCGCGGCGTTCTAGCCCTAAATCCACCGTTCCAGAACGCCCATTGGCTTTGATACCTCGCGCTCCCTCTCCTACGCCTAGCTCCGCTCGAGATCGAGCCCCGGATGGCCGTGCGCCATAGAGCATGCCGTTCCTTTTGTTGCAGGCCCGCACGGACAACGGTTCCGCTTGAGTTTCGCTCTGTACACCCCCACAATCACGTTTGCACCCGGTTTTGAGCACCACATGGCACGAACACGACCTCGCTGGCGAACCTCGCCGAGCAGAACTGCCCGCGCTGCCGAATCCGCATCCCTGAACCTTGCCGAGCCCAGCTCAGTGCCCAGATGGATTAGCCACGTCGCGTAGGTCCTTCCCGACCCAAACCCCGCTCGATTTATCCCCGGGAACACCGTTTTGGTGAAGTCCGGCTCAACTCCGCCGCCTCTGCTCGCCGCCGCCGGCCTTCCGCTGCCGCCCGCGCCCCATCCATCCAGAGCCGCCCGATCTGAAACAAGCGTCCCAGATTAGATCCGGATCCCATCAAACCAGAGCCACACGATCGCGATCCAACGGTCAATATCTAAAGATACCGGTTCGGCCTGGATTTTTTGCTAAAGAGCCCCTGCGCTTCATGAGTATCAACACGCGCTCCGTCCAGTTCAAAAGAAATTCCAACCAGGTCTAGTTTTTAGCTTTTAGGCCCCTGACTTTCCTGGTTTTTGTACCCGCAGTCCAAGCCCTGCAGTTTTGCGAGTTAGACACTAGATCTAAGGTTTAATTATGTTTTAGTCCCTGGTTTTTGCAGAAAAATCCCAGAAACTCTGTTTTTCTTACAGTTAAGCCCCTGGACCTTGTTTTAGCTCTAGTTTTCACGTTCTAGCTCCGTTATAGGCGTTCTTTATGTCCACGCGATCGTTGTAACGCGTAGAATAGTTCTAGCTTAGTTTTGTTTGCTGTTTTTTATGTATTGTTGTACTGTTTCTTAGTTTTTGCTATTGTTTGCATGTATGTTTATGTTGTGTATTGTCTTTGGCCATGTGTTCGTGAGTAGACGTTGATCCATCTGAGGAGCCTCAGTACTAGTACCAGGAGCCAACTTCGAAACAGTTTGAGCAGCAAGAACAGTTTGAGGAAGGCAAGTATAACATGAACAACACCTATCACTTTTAAATACAATTTCATACTGCATTTTAATATTGTATGCCTATAAGGAATTTCCTAGCCACTTTATATCCTTTATATATATCCCTTGGGTTGCATTTTGGTTAGTTGTGCTAGGTGCCGCGCTATAACACACTTGGTCCTTTTTAATTAATTTGATTAATGGTATATGCAACTTAATTCTGAGAGTGACCCTCTGTGATCTGTGCTTGAGTGGCTCACGTCTCGTTAAAAAGTGGTTTTTCTAGAAACATGGTTTAGGGGGCCAGCACGGTGCTTAGTGCTGGGTTGGCTACTCTCCATAAGGACCGGTTCATAGAGCGACAACCTGGGACAACAGCGCTACCACAAGACTGGAATGGGATGGTCTTGGCTTACTAATTAGGTCTTTTTGGTTTGGAGTAACTTACCGACGGGGCAAGGGTGGTAAGCTTCTATGGCTCTCATACTAAGTGGCCTCGTCTGTGCTTCTGTGTCTTGACGCCCACTAGACCTGCTCCATAGTCGCCGATCCAACCCTCGCGGTTACTCCTTACCAACGAGATTCTTTGTAACGGCCTCGTAGTGAGTTTGCTAGCCATCTCACCTACGGAAGTGTGATGAACAACTAGCGTAGCTCACGACTTGTGGGTAAAGATGTGCAACCTCTACATAGTTTAAAACTTGTATACTAGCCGTGCTCACGGTCATGAGCGGCCCAGATCCTCCTTTTGATTAGTGGGTTTATCTTCCTTTGATTAGGGGGGTTCCCCGGGTGGTTTGGTTTGGTTTGGTTCTCAGTAGTATCATAATTAATTCTGATTAATTACTATGTAACTGGGGTACGGTAATTCATCAACTTGTAGTAAATAGCTTTAATAAAATTTTGCCAAGATTAAAAGCTAATGAAGTTATGTCAGCCAACCTTAGAGCCTCATAGTTTGTGTTATACTTGTTGAGTACAAGTTGTGTACTCACTCTTGCCTACTCTACTCTTTTCCTCTTGTTCTCTTTGGGGACACCCTACTGCTGCTCAGTTTCCGGTGACGCGGAGGAGTTCACCCGGAGCTACCAGGAGTACGAGGACTTCTAGGTGTTCGTCTCCCAGTCGACGTCCCTATGGCGCCCAGCTTCCGAGAGTTTTTCGTATATGTATTTACGCTTCTGCTATATCAGACATTTTTCATTCATGTAATAAATAAACACTCGTACTCGCTTTATTATGTCTTTTTATGTGATATGTGCTGTGATATACCGTTCATTCTGTTGTATATACATGTGACTTGATCCTGGCACGTATATGATTGCTCGGTTTATGTCCTTTTATAAATCGGGTGTTATAGTAGTGTAGCTCTATAATTTAAATGGGCACCAACCTCGTCCCTTATCCATGTTATCCATCTTATACCTAAGAAAGAGTGGGAAGTATGTCCACTAGCCGGGCCGATGAAGTTACTAGGCTTGCCGCTTACCCATAATTCACGGCATGTGGCTAGTACTTTCAAACGCTTAACCACGATCACCAACACACTGCGGCCTTAGCAAATTTATCAACACTGACGGACTTCCGATGAAGAGGTTGAGCAAATCCGTCCATGGTCCTTATAGTGATTGCATGAAGTAAACAATCAACTCATATGAATCTCACGAGTGACAGGAAATCACCCGACTTTTATCGGTCCTATTAGTATAGCATCTAGTTGGACTCTGTTTTTAGTGTTCAAACAATTGGTACCTAAGATTATGCATCTTGATTTTCATTCAACTCCAATAACTAAAATGCACAAGAAAATAGTAATAAGTTGCATAAAATAATAGGATTATGCACCGGGGCTTGCCTGTATCGGTGTCTATAGAGTCAGTGGACTTTAGTTCTTCCGAATCAGAGTTCGGAGCTTCAGTTAATTTAACATTGTTCCGAGCTTCAGAGAAATCCTCGGCTGGTTCCTGAATAAACTCGTACGTTTCATCTACTAACGATGTTTCTATATGCAATGTAGTAAATGTAAATTAGTGAAGTGCTTGAGTATAGCTTTCCTTCACTAAAAAGTCGTTATCCAATAAAACTCAAGTCAAGAAAACAACCATTCATTTTCTATTTACTGAGCAGTCATTTATGGAGTAAAAGTAACCACAAGGAACTCCATAGAATACCAAATCTAGCTATACTTTATACTAAGAAACATGGTTTGAAGTCAAAAAGTGGATTTATTTCAAAATAAACCACAGAAAGGTTTTTAAATAAATCTTTAAACAAAATAAAGAAGTAAATTTTAAAAACATGAGTTAAAGTCTACTAATGTGTTTTGAGAAAAGTTTGACATGCTTCAAAGGTCACATGTTCAAAGCTTATTTAAAATATGACTTCCAAAATAAAAGATCCATGTTTAAAATACCTATGAACTAATTCTATTTTTAAAACCAACTACGCAAAGTTTCAAAGCAAGCTCATAGCATCATCATATAGAGTTACTCATAAAGAACAAAACAAAATTAATTTGACATTTTTCTGATTTTTCTACATTTTTCTAGGATTTTTCAAAGTTCAGCACATAAATTAAAGAAAAGGGTTTTGATCTTTTACAGAAAGGTCCCCAGGAATAAAAGATTCCTTACAAATAGGCCCTTGGCCGGATTTGGGAAGGGGAACAGAGAGAGACTGTAACAACCTAATTTAATTTTCTAGGGTAGAGAAGCTCCACGGGATGAGTTCGCCCGGGGAAGGACAAGCTCCAGCGGTGGCGGTGTGCTCCCGTGGGCGACCAGCAAGGTGGCGGTGTGCAGCAGTGTGGCGGGCATGCCAGAGGCCAGCAAAGCGGCTTGGGTGGCGGCGGAGTGCCTAGGGGCGGAATCAGCGGCGGCGCGCTCGCCGAAGGAGGAAAACAGGGGCGGGTCTTGGCGGCGCGGCGTGGCAAGGGGAGGGAGGCCAACAAGAGGAGGAAAGTAGGTACAAAAGGAGCTAGGAAGGCTTGGCGGCGTTCCAGTGGCGGCACAAAGCCGAACCACGGCGAGGGAACCGGTGGCGAGGCAAAACCACGGCGGCGGCGGCGGTACTCTGTTTTCCAGCAGAGAAGGGGAAGAAGAAGACTAGCAAGGGTGGTTTTGTAATTCCAAAAAGTTGAGGGGGCTAACTGTAAAATAAAATTCCCCACTGATCTAGGGCTCAAATGAAAAAGTGCCCAACATGAAAATTGTTCAACTTTTCAAGATCTACAACTTTCATGTTATGCAAATTTTCACTAGATCAAAGGATTTTTGGAATATTTTCAAAAAATACAAAAGAACTTTATTCCAATAAGGAAAAATACTTTTGATAGCAAAAATTACTATATTTTTCGGCTAAAATGCAACAATGCTACTAAAGTAATTATTCTTAGCATATTTGCAATAAGGCCCATAACAAAGTTTAAATTACTCCCTGAGTGAAAACTTTTGCACAAAGGGACTTATAGTTTTTTTTATAATTACAAAAATATCCCTACTTTTGCACAAAATATTTTTAACTATCGAACATTAATAAACACAAAATCCACACATTAAACTATAATTTAGTAGCTAGACACCTGAGGTGTCACAATTAGTATAGTCATAGAATATATCCTCCTCAATGTTGAATGGGAACTCCGGAGGTAGGATTTCATCCTCCTCCAGGTCTTCTGGTTCGAAAGAATGTTCGACGAGTGAGTCGGGCTGGATTATCAGGGATTGTGTGGACTCAATTACCGTATCTTCTCGTTGGCTTGAGAATCTAACTACTGGGAGTGGTTCCGCCCTCAACTTCCTGGAGTGGGCTTTTTTTGGTCTCCCCTTGTCCTAAAGTTGAGGCACGGCCTGCCCCAGCTGGGTTTGCTTCAGTTCTTGGACTTCACTTGGTCCATTTGAGCCTGAATCGGTACTCTGATATTTTATGTGATTTTGTGTCGGGCCAAAGTGTGCTTGTAACCTGCATATTAGCTTGAAAACATAACTTGCATATTCTAAAAGGTAAAGTGTGATTTAGGAACTTTATTGGATAAAGATGCGTGTAAGAAATGCAAACTCTCATGATTTTCTGATCAAGTTGACGCCTGGAAATGGTCGTTAGTGAGCGTCAACAGTACCTCTACCCCCAACTCTTACAAGAGGACTCTAAACTATAAAAGAGAGAAGAGAGTGCAAGTGTGAGATGCTCCTATTCTTACCCCCTCCCCTCATATTTATAGGGGTGAACAAGGGGGCCTTCATGTAGTGAATTAGTAGGGGAGGCACTTGGAACCGCCTTAAGGAAACACCCAAGAACCTTCATGCCAAAGGAGATGGGCGGTGGTGACATGGCATGGTCGGCCGAGCATGGTGATGCTCGGCCGAATGCCACATGGCCTCGATCACCTCTGTTTTTCTCTGGGAGACTTGTATGTCAGTCCCAATGTCGGTTTGCATGCCCCGGCTGTCCTTAAGTCGATTTAGGTGCTCTGGTGGGCCAATGGATCCTTGTAATCACGCCTGATTGGTCGAGACGTGTCACCATGTTTATTGCTATGTGTCTTCTCATGTGTAGCTGTCAAGCAGGCCCTTTTTAATCCTTATGTTTGGCTGAGCATTTATACCTTGGATCATTCTTGCTAGTTTCCTGGATTTTTTATCCAAATTCACCTGCACACATTTCCAGACTAGCATATGTGGAATTGTTAACAAATCATTCTATGCTAGCATTTATTCCCTTTGATGCTCTTATTTCGCATGATAGTTGACGATCAAAATAGGTCGAAATAGACTGACAACATGGGTGGGGCCTGCCTGTCGGGCCTTTCTCCTACCCGTGCTCGGGCAGGACTCTCGCCGAGTTCAACTCGGCTTTGGAATGCTCTGCTGCAGCCCCTCCTTGGCACGCACACCAAGGCACCTGAATGCCATATTTATAATGCCCGTGGCGCCCTGGCCATCCCATCGAAGCCGCCGCCTCTGCTCTTGCGCAAACCCTAGCGCCACCTTCGCCTTGCTCGAGCTTGACCGCGCCGCCACCGTTTAGTCGCTCCCTCCTTGCTTGGAGCCACCTTCAAGCTTCTTGATGGGTTGAGCAAGGTAGCGCCCCTTCTTTCCCACCCTATCTCGCCTCCTCGCACATGGAATCGCTCGCCGAAGCTTGCTTCGGCGACCCGCTCTGCCTTTTGTCGTCAAGCACCCCCGCTTGTCCTATGTTTCGCCCATCTGAGCCTCGAGATGAGTTTGTCATGCCATGATCTCACTCCCAGGCCGAGCCGCGGCTAAAACCATGGCCAGAATCGTGTAAACACGATCCTCTGACAAGCTGCCACCGTCCGAGCTCGTTGCCGGCGTACAGCGCTGTCGCCGCACCGCCCCTTTTGGTTTGAGCCACCAGATCTAGATCCAACGACCCAGATCGGGTTTGACCTGAGTGAAACCGCCATCAACCCTAGCTTATTTTTCAAAAAGGCCCCTCAATTTTTCTAAAATCAATCTGGGGTCCAAGCCAGTTCAAAAATAATTTCATAACAGTCCTTTTATTTCAATTTTAGCCCTTGGTTTCTATAAAATTAACCTGTGCTCCAGGCACCCCTGTTTTGCAAGCTAACCCCTAAAGTTTAGGTTTAATTTCATTTTGGCCCCTATTTTCTTCAGATCTAACCCCTGAAAGTTCAAATCTTTTACAAATAAGCCCCTGAAACCTTGTTTTGGCCATAACTTTCTCGTTTTACCTCCGTTTGCAACGATTCTTGCGCTCACACGATTATTGCAACATGGACAATAGTTCTATAATTTTTCTTTGTACTATATTTGGTGTACTATTTTTTATATATTGTACTTGTTTGCTTGTATGTACTTGTATGGTGTGATAGACAGTATGCTGGAGGAACATCAAGACCAAGGTTTCGAAGGATCGCATCAGAGCAGCAGTTTGAGGAAGGCAAGTGGTCCTTGATCATGCTTGTGATCCCAGAAAAATCACTAAATACACTTTACTTTATATGCATGCATGTGTATATTATCTGATGGAATCCCAAATTAAGGTTATGCCTAGTTTTGTTTATCCATTCCTTGACTAAACCTGAGTTATTTAATTTATGTTGGGTAGTATTGCTAGTTGCTTTTACCTTGGGCCATGGTTGGTTAAAGATGAGACAAATGCGACACCTATTTTACTTCATGTTCATACCTAGTTACTAGTTAATGTTGTTAAACAAGATCGTATGTTTTAATTGGAACATGGAGAACCACCCAGGAATATAGTACAACCACAATACTATATGGCTCTGGCCTTGGCTGATTAATTAGAAAATCTAGTACTTAATGATCTTACCGAAAGGGCAAGAGGGGATGCATTGATGGGGTATAGTCTGGTCCTCTTGGGGTAGCAGCCTTAGCTAAGGTGCTAACCATTAGGGAGGTTTATACTCTGCTTTGACTTAAAACCTTAGCGGACTGTCATTTACTAGGGAATCTTTGTAAAGGCCTCATACCGTCCCTATGCAATCATACCTCGGAAGTGTGGTATTGTGTTTGATCAGCACAGCATGGTTGGGTTCAAAGTTCTTCGGAACTTTTACATGAAATTTGGGTAAAGTGTACAACATTTGCAGAGTGAAAACTCATATCAGTCGTACTCACGGTCAAGAGCGGTTTGGATCCTCACATGATAATTGAACTTGAAGATGATCTAAATCGATGTTTTTTATGATGCTGATATTTATTTCAGTTACTTACATGTGGGTTAATGGTATAAACATACATTTCCATAATGCTTGCTAATAAAACTTGACCAACAAAAAGTGTTTATCTCAGTTAAACCATGTCAGCTATTCCTTGATTTGGTCTTGCATGTATTATAATTCCCTACCACTTGTTGAGTAT
This sequence comes from Panicum virgatum, assembly GCF_016808335.1. Lineage (NCBI taxonomy): Eukaryota > Viridiplantae > Streptophyta > Magnoliopsida > Poales > Poaceae > Panicum > Panicum virgatum. The sequence continues at coordinate 31,634,674 of NC_053150.1, read as the reverse complement.
CAACCATAAGTGGACCACTCTTGCATAAACGCTGTTCAGACCAAGATAATTGCCCAGAGTACACCGAAGATTTCGAGGAGTTCTAAGCGTATGTCTCCCGGTCAACTACCTTTGAAGATAAAGTTTTGTTGTTACTCTGAGACGTTTATTTATCTTGGTTAAGATTAAGAATTTTTGTTCATGTAATAAAGTTCTTAATACTCTCTTTCATTATGGTATTATAATGATATACTTGAGATGTCTATCGTATATGTGTGAACCTAATTTTAGCGCATATATGAGATGCATTCGGTTTTTTTTCCACTACTAGAAAATGGGCCAAAGGTCCTGGCCAAAGGTACCAGCTGCTTTTGCAACCGGTACTGATGCCACGCATCAGTACCGGTTCCAAAAGCAGCTGGTACCTTTGGCCAGCGGCGATCAAAGGTAAGGGGTTTGGTGCCTAAAGGGCGGACAATGGCACCGGGTTTTGCCATGACCCGGTGCCGCCACGTGCCCACAACAAAGGCACCGGTTGGTAACTTCAACCGGTGCTTATGCCTGTTGTTTGGCACCAGTTGTTGAGCATCAACCGGTGCCTTTGAGCCACGCCTATAAATACCCCAACCCCTCCCCCCTCCAAGCTGTCGTGAACTCACTGTTCATGGCAGCTGAGTGAGGGGAGGGGAGGCAAATTTTTGTTTTTTTTTCAAAAAAGGTTAGTTATTTTTCTCCATAACTTAGCAATTGGGTTTTAGAAGCAGTTATCACTTAATTTAGTTTATACATGTGATAATTATTTTTAGTTGTAGTATTTTATTGTAGTTATATGTGTTATCAATTTATTTGATATGGGAATACTATCAAATTATTGTATTTATATGTTTTATCAATTTATTTTATAAGTGAACAGTATCTATTTATTATAGTTATATGCATTATCAATTATATATTTGAATTCAAATTTTGTATGGAAATATTATCAATTACATATGCAAGGGTGCTTTATTTAGTTCAATTCAAAATTCCAAAACTTTACAAGATTCCACATTCGAGATCCATGCTGCGCCACTTCGAGATCCGCAGCTCAGCTAGGCCAGAAGGCCACATGGGTCATTTCTTGTACAAAAATATAAAGTTTCATATAGAGAAACAAAGTTTTTACATAGTCATGCAGTCAGAAGGCCATATGCATCGTTATAATTTTGTAGTTCAGTTTTATTAATAGCATATTCAATATTAGTTATAAATTGGTAGTATGAATGAACTATTTGTACACTACAATGATGTATATAAATGTATTGTGGACCCAGATGAGTCGGCAATGGATGTACATGGCCGACCGGCGTTCAAAGGAGTTCATTGATGGCGTGCATGAATTCATAGAAGCGGTCGAGAAACACAAGTATGGCGGTTTCGTTCATTGTCCATGCAAATTCTGTAAGAATGAGAAGGATTACTCATCATCAAGAACCATCCATAGTCACTTGTTCAATAGTGGTTTCATGCCAAACTACTATGATTGGACCAAGCATGGCGAAAGAGGAATTATGCTGGATAATAATGTAGAAGAAGAGGACAGGATTCCTGACTTTGCAACCAATTATAATGCCTTTTTCAATGACACTGCAATGGGTAACACCTTGCCGGCGATAACATACGAGGCAAAAAAAGTTGTTTGTCCTTTAGGATTAGAGGCACAGAAGATACATGCTTATCCTAATGACTGCATCCTATATCGAGGTGAGTCAAGAAGAGGGTGCCTGCCAAGGTGATGTGATATTTCCCTCTAATGCCATGTCTAAAACATTTGTTCATGAACAAAACAAATGCTAAATTGATGCGATGGCACAAAGAAGAACGTAAGCAAGACAATATGTTGAGACACCCCGCTGATGGGTCGCAGTGGAGAAAAGTAGACAGAACATTCCCAACATATGCAAATGATGCGAGGAATATAAGGTTCGGCTTAAGTACGGATGGCATGAATCCTTTCGGTGAGCAGAGCAGTGGCCATAGTACCTGGCCTGTGACACTCTGTATATACAACCTTCCTCCCTGGTTGTGTATGAAGCAGAAATTCATTATGATGCCGGTGCCTATCCCCGGCCCGAAGCAACCCGGTAACGATATAGATGTGTATCTGAAACCACTGATTGAGGAACTTCTATTGTTGTGGAAAGAGGAGGGTGTTCGTATGTGCGATGCGCACGCATAGGATCATTTTAACCTTCGTGCATTGCTTTTCGTAACCACCAACGATTGGCCAGCACTAAGTAACCTCTCCGGACAATCCAATAAGGGTTATAGGGCATGAACCCATTGTTTAGAACAAACCGACAGCACGTACCTCAAGCACTGTAGGAAGATCGTGTATATGGGTCATCATCGATTTCTTCCGATCAAGCACCCATTAAGGAGGAGCCATGCTCACTACGATGGAAAGGCATATCATCGTACCAAGTCTAGGCACCGTTGTGGGAAAATGGTGTTTGAAATGGTCAAAGATATAAAAATAGTATTTGGAAAAGGACCCGGCAGCAGATCAGTGCAGAGTGATGAAGGACATGCACCTATGAGGAAGAAGAAGAGTATTTTTTTGGGAGTTACCTTATTGGGAAGTCTTAGACGCCCGCCACGAAATTGATGTGATGCACCTACCAAAAAATCTTTGTGTGAACCTTCTAGGCTTCCTTGGTGTCTATGGTAAGCCAAAGGATACATTGGAAGCGCGGCAAGATCTTCAACGTATGAAACAATGGGCCGCCCTACATCCAGAAAAAAGAGATAAAGGACGTCATTATCTAGGTCCTGCGTGCTACACTCTTAGTAAGGAAGAGAAGCAAAGTATGTTCGACTGTTTGAACAGTATCAAGGTCCCATCAGGCTACTCTTCGAATATAAAGAGGCTACTGAACTTGAAAGAGAAGAAATTCGCACACGTAAAGTCCCATGACTGTCACGTGTTGATGACGCAATTGATTCCAGTTGCACTTAGAGGTATTCTACCAGCTAATGTTCGAGCAACAATTATAAAGCTATGCACCTTTCTCAACATAATTTCTCAGAAGGCAATCGATCCAACGAGTTTAAGCAGGCTACAAGAGGATGTTGTCCAAACTTTAGTCAGTCTTGAAATGATATCTCCTCCATCATTCTTCAATATTATGACGCATCTTCTAGTTCACCTGGTCAAAGAGATTGGTATTCTCGGTCCTGTTTTCCTTCATAATATGTTCCCTTTTCAACGATACTTTGCAGTCCTAAAGAAATACGTTCGTAATCGGGCTCGTCCAGAAGGAAGCATTGCGAAGGGTTATGTCACAGAGGAGGTCATTGAGTTTGTGTTGACTATGTGGAAGAACTCTGCCCAAATGGGATTCCAGTATCACATCATGAGGGGCGGCTGATTGGAAAGGGCACACTTGGAAGAAAATCAGTAAATGCCACAGATCATGCCACGTTGAACAAAGCACATCTCACAGTTCTGCAACAATCAGCCTTGGTGGCTCCATACATGGAGAAGCACATGCAAATTGTGCGAAGCATATACCCATTGAAGTCTGAGACATGGATTACAAAACATCATAACGATACATTCGCCACCTGGTTGCAGAAGGAAATTGTAAGGAACATGGCACCATTTATGCCATTTCAAGTGATTTTGGTGATCAAATGACAACACAACACTTGGACTAATATGATTGTTAAGATGACCATTCTCAGGCTTTTAGATTCAAGTGATGACAAAGAGAAAGAGAAGATAGGCATAGCAAGGCCCGAAGGGCTGCCCCTACGGGGGAGCCGCCCCTCGCGGGTCTCAGGGCAGCGCCCTGAAAGCTCTTCGGATCAGGAGCACCGGAAGAACCGACGCCAGGGGCATCGGTGCATCCGACACTTGTCGGAAGAACCGACGCTATGATATTTGGTGCAGAAGGGAAACGAAGCCAAGTCAGCCTATGGGCACCGGTTGAACCGACGGTCCAAGAAAGGGCATCGGTGCATTGGGCGTCCTTTGTTCCAGAGACGATGTCAAGTGCCCAGGAGAAGTTTCTTCAGCACCGGTTTAACCGACGGTGCATCGGAGTATGGCATCGGAGCAATGACGTCAGCGCCAAGGAGAAGATTCTTAAGCACCGGATGAACCGGTGATGCATCAGTACAAAGCATCGGTTCAACCGGTGATCACTACGTCAGCTGTCAGAAGCTCAACGGCTACTTCGGTTTATGAGTGACCGGATGAACCGACGCTACCCCTGCCAGAGGCATCGGTTCAACCGGTGATACGCAGAACTTCAGCTGACCGTTGGAGCAACGGCTACAAGACTTGGTGGCCTATATATACGCCTCACCCCGGCCATTTAAAGGGTGCTGGTGTTGCTGGACATCCCACACACACCCAAGAACATCTCCAACCACCATAGAGCTTCATTGTACATCATATAGGCTTAAGCACACTTGTGAGAGTGCTTAGTGCTTGTAATAGGGATTAGTTCTTGCGAGAGATCCCTTGAGAGAAGTCTTGCTGCGGCAAGCAACTTGTGATCCGTCGTGTGACCCTCCGTCTTGGTGTGGAGTGGCAACGACACTTTGTGTGGGGGAAGAGGAGGCCCCCTCCTTGGTGGAGAAGCTCCGTAGTGGATTACGGCCGAGTGACCGAGAGAGACGGTGGCGGTGCACGAGACTCGGTGTCTTAGGGGCACTTGCCTTTGCTTGCCGGCATCGCCTTGGTGGCGAAGTGCAAGACGGTGATCGGAAGAGCCTCGGTGTCCCGTGGACGTAGGCGTTTGTGCCGAACCACGTTACATGACCGTGTCTACTCGGGAGTTTGCATCCCTCTTGCACTTACCTCTTTACTTACCGCTTTACGTTTCCGCATTTACTCTATCTTGTGTACCTTTACTTTCCTAGTTAGTTTTATTAGGATTGGCTAGGTTGCAAGTCTTTTAGGGGTAAGTAGAGAGTAGCATAGATAAACCTTAGTCATAACTAGCATGTATAGGACGTGTTAGGTTTATCTTATGCAAATAGTTTGAGCCCTAGGTTAAAAAGCGTTTAGCGACCCTATTCACCCCCTCCCCCTCTAGGGTCGGACACCCCGGTGATCCTTACAGAAGTCATGGCCAACAATCAAATTCATGAGCAGCTAGCTTGGCTGGCCAGGGGTCCGGAAAATTCAATCCTGATGTACCAAGGATATGAAATTAATGGTTACACATTTTATACAAGAGCCCAAGATAACAGGAGCACCAATCAAAATAGTGGTGTCCCTATAGATGCCACCGACTCTAGTGACCAAACGAACTCATATTTTGGTTACATTGAAGAGATCTGGGAACTCGACTATGGGTCGTTGAAGATACCTCTATTTCGTTGTCAATGGGTTAAACTCACAAGAAAAGGTGTCGATATCGACGAGTACAGAATGACAACGGTAGACCTCAAAGAGCTTGGCTATCGAGACGAACCATTCGTCCTAGCTAAAGATGTCACTCAAATTTTCTATGTGCAGGACATGTCTAGCAAACCGAGAAAGGACAAGTCCAGAAATAAATCAAGTTTTGTAGGTGCCGGAGATGAGCCAAAGCGCCATATTGTTCTGGCATGAAAAAGGAAAATTGTGGGAGTCGACGATGTCAGAGATGAAGAAGAATACAATAAGGTTGAAGATATGATTCCGTTCGCAGTGGAGGTTGCCACAAGTATTCTTTTAGCCGAAGAGGAGGCTCCGTACGCACGTCATGATCATAATGAAGGGACGATTGTAAAGCGAACCATTGTTAATATTCCCTTAGTTGAATGATTATGTCTTGTAATATTTTCTGTGAACCTTATCAGATTTCTTATACAATGAGTTGATTTATTGGGCAATTAAATAACTTATTATGCAATTAAAATGATTAGTTATGCACCTAAATGATTTATCATGTAGTAATTAGAATTATTGTGCATTTAAATGATTTATTATGCAATTATTTGATTTATTATGCAATTAAAATAATTAGTTATGCACCTAAATGATTTATTATGTAGTAATTAAAATTATTGTGCATTTAAATGATTAATTATGCAATTATTTGATTTATTATGATTTATTATGCAATTAAAATAATTAGTTATGCACCTAAATGATTTGTTAGGCAATTATAAGAGAAAAAGAAGCGAACGAGCGCTAGCTTGGCTGGTGGTAGTGCGGCAGCGAAAACCACCAGGTCGGGGGTTCGATCCCCGACTCGCACAGGAAAAAAACTCCCTCGCTTGTCCCATGTCCAAAGCACTGTGGAGCCCGGCCTAACTCATAAGGCGACGGGCCCCCATGTACGGGTGGGGCAGGGGTTCGGGGGTTTTCTTGGCCTGCTGTGAGAAGGTCATTCTACCTCTCAAACAATACCGTGGGGGCGGTCTTACCCCCCATAGGTCAAGTTTTTTTTATAAGAGAAAAAGAAAGACGAAAAGAAAAGAGAACCATTGGTACCGGTTCGAAAATCCAACCAGTACCTTAGCGGCCTATTTGGGAAAAAAAAGTGGGGCATCGCGCGGGAGTCGAACTGTGGCCGCGGAGCCCAAATTACATCGCGTTACATTGAGATACTGAAGAATTCCATTCAACTCCAGTCAAAGTAGACAGAAAAGTTAACTTCAAAAGGCCTAAGGTACCGGTTCCAGAAGTCCACCCGGTACTATAGGTGGTTTTCATTTCCCGCCCGTTGGGGCCTAAGGCACCGGGTGTGCCAAGAACCGGTACCTTAGGCTTGCCAAGGGTACCAGGTGGGTCAACAACCAGTACCTAAGGATTACATAGGTACCGGTTGTGTTTTTTACCCGGTACCTTTGGCCTGGGGTATAAATCCGTCTCCTCTGCTTCTTCCTCCCAATTCTCCACTATTCATCGCCTCCTCCAGTTGACTGCCGCTGCGCACCCTCGCATCGTCGCTGTCGGTGCCGCTCCGGCCACGCTGCCCCCCCCCCGGCTTCGCAGGAGCCTCGCGCATCGACCCGTGGAGTCCAGGAGCCCGGAGGTGTACTCCTGCAGCCCCGTACACGAGCACTGCACCACCCTCGCCGCCGGACATCGCCGTCGACCCATTTGCACCGCGCCATCTTCCGTGTTGAGCCTCGGTGAGCCTCGCCTCCCTCTCCTCTTCCTTTTAGGCCAACTTTCGTAGCCTGTAGCAAGCCCCAGGGGCCGGAACACCGGACGCCGGTGCCTCACCGCCGCACCCACTGCGGATCCGCACAACACAGCCACGCGCGGCCCTTGTTTTGGCCCGCGCTAACCTTGCGCATGCTCACTGACCCAGTTACGCCCAGACCCGAGCACTGGTGTCGCCCAACCGCTTGCGCCGGCAAGATACGCCACCATAGTGCGGCCTCCGCTGCTAAGCACCATGCTCTGACCCCTGCAGAACCCCGCTGTTGCCCTAGGAGGGTTACGCATGTCGCGGATCGAATTGGACCCCTGAGCATCAGATTTAGCCAAGTCCGGTGAAGTTCGCCCAGCGCTGCCGCTGGATAGCTCGTCGTCATCGTATCGCCGCCGCCCCGCGCGCCCAACCAACCCTGGCCACCCGATCCGGGACACGCGGCCCAGATTAGATCCCGCGTACCCCTTCGCTCGGGATCGCACGATCGTTGTAACGCGTAGAATAGCTTTAGCTCAGTTTTGGTTGCCTCCTCTACACTGTTTCTCTTGTTCTCTTTGGGGATACTCTACTGCTGCTCAGTTTCCGGCGAGTACGAGGAGTACGAGGACTTCTAGGCGGTCGTCTCCCAGTCGACGTCCCTGTGGCGTCCAGCTTCCGAGTTTTGTACATGTTTTACGCTTCCGCATTCTCTATATCAGACATTTGTCATTTATGTAATAAATAACATTCGTACTCACTTTATTATATCTTTTACGTGATATACTGTTCATTCTATGGTATATATGTGTGACTTGATCCTGGCACGTATATGATTGCGGCTAAGCATATAAAACTCACGCATTCGCCGTCCCTCGACTCTCGACCTCGACCCTCGACCCCGACTCTCAACCCCGTCCCTCGACTCTCGACCTCGATCCTCAACCCTAGACCTCGACCCTCAACCCTGTTCCTCGACTCGGTTCCTCGACCCCGTTCGACAACACACACACACACACCCACTAACACACACACACACATACACACACACACTGTCTAATACACTCTAACACACACACACTCAAACTCTAACACAATTGTATAAAGTATCGACCCTCGACACACACACACACACTCACACTAACACACACACACACATAGACACACACACACACACTCTAACACACACACAAACACACCCTAACACACTCTAACACATTTATATAAAGTATCGACCCTCGACCCTTGACACACACACTGACTCACACACCCACACACTGACTCACACACACACTAACTCTCTCTCTCTCTCTCTCTTTCTCTATCCCACTAACACACAAACACACAGACACACACTGACTCACACACACTCACTAACTCTCTCTCTCTCTTTCTCTGTCCCTCGAACATACACACACACTCTCTCTCTCAAACACGCATATTCGTTCAAAGAATTGAATTCTCCTACTTCATTTAAGGATGGACACATACTCTAACACATTTTTATGGTTTCAGTTACGGATGGACCCCTTCGGTGATGACGAGGTCGCCAAGCAATACATGTTGGACGCAATAAACGAAGATACGAGGGCCAACACCACCCAGCCAATCGCTGAAGAAGATGCTCGGACAGCTGATTTGTTCCTGAATATGTCTGGAGATGCCGATGAAGAAGATGATGACTTTGCGCCGCTGCCCAATCAACAGCAGCATGTTCCAGTATGAATCTTAAAACTATATGCATGGTGACTTTGGTAGATTAGTTTTGCGATTAACATATCTTTTCTATAATTTAGTCGACCTCCGCATCGACTTCGTTGAGCCAGTCAAAAGGGAGACGCTGGCCAACCAAGAAAATGGAGGGAAGATAGGTCATCACAGAAGTGGACGCAGAGGGCTGTCCAAGTGCTCCAGAGGCTGCTAGCACAAAATTTGTCAACCAATGTGGGGTTATTGTTCGGGCAAGAATTCCGATCACCACAAGACTATGGAAAATGAGCAAACCCGAAGAACAGCAACACGCCGTGCCTGCACATCAGAAGGAAATGCTATGGGCAAAACTCAAGGATATGTTCACTCTTCCTGAAGGAGTTGACCAACAACTTGTGAAGAAATGTGCCTTGAAAAAGATGGCCCTTGCCTTTGCAACTTTCAAGAAGAAGTTGTACATCAATTACATCAAGAAGGATAAGGAGCCGAACCGGGATGACCTTCCTCAGGTTAAACCATACTGGGAGGAGTTCAAACAATACAAACTATCAGAGGAAGCTCAAGAAAAATCCGAATAGGTCAAGGTGAATGCAGCAAATAAGAAGTACAGCCACCACCTTGGGGCTGCTGGGTACAAGAAGTCAGTTAAAAAATGGCAGAAGATGGAGCAGGACCTTATGGATAGAGGCATCAGGCCGACGACTTGGGATTGGCCGGATAGATCCAAGTGGTAGTTATTTGCTAATGGGGTGACACTAAACCAGTTGTATGGAAGTTTGGTCGTGCCCGAGCATATGCAAGAAGTGTCCCGCGATCTAGTCGCTGCAATTGATGAGACCCAACAAGGAACATTCCAGCCTTAAAGGGAGAATGATGAGCTGACAAGGGCATTAAAGAATCCGGAACACCCTGGACGAGCCCGCGGCATCGGCGTGGTCCCATGGAAAGTTGCTTGGGCCGGAGATTCGTCTTACAAGACTCACCGAAAGAGCAAAGCCGAATAGGAAGAGAAATTTTGTGCCATACAAAAAGAGATGAACAGGAGGGTTGCGTCCTTGGAATCTCAGATGGACGCCAGGGTCAATGAGGCAGTGCAGCTAGCTCTGAGCCAAAGGGGTACTGCTGGGTCGCACCCGGATGTTGTGATAAGCCCGGCCTCTCAGCGACGCAGCAGCTGTGCATCCACGGCGGTGCCCAACGTACAAGCGGAACAGCAACCCTAGATTGAGCCAACGGCGGTAGATGACCAGAGGTATCCAGTGGATGATGTCACCATACCGACACCGTGCGAGCTTCATGTGCAAGAAAGAAATATATCCATTTATGTCACATACGGGTCAGCCCTGCCCCTGAATCCTTCTACTACAATTCATGGAAGGCCGATACCCCCTGGCTACAGCTCCGTCACAGTCGAGCAGATAGTTGGAAACAATGAGGATCTTGATCTCGACTTCGTTGGAGGGGATGGAGAGAAGACATTGGGAGACGCACTGCACGGGGTTGTTCTACGGCGCAAGGCCGACATCAAACTTACTGCAAGCACAACGGCTCCCGTGCAGACCGATCGCCCGTCTCTGCGGCCTCTCTCACCGTCGTCCCCACAACCAAAGGGCCACAAGTACTCCAACTCCTCCTGCACTAGAAAAAGGAAAGAAAAAGACAGCATCCCTCCCAGCGGCTGGACCCTCAAAGAAGAAGCAGAAAACGGTCGAAAGAAAATTAACCTACGAGAAAATCGCTGAGGAGTTGGAAGAGGAGACTGCTCAATATATAAAAGAACAATTGAAGCCTAAAGTCCCCCGCCGAGGAAAAAAGTACCTCTAGAACTAGGGAAAAAGCTTCTCGCAAACCTAGACAACCCACCAAAACCGAAAAACTTACCCTCGGACTATGATCGTACTCTGACAAAGTCACACAAGGTGAGAAATCTGAAGAAAAAAAATGTGGCAAGACCATTCCTCAGCTTGGCACACAACAAAAAGAACTTGAGCCCCTCTAGGTGCTAGGGTTGCCACTCCTACACCCGACGGACGTACAACTCCAGGCGGACCTACAGACCGCGATATTTCTTTCTGAAACTGGACTAACGCTAGAGGAGGCAATGGGGCAAGTGGAGGCGGAAATCCTTGTCGCTCCTGTTCTTACTCCATTCCAGCATGGAAAACCTTTTGTCACTGAGGAAGAGGAGAAAAGTTTAGGCACGCAGATGTTCAATTTGCATAGATGGTACATGCGAAAGTCGAATGACGAAGAGAAAATGTTTGGAGTCAAGTATCGTGACCATGATTTCTTCCGCGGGGAGGACGACTTCTGGGTGTACTTCCAAAATTTATATCACATTTACCATCAACAAGCCCTCGACGCCTCTATCATCACCATTTAGGTTTTGTAAGTATCACTTACCTCGACATTAATACTTTTTGTTAACAAGAACATAATTATATGTGTGCATTATAAAATTTCTATTGTATCATTTAGACAGGAGACCCAAAAAAGCTGAAAACATGGATGGCACCATTAGATCGGCTTCATGTCTCCTTTGCTAGTCAACCAGAAAGTGCTCAACGAAAATTACAAGGAAACGTGCCAAAACATGTACGATTCGTTGACTAGGCAAAATTACAAATCCTATATATTCATACCATACAACTTTGGGTAAGTCTTGGTCGACTCAATTCTCTGTTATATTACTAAATAAATACTAAGTCGTCTAATGCATGTATGTATATATCCTATCTATATCTGCAGTTATCATTGGATTTTACTCATACTTTCCGTAGAGACCGGCAATCTTATAGTCCTTGACTCAATGAGAAATCCAAAGTCCGCAATCCATCATATCCTAGACCCCTTGAACAGGTAAGTTCAGTTTGCAAAATCAAATCTTTTTTGTTAATAACAATTCTTGAATATCAAACTTAACTTTGAGCAAAGGGTTTGGAAAAAATTTCTGAAAAATAACAAAGGACGTGGTCAATGGAGGTCCGTACTGAACGTTAACATGGATTATCCGGTATGTTGATTCATAAAGATTTGTCTAGTTAAGTATATAATCCCAAATTGTTCTAAATTGAGTAATTTATTAGTTTCTCCTTAAGTGTGCGAGACAACAACAAGGAACTGATTGGTGCGGGTATTACGTATGCGACTACTTGCACATCATGACTCCATGCGGGAAGGCTACTGGTGAAGACACGAGAGTACGTCCAAACCGTTCACTAGAATATTTGAAAGGATTGTGGCCCAAGAAGGGGGGGTTGAATTGGGACTTTTTCAATTTTCTATCTAGTCCTTAACCTAGACTAGTATTGCCCAATCTACAAATTTGAAACCTAGTCACTAGAGCATGCTAGCACAAGGTTCTTAGGTAGGTAAACACACTATCATGATCATTTTGTCTAAAAGGTTTCACACTAGTAAGATCAAAACCTAAGCAAAAGATCACACTACCATGCAAGTTGTCCTAGTCAAACTACAAGCAATCAAAAGCAAGAATAACAACAAAAGGATTTAATTGATTGAAATAAAAGTAAGGGACACGAGACAACCGGATTTTTTCCTGTGGTATCGAGGAGTTGACGCTCCCCCCTAATCCATGTTGGAGCACCCACACAAGGGTATAACTCCCTTGCTTCACCAAGGAGCAAGTGATCACTAAGAATGCTTCTTCTCCATCTTCGGAACGGCGAGCTTCATACTGTGTACAATCTTCTTGTCTTGGGGCTCCCACAAACTCCAAGAGCTCACCAAGAACCTCCCGATCACCAAGACCGGCTAGGTGCCATCAAACACCAAGAGTAACGAGCTCCTAAGCCTTCACTTGACCTACACTCAGTTGGCCCTAGCTCAAGCACACTTGCTACACTTGCAAGGGATGAATTCTTCAAGGTTGAATCACAAACAATGTACTAGATCTTCTCTCTTTTGCTCAAAGAACTTTCTCTTCTTCTCAAGGGTGGCCTCAAGTATTCATGGTGTCAAAGAAAACTGAAATGAGACAGGGGGTGCCGTTATATAGAGTGGAAAGAGTTACATAGCCGTTGGAAGTCCACTGCAGAAAAACCGTGACCACCGGAAGAACCGACGGGTGACAAAGTTGAGGCGTCGGTTCAACCGGTCTCTCTGTGTCCAAATTGTAGCCATTGGGGTTCTGACACAGTATCCAGGCTTGCGTCATTGCACCGGTGCATGCTTCGTATTGGCATCGGTTCAACCGGTGCTGAAGAGGTTCACTGATCAACTCAAGCAAGCGTTCTGGAACATAATACATCCAATGCACCGGTTCTTTGATTCTGAAGCGTCGGTTCAACCGGTGCTGAAGAGGAGTTGAGGTTCACCAAAACATGCTTTCTGGAACAAAGTACATCTAATGCACCGGTGCTTTTCTTGGGACCATCGGTTCAACCAGTGCTATAGAGATTTCTGATTTGATTTCTGCTGGCATCCAGAGAGATAGACCGACAGGGCGTCGGAACTTCCGGTAAGCATCGGATGCTCCGATGCTAGGGCATCGGTTAAACTGGTGCTACTGTTTTTCTTTGTTTTCAACTGAATTGACTTGGATTCGAATGTGACTTCGATTGTTTCTTCTTCCAAGCGTTGTGTTAACTTCTATTGACCATCTTGGGCTGTTTTTGAGTGAGTGTGCAAGATTTCTAAGGCCAACTTAATTTTGATCAAGCTACTAACTCATGAACCCATCTTAATAGTACGGTCAATAACTAAAAACTATAAACCCTAGCTAAACCAAGTGTCCTTCACCTCCTTGTGACACTTGAGACTAGAAAGGTCCTTAATCTTTAAAATTGAGTCCTTGGCACGCATGGTTGTTCCGAATTGAGGGGTCTCTTTTCACATTTCATATGAGACTAATTCAGTCATTGATATTTTCTTTAAAACACACGTTAGTCGCATACGGTTATCATTAATCACCGAAACTTACCATTAGCATCTATTGGCCTAGATGCGCTTCAATATTTTCATAATTGTACTAACGCACATGATGTTAATCCTTTTTTTCCTAAATGATAGATTCTCAAATGGGGATGAATGTTACTCTAGTGATCGGATCAATGCCGTGTGCGAGCAGCTCGCCGGATTCATTTTGAACGAGATCTTGGATCCTAGAGGCGAGTTCTATCACGACGGTCACATCCATAGAGAACTTCAATCGACCTCCTGAGGGGGCCAGTAGTTGGACTACAAACATGACTTGTACATTTGTAAATATTTTTAAACGTTATGCCTTGATGTTTGTAAATTTGTAAATATATTAGTTCATCTAATTAGCTTAATTATATGCTCGTATTTCACTTTTAGTTAGTTTCAAATATTCTCTGAAAACGAATACGAACTACCAATGAACGTATAGTACTGTAGAGCTTAAGTGCGTTTAGCAATTATAAAAAAATAAACAGTAATAAATATAACAAACAAAACTTGATTTGAGAAAAAAGAAAAAGGTCATTGGTACCGGTTAGAAAAACCAACCGTTACCAAAGGGGCTGCCACCTTGCGTCAGCGTGGCAGCCTCTTTGGTACCGGTTGGACTTTCCAACCGGTACCAATGGGTGCCTAAGGCACCGGGTATTTAATACCCGGTGTTTTAGACCCAAGCCAATGGTCTCGGTTGTGGGGCACCGGTTGGAAAACCGGTACCTTATGCCCTTCTCAGCCGGTGCTGAAGACCTGTTTTCTAGTAGTGTTCCTTAAACCGGGTGTGACATCCATCCCATGCGCCAGTGGCATAGCGCGCCCAACACAAGCTTATGCGTGAGCTGGGCTTCATCAATGGCCAGTCGACGGCGCAGACGAAGCAAGCACCGACCAGGCCAGTCTTCCCGCCCAGCTTGACGGTCTGTCAAACCTGGGAAGCTGTTTCCGCTGCTTGCGCATGTAATTTTCTCCCCGCCTTATTAATATATGCCGGCTATGTTCTTGATCTTTCAAAAAAAAAAGGTTTCTGTCTCCACTATATCGTGGCCCACACCTGCATGCTCATTTTGCAAGAAACCACAAATGGTTCAAGCATTGCAAACATTTAAATTGAATTTAGATGGCAAGGGGCAAACTGCCTGATTGCCTGCACTACTGCACTGTTGTCTTGGCATTGTTGGCACTTAATGCATCGCAAATACAAACTGTACCAAGTATAGATGTAAGTGTATATGTAGTAAAAAAAAGTAAGTATATAGTAAAGCCAAACATCATATAATTTGGAACTGAGGGAGTAGTAGCCAAAGCATGTTGGGAAAAAGTCCACTGACTACCTTGTTATACTACACGTTGTCCGGGGATGATTAGATTAATTGATTCATTATATTAAAACGAGTGAGGCCAATGAATAACCACTTTTTTGGTGTAGTGAGGCCAATGAATAGCCAATGGTGCTATCGTAGTAATAGTAACGCGCCTGGCAGAAACGTAGGCAAGGCTTGTTAGGAAAACGTCCACTTCATCCACTACTGATACACATACTAATAGCGCTGTGTTGCCTGCCCTGCCGCAAGGTCCAGATTTTCCGTGCCCTCTTCAGTTTCTTCCTAGAACCGGAAGGCCGTCGGAAGTCAACGCACATCGATCGCCTCAACATCGATCGGGAGGTTGTTGGCCTCTGCAGATCATCGCTAGCTAGTTGCTGTGGCGCCAGCATGGAGGGTTGGAATGGTGGCCGCTGGTCTTCTTGGAGCGGCTACCGCCTGGAGACTGTCAGCAGCTCCAGATGAGGTACCATAGTCTCCGGACTCTCCACTGCCTACACGTCTAGCGCCTCTCGCTTCTCCACTTCCTCAGTGGAGGCGGCCATGCACTTTGACTCCTTGGAGATCCACGAGAAACTCGACTTGGCGATCCACGAGGAACTCGACGGCGACAACATGGATGATAGGGAAGAAGCACACACTACTAGAGAAAGGACCATCAGCACCGGTTGAAATTGAGCTTAGGTACCGGTTTTGCAACCGGTACTAGCAAACCGAGACCAATATGGTCTACCTAGAATACCGGGTAAATCACCCGGTGCCTATGGTCTCCTTTGCCACCGGTTGGCTAGCAACCGGTACCAACAACCGCCAGCCCGCCACGCCCGTTCCGCTTGCATCTCTCCCGTTCCTGGTATCCTCTCCCGTTACACTCGCATCCCTCACCATTAGCAACAATCATTCAAAGAACTCAACCACAAAATACTGAATCGACCAATACAAAATCAATAGATCCCAAAAATCATTCAAAGGATCGTTTACAAAATTGATACAAAATCAATAGATCCCAAAATTGATACATCCCAAATTCCTTGCGCGAGCCGCAACGCCAGGCTTTGGTGGTGCTCCGGCGTGTCAAATCGAATCGAGCAGCAAGTGGAGCAAGAGGAAGATGAAACCATAAAACAAATCGAATCGAGAGAATCAGCAAGGAACGAAATGAGAGAATCAGCAAGGAACCAAAGCAAGGGAGCGGAGGCGATTCGGCTACCTGCTGCCTGCTATCCTTGTCAGCTTGGTGCTAGGGAGGTGCAGAGGCGCCGCCGGGGAGAAGAATCGGGCGCCTCCACCGGCCGAGCGCCTCGCCGGGCCGCCGCGTTCCTCCCGCACCGGAGCGATCCGCCGCCCTGCCGCACCTGCACGCCCAGCCTCCACCGGATCCGCGCCTCCGCCGACCCGCGGCCACGCCGGGCCGCCGCTCCTTCCGCGCCGACGCGCACCCTCAAGGCATGGCGACTCCAGAGCAGTGGCGAATCTAGATGTCAATGTTAGGGTGGTTCAATGCAAACAAATTTTTTTTAACTAGTTGTGAGGCTGAAAATATAGTTAATTTCTTTTAGAAAAAAAGAGAAAATACAGTAAATGAGCTTGTTGGGCTGGATCTTAGGGTGGGCCGCGGCCCACCCGGTCCACCCTCTAGATACGCCACTGCTCAGAGGATGAGATGAGAGCTAGAGAAAAATGAGAGGGGTAGAGAGACGAGAGAGAGGACGGCCACGACTTAGAAATATCCAGACACGAGAGGACATTGGGACATTGGTACCGGGTGGTTTTTTCCACCGGTGCTGAATCTCATCATTTAATACCGGTGCGTGCTATCATCTGGGACTAAAAGTGTCTCTTTTATTAGTCCCGGGTTATGACACGAGCCGGTGCCAATTCTTGATCATTGGCACCGGGTTGTGCCACGACCCGGTGCCAAAGGCTCTCCTGGACACTTGGTCCAAATCAAAAGTACCAGCTGCCGTTGCACCCGGTACTGATGCTCGCATTAGTACCGGGTGCAATCGCAGGTGGTACTTTTGGTCTGGACCGATGGCCTGTTTTCTGGTAGTGAGAGGAGGAGGAGGAAACAAAGGAGGACCGCATTAGAAGGCTGGTCCAGGAATTATTCAGTGCGCCGTCGGCGAATTGCAGCATCAAATGCGATGACATGAGTGTCGTGGAGAGGTGGGTCATTGCGAGCCCCAAAGATGGTTCATCTTCAGGGAAGGAATTGGCTAATGAAGCACGGAGCGGGATCCGGTCTCTCCACCAAATCGCACAAACCATCAGTTTCACGGGGCTGCACTTTCGAGATGGCACAAAGCTGCCCATTATTTGTGAGGAACAAGGAAAACATGTGGGTGTGGTATGTATTCCGGGTCCATACCATTTGACACTGGTTATCCAAGAAACTATGTTGAAGATCCTCACTTTTGTTGACATTGTAGTTGCTTGGGATCCAAACACGACGGAAGATTTTCTTTCTATGGATCGGGTGATGCTGCCACCATACAATAAGCTCATTAGCCTGCTGGGTGTGTGTGGCGTTCTGTTTGAAGCCTCATACAAGATCCTAACGCAAATTAGCCGGTCAACCTGTGCAGAAGTTAGAAGGATGGAGAACGAAATGACCATCCTTTTGTCAGCATATGAGGACAAGTTGGGTCAGGCGATAAGGAGCACAATGGAGATCGAAGATTAGGATGATGTCAATGGAGGATGGCAATGACTCGCCGATTCCTCTAAATCCACAAGGATCATTAGACATTCACAAGGTCACTCGGTCACTAATGACGTGCATCAGGTTTGTGCTTGCTAATTACTCGTCCGTGAATTCAGCTATAAGTGGCAAATATGTGCGTCATATTGAAAACATACCACCTTTGGATAACTTGATCATTGAGATGGTGTCTTGCCTACAAGGAAAGCTTGCCAACATATCACAATCAATTTCGGATCAAGCCATCAGGTCCTTATTCTTGCTCAACAACTTAAACCTTATCCAGGAGTCCCAACATTTCTATTATCACGGTCTCAATCACCAAATCGAAGGCCATATTGAGAGATACCTACAAATATCATGGGCACCACTGCTGTCATGCTTGTTCAATCCTACGCCTCTTTGCTTGGGCAAAAACTGCTCCCCCCTGTCCAAGTTTGTGTCCAAATTCACTACAAGAAATGTGGTGATCTATGACGAAAATTTTATGACATTTTAATGGAGCGTCATAATTGCACACAATCTATGACGAATTTGAAGGTATGGAACCTAAGCCCAGAACTTTATGATGTTTTATTGAATTCTTCATAATTGAGCCCACAAAATATGATGTTTTATTGAATTCTTCATAATTTAGCCCACAAAACATGACGTTTTAACATTAATGTCATAAAAATCGTCATATCTATTTTAACTATATGTTTTGACATTTTCATTTTTAATTCAAGTTCTTCTCTTATTTGATGCTTACGTGACAGCCTAGTCAGCGCACTAGTGGTCTGCTGAGTGGGGCCCACTTGCGAGCCAGGTCAGCAGCGGCACTTGCGCAGCGCTAGTAAAATCAAAAAAATCCGCCTTGTGCGCAAGGCCTGGGAGTCGATCCCGCGACCTGCGGCCAAGCAGTGAAGATGCTTACCACCACGCCACTTGATTGCTTGTTGTTCTGTTTAGAACAATATTTTCTTTGTAGTGTTGTTGCATAACAGCCAAATGAAAAAGTGACATCCCATGAGTCATCCCGCGAGTCCGGCCAGGCGCAGCACTGCATCCCGCGGCACCTGCGCCGCCGCTGCATCCTGCGTGACCGGCGCCGCCGCCGAGGCTCCTCCCCTCCGGCGCGGCTCGCCGCCACGGCTCGTCCCCTCCGGCACGGCGGCCTTCAATAGCTTGGACACGCTGGAATCATCGATTGGTGGGCACCCGTCTCGTCTTTCCCCTTCTTCCTCGCGTGAGCACCGGCCGGCATCCAAAGGTATATCAATTTTTTTCTTGGCTGTGTTGATAGTAGCTTATGGATTCAAGCAGATTTGTTAATTGGGGTTTTTATGCAATGCTTGTCTAGATGGATCGAAGTTGGGTGCGTGGTAAATTATTTTCTCCAGAATACATGGATGGTGTCAAATAATTTATGAGCTTTGTTAAAGGGAAATTCAGTGACAATGTTGAAATTCTATGCCCCTGCAGTAGATGTCTTAATCAGAAGTACCTAGCTCAGGCTCTTGTGAAGAAACACATACTAATGAATGGCATGGACAATAGCTATACTCGATGGATTCATCACAGAGAGGATTTAAATGTGGAAGTTATTGAGCATGTTCCTGCTGGTGTTATGCATGATAGTCATAATTGGTCCACAGATGGAATAGGTGTGACAGAGGAGGACAGCAATGATATTGATCCTTTGGAAGCATTTTTAGGAGACCTACATACTGCTGCAGCACAGGAAGATAGAGAGGTTGGAGAAAATGAGGATGGTGATACAGAACCTTATGAGCAAGACACATTTTTTAGAATTGCCATGAAAGAGGCAAAGCGTATGCTCTATCCCGGTTGTACCAAATTTCTGAGGTTCTCGTTTGTGGTAAAGCTGCTTCATATGAAGTGACTATACAGGATAAGCAATTCTGCTTTTACTGCAATATTGAAGCTATTGGCTGAAGCATTCCCAGAATACAATACCCTTCCAAAATCATATAATGAAGCAAAGAGCATTTTAAAGGAATTAGGTCTTGGGTATGAATCCATACATGTGTGCCAAAACAATTTTGTGTTGTTCAGGAAGGAATTTGCCAAGTTTGACTATTGCCCCGTTTGTAGTCTCTCTAGGTGGAAAGACCCAGAAAGGAAGAAGATTCCAGTGAAAGTGTTGCGTCATTTTCCATTGGTACCGAGGCTGAAAAGGATGTTTGCAACCAAAGAAGCATCAGAACAAGCTCAATGGCACAAGTTGAAGCGGCAACCCAGTGAGAAGGAAATGAGCCACCCAGCTGATGGTGAGGCATGGTAGGATTTTGATCGAGAATATCCAGATTTTGCAGATGATACAAGAAAACTTAGACTTGGCCTTGCTACTGATGGTTTCAATCCCTTTTCAGAGAAGAACACAAAATATAGCATGTGGCCTGTATTTGTTGTGTCATATAACCTTCCTCCTTGGGCATGCATGCAGGAGTCAAATTTCATGATGGCTCTGCTTATTCTAGGTCCTACATGCCCCGGGAAGGATTTTGATTTATTTCTTGAGCCTCTTATAGATGATTTACTTGAGCTTTGGAATGGGGTCCGTACATATGATGCTATTACTCGGAAAACATTTAAACTTCGTGCTGCAGTTTTGTGGTGCATCCATGATTATCCAGCTTTGAGCACTCTTTCTGGCCGTACCACAAAAGGATATTTTGCATGTATTCATTGTGACAAGCACCCTCTGTCATATGGCCTTAGGAGCAAAATTGGGTATGTTGGGCACTTTCGTTTCCTTCCAAAGGGACATCATTTGCGGAGAAACAATGAGTATGCTGGACTTCATGAAAGCAGTGAGGCACTAGGTAAATTCTCTATAGATGAGTTGCTTGCTGAATTGGAGAAAGTTAAAGATATTAGGCCTGGGAAGCAATATGAATGTGGGAAAAGGAAGCGTTCAGGCTTGGACAGGGTACGTGGGCCAAACATTTGGCAGCGGATGGTTAGTTTATGGAAGTTACCATATTGGAAAAAATTGAAGCTGAGACATAATCTTGATGTCATGCATATTAAGAAAAACATATGTGAGAATTTGATTGGGACAATTCTGAACATAATAGGGAAGACAAAGGACACTATTAAAGCTAGGCTCGATCTAAAAGATTTGGGAATTAAAGAGGAGCTGCAATTAACAGAGGATGGAGATTCATGTGAGATGCCTAATGCTCAATATACCTTGTCCAAAGAAAAAAAAAGAAGGTATTTTGTGATTTTTTTAAGGGAGGTAAAGTTTCCAGATGGTTTCGCTTCCAACATCTCAAGATGTGTTAGTGCTGATGGGACCAAGGTTCAAGGGCTAAAAACATATGACTGTCACATTCTGTTGCAAAGAATCTAACCAGCTGCCATGAGAGGGTTTTTGGACAATGATATCTATGAAGCAATAGCAGAGTTAGGGAAGTTTTTCAGAGAGTTGTGCAGCAAAACCCTGAACAAAGATGTGTTGGCTAAAATGAAGGAAGAGATCCCAATAATTTTGGAGAAGCTTGAGAAAATCCCCCCCCCCCCGGCTTTCTTTGATGTGATGATGCACCTATCTGTTCATTTACCTGATGAGGCATTGCTCCGAGGTCCTGTGCAATATGGATGGATGTACCCAATTGAGAGACGGTTGTATACTTTGAAGCGCTATGTGAGGAATAGGGCACGACCAGAAGGTTCAATTGCCGAGGCATATATTGTTGATGAATGCCTGACATTTTGCTCTAAATACATGGAAGGTGTTGAAACAAGATTTAATCGGGAACCAAGAAATATAGGTTCTTCTAATGAGGAGAACTATGGTGTGGATGTTTTTGGCCATGGAGTTCATTTTACTTCTGCACCTGAACTTGTATACGATGAGAATGGCTTTGATCGAATGGTGTGGTATGTGCTTCACAACTGTAGTCAAGTTGGGCAATATGTGGAGTAAGTTCTAAACTTCTAACTGTTGTATTCTATATACTTTTGTTTGACACTCATGTATTTAACATACGCTATATTTTTTTAGAATGTTCAGAGATGAACTAAATAGAGGAGTGCCTAACATTGAAAGAATTATTGGACAAGGATTTCAGAATTGGTTCAGGAACCATGTTAGATTGATTTTCATTCAAATTGTTTATGTTTATTTCAATGCCAAATTTGTAGTATACATTTTGATCTATGTTTGTTTCATACATTTGACAGATCTTTAGGTTGTGGAATACTGATCAAGAGATAGACGAAGATCTCTTTTCCTTGGCTTGTGGTCCTGATTTTATAGTCAAGAAATACTCTTCATGCGTTGTGAATGGTGTGCGGTTTAACATTGTTGATCGTGACAAGAACAAGAAAACACAGAACAGTGGAGTTATGGTACAAGGTGAACATAATGGTCAGGTCATTGATTTCTTTGGAATCTTGAAAGAGATGATTCAGTTACTCTATATTGGCGATGAGAGGTCAGTAGTTCTGTTTAAATGTGACTGGTTTAAATTGGATGGAAAGAGGACTGAGCTTAAATATGATGGCTTTTTTAAAAGCATCAATATTGGAAACCTATGGTACAAGGATGATTCTTTAATCTTGGCAACTTAGGCTAAAAAGTTTTTCTATTTGCCAGATACTGAGGGGGCAAATTGGCACGTTGTCCAGACATTTGACCATAGGCATCTTTATAATGTAAAAGAAACTGAGGGCGGCAGCTTTAGTTCTCCTGCATATCAAGAGAATGAGTGCTTTGAAGAGGATGGTACACGACACCCAATTTCAGACAAAACATGTGATACACCTCTAAATAGAGATGATGAACAAGGCGCTAGGTTTGAAGCTGCTGAAATTTCTAGGTTGGTGATGGAAAGAAACCGAGAAGTGCATGAGATAGATGGCGAAGACGAAGACGATGACACACTGTTGGAGTACTGCAGCGATGATGAAGAAGGTGCTGCACTGGAGGTTGACAGTCATGATGAATAGCTACTTGTTCAGTTTGCAATTATCTAGTGTATGAACAATTTTAAATAATATGACCATGTATTTCTATGCACAAGACTATTTGAGATCATGTTCTATGTATGCACAAGATTATTTTAATTAATTTGATCAGCTTGTTCTGTTTTGAGATGGTGAAATGGTCCCATTTTGAAATTGCTGCCATGTGATACACCTTTTTTTATTTGAAACTCCATCACGTTCATCTTGCAGGTCTTGTCCTTCTTCAAGTCAAGGTTCTGATGATTATTAATTTTACTGAATGCGTTCTTTGCAGCCACCACTTGCATATGTTCACATTTGCAGATGAAAAAAAAACTTTAGCTAGCACCACCACTTGCAGCCGCAGGATGTCAGAACATATTACATTTGAGCAGCATTACTGGTTTGCTCAAATTTTTGGCAGCATCTCTGCTGCTTGAACAATTTGATAGACAGACAGCATAATACACAAATATATATTTCATGAAATTAACCTTCCAGTCATCACAGACAGCAGGATACACAAATTCAACTACAGTTGAGCATGCACCAACAACACGACACATAAACAGAGTCTGAAACAACAAACATGCAGCCAACAACACATGACACATAAACAGAGTCTGAAACAACAAACATGCAGCCATTTTTCGTCTCCTACTAGCTACTAGCTTGCAGCCATTTGTCATCTCCTACTAGCTACTGCTAAACAGAGTGCGGTTCTTAGTTGTCGACAATGACAATGGGATCCTGAGAGGTGGCGCCCCTGGAGGTGATCTCCTCCGGCAAGTCCCCGCGCAGCACCTACACCCGGAACACCACCTTCCCATCACCCTCACTCCCAGTTCCTCCAGCAGCTGGCGTGATGAGCTCGAAGACGCAGCCGTCCCCGATGCGCAGACAGTTGGCGACGACAAAGTCCCTCCACCCCGGACCGAGCATCTTGCACTTGAGTTCACCACAGTAGGTCACCTCCCATGACTGGTTGCCGAACAGGAGCACTGCTGGGACGCGCGAGCCCGGCAGGTGGGAGTGGAGACGACTCGAGATCTCCTGAGCACAAGAATAAGCAACAGCATTCAGTTGAGTGAACTGCATGAATGAACAATAAAATTATCTCTATACAAACCAGCTGGGCAGGCTTCTCTACATGGCCCTTAGACAAGACAATGGTGAAGAAGGGCTTGTCGCTGGAGAGCGGGACGATCTGCATCACATGACAAGCAACAAATTCAGTTAATACATTCAAGATTAAATCCTAGTCTGCAGGTACACGAGAATTGGAACACCAATGAGAAAACAATACACAAGTACCCATCACTAGATGCAAATGGCCTGCAGCAAGTACCTAATGGAATCATAATCATGTGCCTATATTGAGCCTACAACAATAAGTACAGATGAGCTATGATATGATTTATTTCTTAACCCATCTTATTATACTTCAGATGAGCTCAAAAGAAGCCATCAGAGAGTACCAGATCACACAATTCCATTGTGAATGTCCAGTCCAGATGTAAAAGACAAATGCACTAGAGGCATTATATCGTAAATTGGCACAAGATTTCAGTGACATAATTGAGTGATATAGCAGAAGAGGACCTAACCTCCAGGTTGTCTCCGCCTGCAGCCAGGGGGTCGTCTCCTCCTGCGGCGATGGGATCGTCTCCTCCTGAGGCGAGGGGGGCTCCTCCTGCGGCGAGGGGATCCCCTCCTACGGCGAGGGGATCATCTCGTACGGCGAGGGGATCATCTCCTCCTGCGGCGAGGGGATCTCCGCCTATGGCCAGGGGGTCTTCTCCGCATGCGGCGATGGGGTCTCCAGCTGCGGCGAGGGGGTCATCTCAGACTTCGGCGAGGGATTCGTCGCCTGCGGCGAGGAGAACCGGGCCTGCGCAGAACCGACCAAACTTGTCGCGGAGCTGCCGAATCGAGTGGTGCTCCATCGATCCGGCAGCAGAGAGGGCTGACGAATTGAACGAATACATATAATTACTTTTGTTCATTTATTTGGCTTAATGAATAAATTCTTCCATTTGTTCAAATTGAACGAATCCTAGTTCCATTTTAATTTTGTATATTTATTTGCCTTAAATATTCCAAATCAAATAGCTAGGCTTAAATCAATCACATTTGTTCAACTTAAGAATCTTAGTTCCAACATGATATACAAACTCAAGATATCCACATTCAAATATACTCCCTCCGTCCCAAAATAAGTCAAACTTAAAATTTGTTGGCTTCTCGAAATGCAAGATAAGCACTTATTTTGGGACGGAGGGAGTATATGTATCCTTCCTTTTGCTTATTTGATCCCTTTTTTACTTATTACCTAATGGGAGAGATAATTATTTGGCAGTTGATCGGGTATTTTGGGAAAACCCGCAACGCACCAAGATCCTAAAGGGCTAATTCTTGTTTCAAATCTTGAAGTAATGTCGAAGTTGCTGTCCGTCCCCAACAATTTAGTCTCGCTAGCCGCGCCCTAAGAGGATCATTGAATCGATAACATAGATAGCATAGATAGCCGAATTTTCCACTACCCGAATTCCCATTAGGCTAGCTACTATTCACGAACCAATCTTAGCTCCGACAAGATATATGAACTCAAGATATCAACTATCAAATATATATGTACCGCAATGATTCATGTCGCAATGACTAATCTTATTGTTAGTACATTAAAAGTACCATTTATACACTCCCTCCATTCTAAATTTGTGCAAACATGATATAATTCGTTTGACTTTTACTAACAAAAAAAATTGTGCAAACTTAGTCACCAAAGTTGCAAAAAAACAGACCATGAATTTTTTAAACAAAATTTGTGCCATGATTCAAAGACAATTGCACAAAAACAGACCACGAACGAGCGACCGCGCGGGAAAAAGCCCGCCAGGCCAAAAACCTCCGACAACACAATTATTGTAATACCCATGTGGTCACCAAGTTTAGAATACCATGGGGGTGGGCAAACTGGTAATTTCTCAACCGCAGTACCCCCACTATATATAGATTACAAGATGCGGCATCCACTCAGTTCGGCCAAACCCTAGCCCCAACCAAGCCGCCGCCGCCGCCGCTTCACAAAACGCAAGGGACACGCGGAGGGAGACGCGGCCGAGGGCGAACCCCGGCGGCGCCGTGCTCGCGGAGGGAGACATGGCCGAGGGCGAACCCCGGCGGCGCCGTGCTCGCGGAGGGAGACGCGGCCGAGGGTGAACCCCAGCGGCGCCGTGCTCGCAAAGGGAGACGCAGCCGAGGGTGCATCTCGCGGAGGGAGGTCGTCCAGGGAGCTGCAGCCGTGTACGTGTGCCTCCTCGTCACCACCGCTTCAAGGGCTTCTCCACCACTACGCCGTCGTCCTTGACTGCTAGGCTTCAACGGCTTCAAGTGCTAGCAGACGCAGCAATCTCTGAGAGGTAAAAAAAATAGGCCCATGTTCTTGCCTTATGGTCTTGATTATTCTAGGGTTTGCTCTACTTATACTTGTTAATCTGCACAGAAATTTGTGAAGAATTAGATGCATATGTTCTTGCCTTATTCAGTTCGTGCCTTGTGGTCTTGATTATTCTAGGGTTTGATTATTCAGTTCGTGCAGTACAAAAAGATTAGATGCATATGTTCTTGCCTTATGGTATTTTCTCAATCAGATGCATGTGTTCGTGCAGTACAAAAAGATTAGATGCATATGTTCTTGATTATTGTAGGGTTTGCTTTACTGATACTTGTTAATCTGAGCCCATGTTCAGTTCGTGCAGTTCCGTATGCTAATTTGGTTGTTCCTATTTCCTAGTATAAACCAGTTCATGGCTAGTTTGGTCTTTCGCATGTGTATTTTGAATTTGTGAAAAATCTGCACAGAAATTTGTGAACAAAACTTTAGGCACACTGTTTGTCATCTCCTTCCTGCTGCATCATATCAGGTTCATCTGCAGTGCCATTATCATGGTTCATGCTGTGGCAATTTTTTATTGTTGGCTTACACAGGTTCTTTAGTAACATGAACAACTAAGGTTAGGAAGCCAGAAATTAGTGCTCAGAAATTAGTGTTCAGAAGCCAATTTTTTATTGTAGGTTTACACAGGTTCAGAAGGTTTACACATGGCTAATTTCAATTAGATTCAGATTGCTGTTTTACATAAATATTTATTTACGACTTCTCTGAAGCATTTCAATTTTGAATTAAATTTACTGGTGAATTGATACTTTGTTTATAAATGTTCTTATCATGTCAGCAAGGATTAAATGTCCAAGGACCCTAGCCCGATGACGACGGAGGGACAGAGGAGACCACAAGGAGGTCAGATAACAACCATGTCCTTGTTTACTTTTGAATTCCAATTGAATTCTTGTCTCCACATGTATTGCTGCTACAAAAATAATAATATGTTGTCCATGTTTTCTTTTATCCAAGGACATGCACTACATCCATATGAACAAGAGCGCCTGCGACAATGTATGGCCAACAGTGCTAGGCTTCGGGAACTTGGAGTTTCTGGTTTTTCCAGCATATTTCCAAACAATAGTGGCACTGCTGTAAACAAGAAAAATGCAAAGCATAGAGATAATGAAGACTCTGGATCTGAGTATGATCCTTCACAGGATGATACTGATCAAGGAGATTTGATTGGTGATGACAATGCTAAGGTGCTCATTCCTCCACCTTGTTAAGCCTTAACTTGTTTGCTTCCTAATGCAATATATCAGTCTCCCCAGTCTGTTCACTAATCAATGATTACATTGTACTAGGGAACTAAGGAGAAGGCTCCCAAGCAAACTACCAAAGAAAGATCAAATGTATTTCCTGGAGTGAGGTTCCAGTCTCGTAAGAGGGTTTTTACAGATCAAGCACCTACTAGAGTTACAAGGTCAAAGTCAAGCATCACCCAACCTGATACAAATCTGACACCAAGTAATATCCATGTGCCACCTCCATCCGAGCCTAATGATGGCACCCAAGCTGCTTTAGAAGGCAAGTTCTGTTACCATGTTTCTTATTACTATTCTTGCTTTAATTACATGAATGCAATCTGACTTGTCAATATTTTTAAGATGACGGGCCTGGTCAGCAAGCTGACAGCACCAACATCACCAATGGAGGCGATGCGATTTCACGTCATAATGGAAGCCCCAACCGGGAGAATGAAGGTGATGTTTTTTACTATCATTCTGTTAGATTTGATCCACAAATTGAATGCATTCTTACTGCCTGCAATTTTTAGATGGATTTACCCAGCATGACGACAACACCATTGCTGGTGATGGAATTGATTGCATTACCCATCTAGATGGACACGACCAAATGACCACCGAAGGTGAGCGTTTGTTCATTTATTTGCCATATAGCATATTTCCTTGTTACTTTGGTTGTTGATTGCAAATGGTTTGTTTGATGAATGACCATCTCACTAATTGCAACTTCTATGTGCATTTACATCACGGAGAAGAGCCATGGGACTAAGGAGTAAATATGGGACATGGTCTCCAGAGGTTGACCCGAGCTCATGGTGCCAAACTGCCAGTTGTCATAACTGAAGGGAATATAAGGCCCGTGGAACCTAAGATTGCTGCAATGTATGCCACTGAATGCAACATTGCAGTCAGGAATCATATTCCTGTGTTCAAGCACTGGAAGGAATACAAGAAGCACCCTGCGTTGTTTGAGCTGTTTTTGGGAAGACTACGTGTAAGTACCTTGCCCTAAATTAATTGCAATTGCCTTTCTGTACTACAATTATATTGGCATTATACTCCTAGATGTGGGCAAATGGTAATTGCACCTTATACAATTATTTTTCACTAGAATCTGGAAATGTAAATGTGATTGTACATTTTTAGCTGCTGGATTTTAGAAAAGAATTTTAGTTACTGTAATTTCTTATTGCAAGTTGTTCATTCCTTGAGTTAGTTGCAAAATTTCTTATACATGTTTCAACATATGGATAGGCAAAGTTTGACATCAACACAAGTAATGAAGTAGTCAGAAAGGGTTGCTTGGAGATGATGCAATCTGTAGTTCGCCAACAGTGATACAAGCTGAAAAAAGATTTCTTTGATTCTGTTCCTCTACATCTAGTTAGGAAAACTTCTCATGTAAAAGTGATGATTAATGAACAGTGGATTGACCTTGTGGACTCATGGATGACCCCCCCCCCCAAAATGGTATTTTCCAGAAAACAGGACTCTATGCTTGTACATGCTAATCTTTCACGTTTCTTACATGTATTGTCTTTTGATGTAGGAGGCAAGTCGAAAGAACAAAGAGAATCGAGATGATGTAAAGTTCCACCAAACAACTGGCTCCTGTAGCTACTCAGTTTATGTAGGAAAAAAATTGGTAAGTTAGCTATGTTAATATGCACTTTATTTATTATGCTGCTGTCTCATATATAGCTACTGTACCAAGTCATGTGTACTTGTAGCTGCTGTACCAAGTCTACTTGTAGTTGCTGTACTAAGTCATGTCTACTTATAGCTGTTGTACCAAGTCAGTTTAATATGCACTTTATTTATTATGCTGTTGGCTCATATAAAAAGTTAGTCATGTCTAAGCTTACAGATTTCTAGTTCCATAAGATGCTAGGACCATTAGTTCGTGCTGCACCAATATAAATGTCTACTTGTTGTTCTTCAATTTGTTGTTATATTGCTCCAAAATAATGTTCTAGGTGTGACCAAGTATACCACCATGTAAATGTTGTTTGCAGAGAGAAGATGAGTACAAGGATAAAGAACTTAATGCTGTTGATTTGTTTAAGATGTGCCACTACAGCAACAAAAAGAAAGGATACACGCCCACTGTACAATCTGCTATTGTAAGACAACATCTAATTGTGCTTTTCAGAGATGCTTATTTTCTAATATCTTGTGATCATAAACCAGTTTTCTATTGTTTGCTGCTTTCATCTTTGCTAGACTCAAATGGAAAATCAGTTGGCTGTACCAACAGAAGATGGACAACCCAAGTCTGCAACCCAAGTTGTAGGTGCTGTGCTTCATCAAAACACAAACCAATCACTTCCTTCGGAATGTGGGCATCCAGGTTGCAAAACGAATGACTACACTACAAAATGTTCAAGCAGAATTGGAGGTGGAGAAAAGAACCAATTCTGAGCTTCAGTCGATCGTCAACAACCAGCGTGAAGAAATAAATGGTTTGAAAAATCAAGTCCAGCGAACAGAACAAGCAAGGATCAAAGACCAAGAGGAGAACCGGAAGAAGCAAGCTGAGTTGGAGAAAAAAATTGAGCTGCTGCTAAGCCAAAATGGACAAAGCTGAGCATATGGTGGTCTGATCTGGTAGCTTTTGGGTGGCCTTCATATTTTGCTGAGTTATCTTGATGAATACTATATTTTGTTGTTGTTGGTTAATTATGTTGCCTTGGAAAACTATATGGCTTGAACTCTAGATTTTGGACAAATGGAACTATCTTTTGCTGAGCATGTGGATTCTGGAATGTTATTGTTTTGCTAAGTTGTCATGTGAATTCTGGATAAATCTTGTTATTATGGCTGTGATGTGAATTTTGGATTAATCTTGTTTTGATTAATAATTTTGAGCTGAAATCTTGTTAGTTGATTATTAATATTGGGCTGAAATTTTGTGAGTTGATAATTAATCTAGGCCTGAAATCAGGCCCAACTTGATGGCCCACTTTGAATTCGGCCCATCAACTCATGGGCTGTGTTGCTGATGTCAGCAGTCATGTCATCTGCCACGTCGATTGCCACGTCAGCCTCACTTTCCATGTCAGCAACCATGTCATCGTCCACGTCAATTTACATGTCATCACTGCCATCCATGTCATCACCATGTCAGCAGTCACGTCATCCTCCATGTCATCAATATGTGACATGGCAATTGAATCTGTGATGAAAATTATACTGTTCGTGACATTAATTTTCGTCATAGAAAACGGGCTTGGTTTGGGCTTCAGGGGGCCCGGAGACATACCATGACGATTTTAAAACGTCATGGATCAAGTAATCTATGACGAAAATTTAAGGAACGTCACGAGGTGTGATCTGTGACGCTCAATACATGACGTTATTTGATATCGTCATAGGTACTGTTTTATGACGGTTTTTCAGTGATCTGTGATGAAATTCAATCGTCATGGATCAACAGATTTTTTTTAGTGATTTCAGGAAATCTACACTACCCAAAAGGAGTGGAAGGTCCCAGATCCTTCGCTAACGAGAAGACTGTGCGAAGCTATCACCAAACTAATCATTCGAGGCTATAAAAAAATACATAAAGGTTAACAAAGTTACCGACCCAAAAATCAAACCCCAGGAGTTGGAAGCGTTGCTGCAAGAGCTATTCGAAGGATGATGAATAGAGACCCCAAGACAGAAGACATAGTCAATGATATGCATTCTTCCATTTGTGCTGGCTTTAGGATGAAATGTTATCTGTAGCTTCAAATGACTTGAAGCAGCACAAAAATCTGAAATGTTATGATAAGACTTCCATCTGGCAACTTTTTAGATAAAAGAATAGTTTAATATTCTGGCCTCTACATCAGCAACAATATATCCGGCCATTATTACAAAAAACAACACACATAGTCAACTTAGGAAGATAAAAGGTAGCAATTTATAAGCAAATTCTATTACTAAAATGCCACCCATTCTTCGCAAAGATATTCATTTCCCTCGTCTCCAAAGCCTGACAGGCTCCTGAAATAGTTTCTCGATCCTCCTCCTTCTGTAGTAAGTCCCAAAGTCTGATCCAGTGAGTAGCCCTGAAAAGTATCCGCAAGGAAGATTGAGGGTTTGTTTTATAAAAACAATATCATTTCTACTTAACCACATGGCCCAACAAACTGCGTTTACTCCTTTAAGTACAAGTTTTTTTCCTCCACTTTATCCCTTGTAACCATAACCCAAACATATGAATAACACTATTAGGTTTATATAGACCAAAGGTAGTATGAATTATTCTCCAAATCAACCTAGACATTTGACACTCAAAGAAAAGATGTTGTATAGTCTCATTGTTACCAGCAGCAACATTTCTTATTTCCATGCCAATTTCGTCTAGCCAAGTTATCTTTAGTGAGAATAACCCCTCGGTGGAGGAGCCATATGAAGACTTTTACTTTAAGAGCATCTCCAACAGCTTTTGTATACTTGATGAGTTGTCTAAAAGAAGAAAAATTTTGTCAAAATATGGATGCAACAGCTCTTGTATTTTGCTTAGCTAGCTATCTTGTTTTCTATTTCCTCCCCATTGCTGTGCAGTTTTAAAGAATCTGTTGGATTACCCACGCTATAAGAAGTCTTCTATCTTTTTACAAATCTTGTAAAACTTTAAATTTAGCTAATATTATACAAGAGCTCTCGGAGATGCTCTAAGGGGAGGTTTTAATTTCCACAAGAATGTGTTAATAGGAAGGACCCCTACATCGAGAATCGCTCTGTACATTCATTGAACAGTGAAGATTCCATTTATTTGTAAATACCAAATAAGCATGCCCGATTGATCTACCAATAGGACAGTTGCTATCCTGCTTACCAACTCATGCCAATTGCTAAGATTATTCCCCCTCAAAGCTCTCCTAAAGGACACATCTAGTGGAGTCAAAGACATGACCTTTTTCACTATAACATGTTTCCTAATTACCAAGTTGTAAAGAGCGGGGTACCACTGAAGCTAGTATTTCCTAACCACTTGTCTTTCCAAAATCTAATATGATTCCCATTTCGGGGGTTAAATGTTACATATTGACGGACTTTTAGCCCGACCAGAAATGTGAGTCCCCTAACTTTTTCTCTACTTAAGAAATAGTTTGGGAACCTAAATATTTATTTTTTAGGATATGTTGCCAGAGTCCATCCTCATTTATGAGCTTGAACAGCCATTTACTTAAAAGACATTTGTTTTGGATTTCTAAATCCAAAATTTCTAGACCTCCTTGATCTTTTGGTCTACACAAAATACTTCACTTTGTTAATCTATATTTTCTTTTATGTCCATCTCCTTGCCAAAAGAATCTAGACCTAAAATCACTACAAGAAACCATTTAATCTGTGACGTTTTCAGAGATCGTCACAGATTTGCAAATGGCCCATTTGGGCTCCAATTCGGGCCCAGTTTCTATGACGAACCTTTGATAACCGTCATGGATTGAAAATTAAAATCGTCACAAAATAAGTTGACTTTATTTGCTTGTGATGGAAGAAAAAAATTCTAAGAAAAACAAAGAGCTGCTCACCAAAAAAAGTAACCATAAAAAATTGGGGAAAAAAGAGAGAATGGAGCATTCGAACCATGGTCTCCAAGACAGGTCGCCGCACCATAACACTGTTCTACACCTTCATTTGTGAAAAAGTTTGGTATTATCCTTTATATACTAATATACGTGCTTTAATTTAGAAAAATAAAAAAAAATTGTGAGCTAATGGGGCATCGAACTTTGATCTTCAAGATAAGAAGCACAAGCCCTACCAACTGCTCTACATCAGAGGTGAATGGTATTATCCTATTTATAGACTAGTATCTCATGTTTTAATAATTTGAAGAAAAAAAGGCGCAGAGAGCAGCGGGGATTCGAACCCGGGGCATGGCGATAAGACTCGGGTGGCCTACCAATGAGCCGGGCCTTTGTTTGTGGTGACGTTGGATAATAATTGTTTTATATACTTGTGTTGTGACGTTGCCCTACAATGAAGAACTGATGTGTGATTCATCTTTTTGTTTTTGATCCGGAATTAAATTTTGTAATTAGTATTTCTTCCTCATATGACCTCCAAATTTGATGGTTCTTTTTTCTGAATTTTTGTAAAATCAGGATCTTTTATTTAGTGGCTTTTTTTGTATGTTAATTACTATATCTTGATTGTTTTCGTAATACATGTTTTATTCAAATTAAATAGAGAATTGAAAAACATGTTTTTGCATAACAGTTGCTAATGTAACTTGATATTTTTAAATGTTATGGTCAACAAAAGGTGGTGTCTAAATTTGAGGTGCATACAAGTTCGAACATGTTATGAGGTATTCAAATCTCAAAGTTTGACTTGAGATATATGAAACTATGTGAGAGAAGTATCCATTTGTGAACAATGTATAGTAACATACTATTAGAACTACTTGATTTTTTTATGGGAAGCTAAACGACCAAAAATATGTTGTCATTCCAATTTGTAGAATTTCCAGACCAAATTTAGATATTATTATAATTATTATGTGCTAATTTGGATGTAGAAGTTTGAATTGTCCCTAGAAGACAATTGAGTTTTTCATATATTTTTAGTATATGAGCTAAAATAGAATATATGATCTAAAATATAATTTTTTTGCATTTTTTGAATCTTATTTTAGCTAGACATAGTTCAATTTGAAATTATTTTTTGATAAGCACATAGAAATTCATTTAAACTATAAAAAATAGCAAACCGGTTCTGTAACTGTTGAGATTCAAACGCAACAACTTAGATGTAGTATATTACTTTTTTAAAAATATATTAGAGTATACAAGATATATTGTTTTACAATTTACTTCACAAGGTGCTTTAATTTAAAAAAAAAAGAAAATAAAAAATATTAAACGGTGAAGTCTATTGAGACGGGTCTGATTTCGGCCCATCTAATTGCGATAAATATGGGCTATTTTTCAGTGGCCCACCGGGCCCAATAATTCTTGACCATTCATCTCCGATCCAACGGTTTGAATCACGCTCTCATGGTATAAAAGAGAGTCACCGGAGCCACGCTGAATCCTAGCTCCTCTCCCATCTCCTGTTGTTCCCTATGGTGGCTGCGGCTTCTTCCCCACTTCCTTCCAAATCCTCCTCTCTCCCTTCCTTCCTCAGATCTGCACGGGGCGAGCTCCACCGGCCGGACGAGGGCCGGGCTAGCTGGAGCTCCGGCGAGCGGCACCCTCCTCTCTTCCTTTCCCCCGTCAAGCTCACTCCTCTCTCCCTCCTGCCTCAGATCCGTGGCGCAGCCGGCACGGCACGCACGGGCGAGGCCGTGGGGCGGTGCGGGCCCGGCAGCGGTGCGGCGCGGGCAAGGCTGGAGGCGCGGCGGAGCGTACATGTGCGGGCGAAGCAGCAGGTGGCGCGTGCAGGCGGAGTGCAGGACGCGCGTTGCTCGGGCGTGCGCAGGAGCGACGCGGCAAGGCGGCACCACCATGTTGTTGTCACTTCTCCTTGGTCCCTACCCAAATTGATGGGGTTCCTCACGAGGAAGCAAGGCTGGCATGACATTGATGACACACCATGGCTAATGGTTAGTATCCAGACTTCAATGATTCAGTTTGTTCAGATATTACAGATCCAGTTTGGTCACTTGGTTAGCTCTGTTTTGCTGTTCTGTAGGTTCGTCAGTTCAGCACCTGCGATTCATAACTGGATGTGAATCACTCACGTTTTGCTCTCATCTGTGCAAAACACGAGTGGATTGAGGTCTTTGCTTTCATGTAGGTAGAATGGAAAGCTCTTGATGCTCAGATCTATTATTTTTTTTTGCATGTTGGTTCGTTCTCTTAGATGCAGATTGTAAAAATGTTTCCATTTTGTGCTTAGATGCTATCTTGCTTTTAACATACAAGTAAACATGTGAGGCTAGCTGTGTTGCTTCTTATCCATCTGTCTTAATGCAAGTGTTAATTTAATCTTTCCCTAGAGCTTTGGTTAGTGGTTCTGCAGCATGATTCTTTTCCTTGAATGAAGAAACAGTAAATCTAATTTAATCACTTGCTGTTTGTGACATGTCAATTTATTAATCAGTTTGAGTACTTATTTGATGCTTCCCATCTGTTGAACTGTTTGAAGCTTATTTACCAGAGCTGCTTATTTGATCTAGCATATTTGAAGCTTCAAATAAAAATGTTTGTCTTCAATTTACTTTAAAGAGACATGTATGTCTGTAATTACTATCTTTCTTTGGAGCAACCAATCTTTTTTGTTCCTGCAATTCTCAAAAGTTAACTATGCATTGACATTAATTTCTGCAGGTGATTTAAAGGGTTAAAGAACTAGCAGTTAGAATAGAAGAGAAGCCTCGTAGAGAAGAAATCATCGCTAGCCAAATATGCTGCCACAACACTCTCATCAAAACTGATAGGTGGTGAAAAAGAATTCTTTGCTTCCTTGGTTGCTGGTACCTGTCTGTTGTTGGTGGTGCTATTTGTTGTTTCTGGTGCTGTAGTTGGCTTATGTGCCATAGTGAATCTGTTGTGAAGCTAGATGAAAGCATGCATGTGATCTGGGCCGGAAAACTATGTATTATGGGGTGGTGATGTGGTGCTGTTCTAAATTTGATCATTTTGAATATGTAATCCTGGTCAAATTGGTTGATAAATCTTGCAGGCTGAATTAATCATTTTGATAAATAGGCTTTTCTTGTTGGCTTGTATATGGGCAGAAAAATTGGCCCATCAAAGTGGGCCAGTTCTAAATTGGACTCATTAACAAGTGGGCTATGTAACCCAAAAAACCATATGCCACGTCAGCAGCCACATCATTGTCGACATCATCATCCACATCATCAGTACCTGCCATGTCACCAACTGCGTTATCATCCATGTCATCAAAATTATCCACATCAATAGTCATGTTAGTTGCCATGTGGCAACATTTATGATGTTTTTTTTCATCACAGGAACTGGGCCTGGGTTGGGCTGTTATGGGCTCGAGCAATCTATGACGATTAAGAAATGTCACGGATTGTGCTGATCCGTGACGATTTTGTTAAAATCGTCACCCGATTTAATCTGTGACGCTCAATACATGACGCTATCTGAAATCGTCACAGACACTGTTTTATGATGTTTTTTTGGTGATCCATGACGAATTCTTTTTCTTCACATATTAAATAGTTTCTTGTAGTGATAGTCCAACTTCTTAAGAATTTCTTTTGGAATTTGAAAGAAGGAAATCATGTACAGAGAGATTGCTTAGGACCGAGTTTATCAGCGTTAGCCTGCCTCTTTAAGAAAGCATCTTGTATTTCCATGTACTCAGTTTCCTTTCAAATCCCTCCTCTATAATTTTCCAATCTTGTGGATTCGGGTGTGATGCATTGGAATTCCAAGATACCGGAAAGGGGCCTCATTAACTGCGGTGCATCCAAAGATGTCCATATATTCTTGTTGGGCCCCTTTTGCTTCACATAGCAGAACGGCTCGTATTTTTATGGAAATTTATCTTAATTTCTAACTCCCCGGCTGCCTCATATTTGACACGAATACGGAACAGCCGAGAGTTGTGTACCTTTTGCCTTGCAGGCTTGTACTAGAACCATGGATACCCTAGTTTTAATGTTTCTTCTTCTTTTTTACAAAAATTTGGTTCTAGTTCAGATTAAGAAATAAATTGAGTTGCCTAGAATGATATTTTGAATCCATTTTTTTGTTTGGATGTACATCTTTTTAGTTTGTACGAATCATTATTTTGTAAAGTTTGTAGGCACCGTACAAAATATTTTCTCCTCAATCGACACTGGCTCCCAGTAATAATCCTAATGCCCGGCAGAGATCCTCTGCAGGAGCCAGGAGCAGATAGGCACCAGTTTCCTCAACATCCTCACAAGTGCATCACCACCACAAAACCCGACGCGTTAATTTTTTTTTTTTGGAAATCCATCATTATTATGGTATTAGTGCTGTAGGAAATGGTGGGTAATCTTTTCCTTGAAAATTATGATCTAGTTCTCTGATTTGGCTTGTCTCCCACTGCTCATTGAGTTACATGCACCTATTTACCTATTGATTCAACCTAAAAGCTTTGTTAAGAAAACAGTTGAACCTAAAAAGTTAAGGGTCTGTCTACCGCAATGCTGGTTCCGCGGTCGACCGCGCGGAGCGCTACCAGCGGTCGATGCGCTGCCAGGCACGTATGCACCTAGGGTCCTAAGCTAGTGGGCCACGGTGCCACGCACCACAGGTGTACTGCGGTTCCTTGCTCCACTTTTCCACCTTCTCTTTTTTCCAACTTTCCTGTGTTAATTTTTGTCTTAAACTTTTTTTCGTCTCTTTGTTTTTTCTTGAAATTTTGTATCAAAATATTTACCTCCAAATTCTCTATTTCAGAATCTTTTGCATAAACTTTTTTGGCTCCTAATTTTTCTTGTACAAAAAATTTAAATGATGAATTTTCTTTCAAAATTTACCGATCTCAAAACATTTATGTCCAATTTCTTTTCCCTTTCTTTTTTTTATTTTTTCTTCCTTGCCTAGTTTCAGCTGTTGACTAAGTTCGATCCCAAAATTTAGCTCCCAAATGTTATTAAGTTTTGCTTCCAAAATATTTACTTCTATTTTTTTTTGTTCTACAAAAGTTATTTTTAAAATCTTTTATCTCCCAAGTTTGATCTTAAGTTTTTGCTTCTAAATTTTTATACCCGAATTTTTTTCTCCCAAATTTTGTTCTTAAGTTTTGTTTTCCAAACTTTTTCTCTTGAAATTTTTGTTCTAGACTTTTGTTGAAGTTTCCCTGAAAGATTGTTTCAAAAAATTTCCCAAAAAAAAATCATGATTCTTTTCTTATCTTTTCTATCTTTTTCTCTTTTCTATATTTTTATCTTTACGCTTTGACCAAACTTTTACGTAGATAAATGTTTTGTATCTAATTTTTTATGTGTATAGTTTCTTGTTCAATTGTATTCTCTGGTGGCTTTTGGGTCCTGGGATGTGTGCGTTCGCTGGGTTGGGTGTGGCGCGTTCTTCGATTCCTACTGCCCACATCATCTGCTAGCGGGCCTAGCGGTCCTAGAGCTCCAACGTCACGATATTAGAGCCATCATCTGTTGGAGTATAGACAGACGGTAGGTCTGGTACTCTGGTCGGAAATCGACCGTACGGAGCGCTCCCGTACGGTTGACCGTAAATTAGCGTGGCCCTCTGTCTACCTGTTTGTTTACACGTAAGTCAGTAAGTCACGCAGCAATCGGTCCCCTTGTTGGGTGATTGATTTTTTGGTTACACATAAGTCACCCACTCTGACTATTGAATTCTAATTGAAGTGTTTGGAGAAAAATGGCCCAGTCTTACTTCCATGTCTGCTGAGTTGTCTGTCTGTTGGGCTTTTTTTTTGCATTTCTAACATTGCTACAGTAATTTTGGGCTTCATAATGTTTGCTGTTGTTCTTAACGAGTCTGTTGGGCTTCTACTTGTTGGGCTATTTTCTGTGTACTTGGTAATTGGCTTCAGACCATAAGACAAAAGAGGATACTGAACCATGTAAAAAAGCACAGAATGAATTGTTTTGTCGACATTAGAGAAATAAAAGCTGCCAAAAAAAGTTGTTTGTTCAACATTGAGCCCAAAAACATTAACTGGAAAAGAAAACACTTCGCCAGTAAGTTTCCCACGAACAGGTTTTGGGGCATGGGCTGCCACAGAAAAGAAACAGCCCACAGAAAACCAAAATTGAGTAAAAGTCCAGAAAAATAATAACATGGGCCCATGCAAAACTAATTGATGAAAAGAAACAGAGCCCAATAAGAAAAAGATAAAAAAGAAAATAAAAGAACTGGGCCTCAAGTTATTGGGCTAAGGAAACTAGAAACCAAGAACAAAAGATATCAGTAAATGGGTCGAAATAGAAAAGGTAAATGAGCTGGAAATAAACTAAAAGTCAAATCACAATAGAAAAATCCAAACTGAACTAAACGGGATACAAAAAGGGCTATCGAAATGAAATAACAACAAAAAGAAACCCAGCTTATCAAAAGAAAGGAAAAGCCTAGCTCATCAAAAGAAAGAAAAACCAGCCCATGAAAGCAACTGGGTTGAAACTGGAAAAATTCCCACAAGCTTGTGTTACCTAGGAACAGGTGCTGGATCCATGAAGAGAACCACCAAGACAAGACGTGCATAACTTGTTCAAATATTTCCTCCACCGCTTCTTATAGCAAGTGCCCGCCTCATTAAACGATTCTGTTCGAATGCATCTAAAATGCAGTCTTGATGTTATTCTTCAAATGCATCACTTGATGTTATTTACGCCTCATTCCATCGAAAGGAACATATTTTCTAATGACAAATCTTTGTAGAGCCCATCTTTTCTAGTATATACTTTATAGTTCGCTTATTCTTTTCCTTCTTTAGGAAATTTGCTCTCGATCCATATTTTGGCAAACATTGTCTCAAATGGTAAAGGTAAAGGTAAAAACCAAAAGACACTAGCATGCAATTGCTAACACCGATCTGAGAGAATTTGATATTCGCATCAAATTTTTAGTGAAAATTCGTGTGTGCGTAGTCGGGGTTCATCAAGCAAGCATAGGAGTAGGACTCCTATCTTTTCTGCGCGCGGCGGAAGGAAATCCAAGCCGCTTCCGTCCTTTTTCGCCGTCCGGGAGGAGGAAATTTAGCAGGCAGGCGGCATGGAGGCTCGGCGGATCCGAATTTTCTTCTCCGATCCTGACGCTACAGATTCGGACTCCGGCTACGATCCAACTTCCGACGTCTGCGCCCCCACGAAATCAGCCGGCAAGACAGAGCTCGTGATCTTGCAATGCAATAGCAGGACCAACACCAGGGCCAAGATGAACCCTGCTGGGTGTGGTCGACCTCAAGCAATAGGCTCGTTGGCGCTGGCTGCGGCGGGGAGCCGCGCCGTCGGGTCTGCGCCCACGGCGCGGCGGTACCGCGGCGTGTACGAGCGCCAGCCCGGCCGGTGGGCGGCGGAGTTCCGGAGCCACCGGCTCAAGGTCCGGCACTGGGTCGGCACGTTCGCCACCGAGGAGGAGGCCAAGGCCGCCTACGACCCCTTCGAGAGGCAGTTCCACTCGTCGCCGCGCTGTGGCCCGCCGCCGTCGTCGTCGAAGCGCGGCGCCAACGCCGGTGGCGTTCGCAGAGCGTCCAATCCACCGCCAGATGAGAAGCGGCAGATTGTACTGGCTCTGACGACGGCGGCGACGACTAGGATGCTGCCGCCGTCGTCGGCGGGTGCGACGGCGGCGTCCGTGTGCGTCTCCTCCTCGACGTCGGCGTCGCCGCCACCGCCGCCGCTGTTCCGGGATGCGCGACGGCGCGATGATGTGCCGCGGAGACTTCATTCGATCTGGGCGGACGAGCCCGCTGACGAGGATATCGTAGGGCTAGCCGATCTTGCGCACCTTCCATTGCCGCGGTTCTCGGATGTTAGCATGGACTTTGATCCGGCTGATTTGTCGCTGTTTGATAACGGATTCTTATGACCAACACCAACAATCTTTTGATCAAGATGACGAGTGAGTAAATACTTCGATCCGTTCGCAATTCTTTCGACCAATCTGTACACTAGAAATTGAATGGCCACATGAAGATCATGTCTGCATGCATTCAGATTTGAGAGGCACATTGTGCTAAGATCGATTTTTCGTCAAGTTTGTTATGAATTTGTGATTGCTAGTATCTTTTAGGATTCACCATCCAATATTTCTTCTTCTTTATTTTGGGAGGAAATCCATTGGCTGAAATTTGGAAGGTAAATTTCATCACAACATAGTCTCGGAAATAACCTTTATTCTGGGCCCGCCGGGCTTTATGATCGAATTCACAGTAGCTTTGATACATATGTTTGGTAAACACAATTACTCACTACCAATTAAATCACAAGTTATTCACCATCCATGAGAAGACGGCGGCGGCGGGGGCGACGATCCGGCGGCTAGAAGAGCGGGCCGGGGCACTCGAAGGAGATCTCGCAGCCATCGATGGGCGTGAGCGTGATGGCGTGCCTGACGGAGTTCATGAAGGCCGGGAGCCGCGCGGTGGCCTGGCAGACGCACGAGTTGTCGAGGCCCATGAGGCGGCGGCAGCACGCCGTGTCGCGGGGGTCCTCCCATCCCACCTCCTCGCCGTGGCGGTGCTGGTGCTGGTGCCGGTGCCGCGACGACCGCCGGCTGCTGCTGCTGTCGGTGTCGTCATCGTCGTCGCCGCCCCGGTGCTGCTGCTCGACGGAGGTCTCGTTGAGCTGCTGCTGCAGCCGCGGCAGCACCCCGCGCCGCACGCCGGGGCCCGGGATGAAGTTGCGCATGCTGCACGCCTCGTTGGCCAGGTTGAACTGCGACCGGCAGAACACCTGGGCGCTCGCCGGCTGGTGCGCTCGCAGGATCAGGGCAGCCGACACCACTAGAGCTAGGCCTAGTGCCTTCTCCATGCTTCGTCTCCTTTTCAGAGAGCGCGTGCTGCTGTGCTTGGTTTTGCCTTGGGCGCAGCGAGTGTGGTTTGTTGATGAGTGATGACGATGAGCTAGTGATGATGCAGTGCTTAAATAGTAGTGATGATATGCGTCTTGTACCTCCGGTTATCTACTTCTCTTTACATCTTTTGGCAGAAGTTTTTTGCAATTTTTCGCCACTGAGAAGGCATGCTGGTAGAGATTAGGTGTGATAGCTTTTCTGACGGCTGACTGACACCTGCAGTCGGTAAAATCTCCTGCCAGCTACTGAGTTTTAGGTGTGATATCAGAGCTGTGATTAAGTTGGTGTGTTAAATCTTTTTCTTAGCTCCAGTGTATTAGTCATCTGGCTGTATATATGCCATGATGTCACGAGGAGCAAAAGAATCAAACATGGATTTGTTCCATGATCTACCATG